>NC_048595.1:412022062-412390395 GCF_003668045.3 Cricetulus griseus
CTTAACTCAAGCCTTCAGCCATCTTGCTCATAGATCCTGAATCATTCATTCCAATTAGCATCATATTATTGATACAGTGAGTCAGTGAGATGTCTGTGGGATATCCAGAGGACACAGATATCTTGGGATTATGTTACAACTCAGGCCATGAAAGAGAATATTCCAGGAGTAAATTGTAAATGTATGTCAAATATCACTGCCCATCCCATAGGTAGGCAAGCTGCCTCTGGACTTTTTATCAGAATAGAAAAAAAACCACATTTACAAATAAGCAGCTTCCTGTGCTGGCTTCTGAGGCCATGCTAATCCAAGGTAGAAAAATGGATGAGTAGCCTAGGGGCTGCATAAACAGCTATGGGCTGAGCTGGTGTCATCATCCACAGGCTGATTCTGCAGATGACAGAATGGTGACTATAATACCTCCCCACCTTGTGGTCTCCAGGCCAGTGATGGTAAACTATGGGCTGACCTACTTTGAAAATGAAATTTTGCTGGGACCCAAACATGCCCATCTATTTATTGCCTATGGGTGCCTTTTTGTTGTGTTTTCTTTTGCTTTGTTATGATTTGTTTTATTGTGTTGTGTTTTATGGCTTTGTTGTGTATTGTTGTGTTGTGCTTTCTTTTGTTGTGTTGTGTTCTGTTGGATTGTATTTTGTTCTGTTGGATTGTATTTTGTTGTGTTGTATTGTGGTGTTTTGTGTTGTGTTGTTGTGTAACAGTTTCATCTGAGATTGAAGCATTCCACTCTGCAGGGGAGCTCCTTAAGCAGGAGCTGAAGGTATGCAACCCCATACCACACAGATGGAGACTGCCATCCTGAGATTCCTCCCACGAGCACTCTTAATACTGATGGCTCAGTCTCACTACCCATAGCAAGAACCATGCAATCACTGTTCTAGCAGGAAGGCACACTAACACACACCATACAGTAAAGGACATCTCTATCTGAACAATGTAAAAGAGCTTCAAGAATTTCCTGAAGCTGGTCAGATTCAATAGGCCATTCCCTTCCTACAATAAGCAATACAGACCGCTGAAAGTCCCTCTCAGAAGAGCAGAGCCAAGCTGCAAAAAAAGACTCTGAGACCAGCTGCTTGGAAGAAACAGAAACCAGCGGAGCTACCTTGAGGAGGGTTAGACCAACTGAGGCCTTAAAGCCTGACCAGCAGTTCACCAAAGGGTTAAAAGAAACAAAAGACATGGAGGTACATGTGATCCCCATAACACCTCTTATGGAAGAAGAAAGTAACACAAGGTGGCACAGATGCTGCCTACAAGTGAGGACCATACATGGCGACCAGTGACCTCATGATGAGTTACAGATTTGTTAGTCTCCACTATTGAAAACAATACGTTGGTTTTGGTGGACACTAGAGCTAGTACACCTTAGTTAATGGCGACTCCCAAAAGAATCAGATTCAGTGGGCAACAGTAGATGGACATGCAGATAAGACAGTACAGGTAAGAAGAACTAAGCTGGCTCTTGGGTTGGGTAGTTATTTCCCCCAAGAGTATATGGTGTATATTTCTACACTACAAGAAAACATTTTGGGGAGTGGCTATATTGCTGGGCCACACACACCCTGTATACCACTGTTGAGGAGTTTGGCCTAAGAGTACTAAGAATCTTTCCCTGTCTACTAGCCATCTCGAAAATAACAACACAGAGACTTCTTGCTAATTATGAAAGATTGGCCTTAGCTTAGACTTGTTTTTAACTAGGTCTTATAACAAATTAACCCATTTCTATTAATCTATCATCTGTCGAGTATCACCCAACCTGCTTCTTTTGTGTCTCCTTAGCATCTCCCAGGAGCCTAGATTCTTCCTCCTCTTCCTTTCTCTCCCTGGAAAAACCACTTATACCTCCTGTCTAACTATTGGTCAATCAGCGTTTTACTACACCAATCACAGCAATACAACTTCACACAGTGTACAAATAACCCACAACAAGTATATACAGTGAAGCCCGTTGTACATAGTCAGGCAAGATGGGAACCTGGAAAACTACCCATTCCAACTGGGATACTGACTGCCCTGGGAGTCATGATGAAACTAGACAACTGGAGAATATAGAGACTACTCAGCCAGCTCAGAGCCCTTTCTTAACAGTCCAATATGTACTGTGACAAAAGTCAGATGGTTCATGGAGAATAACTATGGATTATAGAGAGCTAAAAAAGGTAGTTCCCCCATCCATTCTGCTGAATCAAATATTGTGCTTTTAACTGAACAACTAATACTGTCGATGGGACCTTTTCATGCTGCATTTTACCTTGCTTATGCATTTTTTAGTATTCCTTTAGCTTCTGTGTACCAAGACCAGTTTATATTCATATGGAATAGTCAACAGTGGACATTGAGAGTACTTCTACAAGGTTACATTCACAGTCCCACTATTTGTCATGGCATGGTGGCCCAGGACCCTGCTTTGTTATTCTGTCCACCTGTCTTAGTTACTGTTTTATTGCTATCAAGAGACACCATGACCACAGCAACTCTTATAAAGGAAACATTTAATTGGTACTGGTTTACAGTCAGAGGTTCAGTCCATTATCGTCTTAGTGCAAAGTATGATGACCTGCAAGCAGACACCGTGCTGAAGAAGGAGCTGAGAGGGGGGAAGTCTGTACTTGGTAAGGGCATCTGCTTCCTGATTTCTGGTGAGATTTAATGGGCTGTGAACTTCCACGTTGCAGAGATTCGGATTCCTGTTGAACTCTGTTAAATATTTCTCTCCACATTTGTTGCCCCCATAGTGACCAACCCAGCACCAGCCAGTTCTCCTTTCCCCATTGGGTCATCCATAAAGTGAGGCCTCTATATACAGCCCAACTGTCAGAACAGATTTCACAAGCCAAGTCCCATGAGTTACTATACCCTTACTGCTCTTAGCTTAACCCCTTTGGCACTTTTTCTTCTCCCCTTTCCAGCCACATGGTGTCTATATTCATTTGTATTGCTACACTACTCATTCTTGTTTGGCGTATTCCACTAGTACCATCTGTGTACCAGGCTTCTATAGGGATGGGTGGTATCCCTCTAGTATTTTATCTGGTTTAGTTGTTGGTTTGAATACTGTGGGATTCTCAGTGTTTTTAAAGGACACTAGTCCTAGGACAGTTTGCATGGCATTGGTGATGGGGCTTGTAGACACTGCAACTGCACCTTGTTATTGTACATATGCATGCCACCTTTAGAGTCTGATTCTGTGCCACACCAGAAAGGGGTTGCCCAGAAGACCTTCAATCCAACTCTATTGGGTAAGCTTTTTTTTTTACCTTCACTGGGGTAGAACTTATAGGTTCTGCCTGTTGCAATGCCTTCTGGCCAACCCAACAAGATGCAGTGTCTACAAGCCCCATCACCAATGTACTGTATTGTACTGTATTGTATATAATGTTGTATTGTGTTGCCAAGTGTTTTGTTGTGTGATGTTGTGTGGGTATTGTGATGTTGCATTGTTTGCTGTTGTGGTGTATTGTGTCATCTTGTGTGTTGTGTTGTGTTTTGTTGTATGTTTTTGTGATGTGTTTTGTTGTGTTGTGTGTTTTGTAATGTGTTGTTCTTATGTTGTGTGCTGTATCTTGTGTTGTGCTGTTGTGTTGTGGGCTGTGTGTTGTGTTGTGTTGTTTTATTGAGGTGTGTTGTGTTTCTTTTGTTGTATTTTGTTGTATGTTATGCTGTGTTTTCTTTTGTTTATTGTTTTGTTGTGTGGTGTGTTGTGTATTATGCTACCTTGTGTTGTCTGTTGCTGTGCTGTATTGTGTTGTGGGCTGTTGATTTTGCTCTGTTATGTTGTATTATTGTGTTGTAGTGTATGATGTGCTGTGATGTTGTGTTGTGGTGTGGTATTGTTGTGGTGTGTTGTGGAGTTGCAAAGAGTAGTTTTAACAGAGACCACACAGTACACAGAGCCTAAACTGTTTCCCCCCTGGGTGTTAGGAGCACATTTGCCTTAGCTCATCATAGCTGCAATGTGCCCAGCCCCTGAGATACCAGGAGCCATGCCCCTGAGCCTGTATTGTTCATTCCTGTGTTCACCAACAGGTGTTGCCTTCATTGACCTTACCTATCAGCCAAAGATCCTCTACAGAGATCAGATCCCAGTTGCTATGGAATTTTAAGCGTACTTTCTGGAACCAAATGACCATAGATGAACAGGAAGTCCATGTTCTAGGAGAATAAACACAAATTGACTTTGGAGGTTTATTTGTGTTTACTAGTGTTGGGGAACCTAGTAGCTGAACACCTACTAGGCAAGCACTATACCATTGAACCATGGGTTCACCTTGTCAGGACTTTGTTTCCTGGCCCAGCCTGCTTTATCTCACAGACCACAAAGACAAACTCTGTTCTGTAGCCCTCAAAACATTTGGGCATTGACCTTTTCCACATATACTAGTTAGTCTTCACTGTCAATTTGAAAGAACGGCTTAGATGGTGAGGCATTTATGGTTGTGTCTGTCAGAGAGGATTGGCATTTGGTAACTTTGGGAAAAAGACCCACTGTGAGTGATGGCAGCCCCTCCAAACAAGAGCCCACACAAAAGCCTTGGGAGAACAGGAAGCCAGCATAGGCTTGCAAGCTCCATTACTCTCTCCCTGAAGGAGTGCTTCCACTGTTCCCATCTCCTGTGCACACCAGACTACAGCTTCATTGGCCTTCCCATGTAGACTCACCACACCAGTGGCTTTCCAGGGAACTCACTTATCACCAGTGACTTCCCATGTGGACTCACCATCCGTGGCTTTCCAGGGAACTCACTCATCACCAGTGACTTTCCATGTGGACTCACTCATCACCAGTGACTTTCCATGTGGACTCACTCATCACCAGTGGCTTTCCATGTGGACTCATCACCAGTGGCTTTCCATGTGGACTCACTCATCACCAGTGGCTTTCCATGTGGACTCATCACCAGTGACTTTCCATGTGGACTCATCGCCAGTGGCTTTCCAGGGGACTGCCTAGCCTTCAGCAAAGGACAGACTGAGATATGAGCAGGTTCTATGCTTCTGCCGCATGGAAACAGCCATTGCTGGGCTATCCAGCCTCCTGACCTATAACCCAACCAAAGAGACATCGTGTGTGTGTGTGTGTGTGTGTGTGTGTGTGTGTGTGTGTGTGTGTGTGTGTGTGTGTTTTCCTCCTCCTGGGACCTTAACCTGTCTTTCAGTTCTGAGTTATAGATTGAAAACTGACACAAAAGGGAAGACAGATTTGTAAGGCATCTGTTCCTAGTGCCCTGGCCATCATCTCTGCTTTCTTTTCTGGCAGTACCTATGAACAGGCAACTCTTGACAGGTACCCATCAGTTTCACATCTAGGAATGCCATGTTCTCTTAATAGTTTCTGTGTCTCTGGAGCAGACTATCTTGGCTGGCACTCCTTCAAATAATCCTATCCTTCTGACCTCTATAGCATCAAGTCCTATGGTTCCTATTGTCAGCAAGGTTGGGTCTGTGTTAGTGTCTCCCACTCCACCTTTGGACAAGAATAGACTACAGTAATCAGGTTAGTAAATTGTGTGGCCCTCTCACCAGCAATGACTACAGCCTTGCTAATAGCAGACCCTCTGGGTATTGACATGGTACAGGGCCTTTGTGCCTTCTTAACTAAGCCTTTGGATTGCTTCCTTTGTGTCTACCATGGCAATTTGGCCATTTCAATTTCGTACAATGACGTTTTTCCACATTTCTAGGTTCCATTCTAATGGCAAGTTCAGACTATCTTCTAAGACTTCTGCCATTGTGTTAAGTCCTGTACCTTCAGTTATCTAAAATTTGTAAATCCTCCCCTACTTAATTATATTCCTGCTTCTAGGATCAAGCTCCCTCAGAATTTCATCCTATGTAACCAAATTTCTTGCTACATCTGGCAGCTCCTTTAATACATACGGCTTTACTACCCCTGTGAGTTCCCTGATGAACCCCAGCTGGCTAATGCTTTGGCTTCACTCTGAATCTAGGCCAAGTGGTCAGGAGGGAAGGAAGGCAGGATGGTTCTTAAGGAGGCACTACTTGATGGATGCAGGGCAGGACTCTATCTGCTGTAAGTAACGAGGGTGTACTCATTTAGAATAGGGAGTTACAGAATGCTCCTGCTAATGTTCATGCAGTTCAGGAAAGGTCTGGCCATTCAGAATTTTAGGATTAATCCAGCTGGATGTCTGCATTTCACAAACAAGACCCCATTTTTGTCTCAACTGGGACCTGACCTTGGCATAACACTCTTGGTTGACTGTTTACTGCTCCCTGGTCTTTGGTCACCTGATTAAGTCCTGGGTCTGATTTTTCTCACACCTGGCTTTTCAAATGCTTAGATATCCTTTCCAGCTTGTTAGCACCTTTGAGAGCCTTAGCAGTTCTCAGGACAGCCATTCTATCCATGGCCCACAGAGTACCCATGGACTTGTCAACTGCCTGCTGTGTCATCCCACCAGTTCACCGTTGGACTCAGGTGAGGATTAGCCACTGCTATCCATGCCAGGTGCTTTGCATACACCTATGAAGACTGTGGTGGAGACCTCATTACTAACTGGGAAATGTGATTCAGCTCTCAAACTTCATCTCATTCCCATTTGCCAAACCCCCTCCCAGTATGGGATTGAGTGGAGATAAGCCTACACAAGAGAGCAACAATTAGGCTTATGGAAATTATGGATAATTTTTTCAACTCTTGGATTTGGCAGCAGATTCACTGTTGTTTATCTTATTACCTGGTAATTTATATATATATTCGTATAATCTTTTGGTTATAGCTAATTATTTTTTAAAGATTAAGAAGGCAAAATTTCATTTACCAATTGCCTAACATCTCATGCTACCATAATTAGAAAATTACCCTCCAAAAAAGCATTACTACAATTAAACTTTTTCTTAAACTTTCAAATATTTTCAATCAGGTTATATGCCCTCTGTTAATGCTGGGAATACCTATGGCCTGTTGGAATTATGATTAGTGGTAGAGCATCTTCTTGTCACACTTTTTGTACTCTTGTCTTGATCCTTGAGTTTTGAGTGAAAATTCTTCAATAATCTTTTAATAACTGTAGTGTACTTTAGTTTTTAACCAACTAGAATTTTGAGCTTCACTTATGAGGCACAAATGGAGATGGATAAATCTCTAGAAGTCCTGCTCACACAAGCTTCTAAGATTTTTTTTCAGTGGATTACAGGAGCACTCCTCCATCAAACTCTAATAAACTGTGTGGACCTTGCTTCATTAAATTCCATCTTTCCACGAACTTTGATGCAATATTAATGCAATGATTCTTTATTTTTTGCATGATAGGTTTCTTAAATATTAATAAGAGTTTGCATTAACCGTGGTTATTAAATAAGATCCTAGATGGTTGGGAGGTTGTTTTGTTTTTTAAGTAAGAGAAGAAATGACCACATCGGTGTCTTGCCAATATATATTTAGCAGGTGAAGAATGTAAAAGAAGAGTGTAGGAAAAAAGTCTTTGGCATCCTTGCTAAAGCCCATGTGAAAAATACGTGAGACCACAACAATGACCCTGGAGACAGAAGACTAAACTAAGAAACTTTCAAAATATGCCAGGAGAAGAACATGGTGATCAATTGTGGCCACCAGTGAAAGGCAAGTAATTAAATGCACCTCCAGTTTCTAATCAGGTTAACTAGGTAGGAATGATGCCACCAGCACAGGGTCATAATCAAAGATAATTTAGTAGGTTTAGCAGCAAAATGATTAGCTCATGTTTTCTGCATCTTGGTCTTGAGAGGTCCAGAGACCCACCAGAGATTATAAGGCAGGGACAATTACCAAAGGAATATGTTTTAATATTCCTAGACCATCTTTATAACTTCTCATATGCCAGCATCTCAGCTACGTTTTTCCTATTCCCCCAGGTCTGTGAGAAAGAAGAAATGAGAAAGTCTGAGCTAGAAGTAGTCATGGCCCAATCCTAGAACCACTTGTAAATCCATGGAGGCCTAACATGGAATATTTCTCCCTATCATTTTAGATTCAAATCTCTATAAGATAAGAGCATATCCCTGAGGAGATGGCTCAGGAGGGAAAGCATTTACTGGCCAAGCATGTAGACTGGAGTTCAGATACCCAGAACCCATGTCACTGGAAACCATATAAAAGCTGAATGGGTATAGTGGCCATCTGTACTCCTAGCACAGGAGGCAACACAAGGAAACTGCCTATCCAGACTCACTAACATGGTAAGTTCTTGGTTCAAGGAGAGACCCAGTCTCAATATCTAAGGTCAAGACAACTGAGGAAGCCACTCAGGGTTAACTTTGGGCCTCTACATGCACCTACACGGACACACATGTACCCACATACATGTGAACATTTATATATATATAATATATGTATAACATATATAATATATATTATATGTGTAATATATAATATATATTATATGTATATATGTATATATAATATATATTATATGTATATATGTAATATATAATATATATGTAATATATAATATATATATACATATTTACATACTCAAAGAAAAAAATCACAGTACAGAATTGTTGGGGAGTATTATTTTCAGGTGTGTGACTTTTGTTTGTGCTGCATTTGTTTAACTGTGAAGCTGTGTTACTGGTGGTCCTAATAAAGAGCTGAATGGCCAATAGCAAGGCAGGTGTAAGGACAGGCAGGGCTGGCAGGCAGAGAGTACCAATAAGAGAAAGGAGGAAGAAGGGGGCAAGGAGAAAACAAGGAGAGTAGGACATTAGGAGCCAGCTACCCAGCAATCCAGCTACACAGCAATCCACAGAGTAAAGTAAGATTTTCAGAAGTAAGAGAACAGGAAAAGCTTAGAGGCAAAAGGGAGCTGGGATATTTTAAGTTAAGGAAAAGCTGGCTAGAAACAAGTCAAGCTAAGACTGGGCGTTTAAAAGTAATAATAAGTCTCTGTGTCACCATTGGGAGCTGGACAGCAGCTCCCCTCCCCCACCAAAAGAGAAATAAAAACATTTTACTACACAAAATATTTTTTAAGGGATCAGCCCCCTGCTTTAGCAGCCATGACAAGCTGCAGAAAAGACTCAACACCTGCTTGCCTGACCTTGCCCTTCCTCCTAGTCACTAGGAGGTCAAATACCCATGTGGCAAGGAACCAGTCAGAAGTTAGCTGACATGCTTTATGGAACTTTACAGTAAAAGTGGTGTAATAGTGATGTGCAGAACATAGCAACCACCCTGGGAGGGCCTATAGGCCATAACAACCAGTGGACCAATCAACACAGGACAGGTCACCCGAGCCTGAAAGTGCACCAATCCTAAGACTGTTGCATACCCTAGACACTCCCATTATGCTGCCCAATAAGTTCCCTGTCTCGTGGTTCCCTTGGGTCCTTCTCCTGACATACACCATGATGAATGGAGGAAGAGCCTGAGTTAAAGACAGTTACCTCGTTAAACAGTAAAAGACTCATTGCTTTTGCATTGGAACAGGTCTCTCGGTGATTTTGGTGTTCAGAATCTTGGTACAACATTTTAAACTCTAACAAGATCAAATTTTACAAGTTTGTGATATGGTACAAACAAAGGATTATACACTGACAGCCACACAGTCCATAATTCCCAGTTGGCCCACACAGAAATAATCAATGTCTAACAATAGGCCTACTGAATATCAATATACAGCACTAAGCCAACTGGTTCTTTTATAAATGGGATATATAAAGCATTAACAGCAGGCCGGCCTTGGACTTTTATTTGTAGTTCAGCTTAGCTGACCCTAAAATCAATTTGTATTGGGAGGAAATGTAAAACTTCCTCAAATCAAGTAGGATTTAATTCAACACAAACTGTGGGGAGCAGGGGAATAGTTGTCTCTGGAGAGACTTTCTACACACTAGTATATGTGAAAGTAAGGTCAAAGATTATTATAATCCAAAATGTTCATTTTCTAGTGAAGTTTAAGAATGAGTCCAAGCTTGACAAAGATGCCATTCAATGGTGTGACTTCTCAAAGCTGTTATTGTCCCTAGGTTATTTTTTCCATCTATTTTAGGTGAGTGGGTTTCACTTTAGTAGATATCCCTGCAATTATGTGAAGAAGACACTCTATGATAGTTTAAAACACACACACACACACAAACACAGACACACACACACACAAAAAAACAAAAAAAAAAAAAAAAAAAAAACACTGCACTCAAACTGTAGGGGTTGTAACTTGGAAGACAATCATAATTGGTGAATGGCCATAACTTTCCTCAGCAATAATTTTAATTTTCAGTTTTTTAAATCACAGCAGTGTAAATGTAGCACTGTGGATGCATCTTAAGTGAATTCTGTCTTCCAGGCCCTGACCTTTCCTAGTCTATCCCTTGCATGCTTCGCCATTTTCAACAGCACTCACAATTCCTTATGTGCCAAGTTTCCTGAATATTTCAGTGGCTTCTGAATCAGTCTGTAAGATCAGCATCAGAAACTCTTTCGCCAAGGTTAAACACAACCCCAGGAAGCCCGAAGGTTAAAGACAACGCTGGGAAACCAGGGTTTTAAGATCATAAATACTTTGCCTGATTCTGTTCATCAGGAATCTCTAGAGAAGTAAGACCCAGAAGAGGGAGAGAGAGACAGAGAGAGACAGAGAGAGACAGAGAGAGACAGAGAGAGAGAGAGAGAGAGAGAGAGAGGGAGGGAGGGAGGGAGGGAGAGAGAGAGAGAGAGAGAGAGAGAGAGAGAGAGAGAGAGAGAGAGAGAGAGAGAGAGAGAGGGAGGGAGGGAGGGAGAGAGAGAGAGAGAGAGAGAGAGAGAGAGTGCACAGGGGAATCAGTAGTGTCAGCTCAGTCAGAAAGGTGACAAAGACTTAAAGAAGCAGCACTCTTCCAGTTTCTTTTCTTGTAGTCAGGCTCTTAACATTCTCCCTGGAAGGGCACCCACTCTGTTGAGTTCACTAATTCAAATGCTAATCTGATCCAGAAGCTTCCTCATTGACATACCCAGAAGCAGCAGTGTTTACTATGAGACCCCTTGCCTTCAAGTGGACACAAAGTAACCACCACTGTGGTGAAGTAACCCCAAATTGACTGGAAATGTTTCCATCAGGCCTAATTCTAATACCACAATTATTAAGCTACAGTGGTGTTATTACCTGTTTGGTTTTTCTTAAGTCTTTAATTGAAAGGAATCCTTCAGAAAACAACAAAATGCCTGGAAGATTATGCTATGTGTTCTCAGTGGTTGTAGATTCTTTAACCATTAGATTTGTCAAACTCCCAGGAGATCACCAGTCTATTTGATTCAACTCAACATGATTTGGACTATCTAGACGCTGTACTTGAAGTTATACCAGAAGCAAACTTAAGTGAAAACAAATTCTACTCCCTCAAGAGTGCATATCTCTGCATAGCTTTGCCTACCAAAATCACTAGCTAGCACTCTATCCTAATAGAAGAAATTGGCTTAATAAAATTAGTGAGAACCTGAAGAGAGTGTTATTTTGTTTTAGTTGTTTAGTTTGATTTGGTGTATGCACACTGGAGTGTGGGGGTGGGGGTGTGTGTACACGACACACTCATGCTGAGGACAAAGTCCCATGTAGCCCAAACTAGTTTTTAACTCATGTTTCAGAGAATGGCCCTAAACTTCTGATTCTCTTATCTTTCCATTCTAAGTGCTGGAATGACATGTGTGCAATACCATGGCTGGTTTATATCGTTCTGGGGAAGAAACTCAGGGCTTTGTTCATGATTAGTAAACACTCTACTAACTAGCCACAACCTCAGGTATATCAACTGTGAGACCATCCCAAGCCCATAGAGTCTCCAGATCATCAAGGATGTTTTGAATGATAGAGATATAGTTGGAGTGGACAAAGGAGCAGTTGATAATCACCTACATCAGTGCCATCAGAGTCCCACGGATCACTTTCGTTACAGTGGACATTCTTCCTGTCACCATCATTCTTTCTTAGAGATCCAACCCATCTACAAATAGTTAAGATATTGATAAATCTGTGAATCATACAGCCTTGCTATTTTGGGTATAGGAAGGACATAGAAATCAAGTTATCTAATCATATCCCCTCCTCTAAGGAGGAGTGATTGGTGCAGAGGAGTAGATGCCCTTCAAGTAGAGCTGATCAGTGTCAACTTCTCACAGTGATGTATGACATCAATGAAGACAATATTTGTGCTTATCAAGTACTTCCTGAAGCTTATACACTGGGCAGAAAGAGAATACAATGGATTAAATAAAATAGTACAGAATAGATCCACACAACATTTAGACTCTTGTATATATTTCTGAGACTTTTAGTTACATGAAATAAATATAGGTATGGCCCTCATGGACCCATGTATTTGAATGCTTGGCCGATAGGGAATGTCATTATTAGGAGGTGTGGCCTTGTTGGAGGAAGTATGTCACTGTGGGGGTGGGCTTTGAGGTCTTATATGTGCTCAAGCTATTCCCAGTGTGGTAAATAGTTCACTTCCTGTTGCCTCAGCTCCTTCTCCATCCAGCACTACATCTACCTGCACACTACCGTGAAGATAATATACTAAACCTCTGAAACTGTAAGCCAGCCCCAATTAAATGTTTTCCTTTATAAGAGTTGCCATGATCATGGTGTCTCTTTATAGCAACTGAAACCCTAAGACACACCTATAAGCTTTCTTTGCTTGTTTGGTGGAACTGAAAGTCTGAGAAGCAATATAAGAAGTTTGGTTGAAAGTACAAGTTAGGTTGTGATTGTGTTACTTGGAATCAGGAGTCTTGACTTGGAAAAAAAAAAGAAAAAAAATCTTGTTAGCTTTAAATCTTACTCAGCCTTGGTTAGTGGAGCAGCATTGTTAAATCTCTGAGGGCAACAGAGGCAAAACAGAGGGCCTGGCACAGATGCCCTGCTCTTCATTTGCCAGGTCCCATAAAAACAGCACTCTTGGCTCCCAGTTCCCTGTGTTTCTCAGGTCTCTTCCGGAAGGATTTGGGGCCATCTCCGCCACTCACGCTAAGAATCCAAACTTCACTCACAGAGGCATCTATGGAATCCTAAGTACCCTAGGCCAGCATCACCTCCCTATTAGCAATTTAAGCAGTTTGCCATCAGATCTGGGGACCTGACCCCTTTTTTCTCTCTGACTGCAGATGCTGAGCCATGAATTGAGATCACTAATTCAAAGTTTCTCCCTTCAATACTTCTAACATCTCCAATACAAAGAGCCCATCCTCTTTGGAACTAACAAACTTCCAACTATGAGTAATCTAAAAATAAGTATCCCCCCCCCAACCCAACCACAGTTAAATGAGTAACTCATTAATCAATTTCAATTACCTGGCACCATTTGAATGAGAGGTCTGGAGACTATCGTCATGGCTGTTATGGTTCCTGGCTCAGAAATCTGTCTACTTAAAATATATGCAAAAAGTAGGTGAGGTTCAGCCTCACATGCTCTGATAATTTACCACTAAAAATAAACATGGACTCAAGAGACAAGTACTATGTAAACACACTCAGAAAGACTTCTCGGCATCTGTGTAAAGAAGCTGCCACCTTTCATGCAGGGAAGCTCAGGGCAGAGCACACAAAGAAAGCTTTATCTTCTGGGAAACCAGCATCTGCTAAGCATGAACGAAAGGCAGGACAAAGAGGTGCTTCTCTGGTTCAGGCAGGGAAATGAAACGTGATCTATTGTTTGGTCTCGAGCAGTTGCACGTTTGCTGTTCTCTCAGTGTGCTCCATAGCAGAGCCTGCTTTCATTAGGAACTTGGCGCCCATCCTCAGCATCAATGCTGGGTTGTGAAATGCTAATTGAGAAGCCCAACTTCAATGTGCCTGGCTCTCACTGAGTGCTCAAGCTATGACTAGTATAGCCCTCGCACTTAGTAGGTGCTTAATCATAGCATTTGCCATCCATCTTTCCACTAATTCTGTTCTACCCCCACTTTCAGCAATTGCAGTTTGTGAAAATCAGAATTACCTTGCTGGTACATTAGGACACAGAACCTGTAAAACCATTCCAATGGAGTCTTCGCTTGACACCCCTTTAAATTGAAAGTCCCCTTGCTTAGCATGTGCTTAAAAATGTACCAGCCTGCACAAAAGTTCTCCTGGAGACATTTCATATATAGAAAACAGGGCTCATGTTTGCACAGGCCATCTCGCTCACAACAGAAATGTGCAAAGTAAGGGTAAAAGAATTGCTGCTTAGTGAAGCAGGCAGTTGAAACTATTTAACTTAAAAATTAGATTTGGGGATTATCTGAGGTCCCCAACTATTCATACAAAGTGTGTTCTTCATTATCACGGGTAAATAGGGGAGGCTGTACAGAGGCTGTAAATTTACTGCCAATCGTTACAGCAGGAAGGCCTCCAGAACCATCCATTCCCGAATTTATGGGTTTTGAATGTGAATGTCTGCCATGGATCACACACTCATCATGATGGCGAGTTGCTTTGGCTGAGCTGTGTGAGACACAAACCCCTGCCAAGATTCGGAGGGATGGGGAATGATACCTGGAAGGGAGAGAGGGGGAATACATGCTATTTGATCAATTCTGACTTCTTGGAAGGCAGAAAGCCCAAGCCTGCTCTCCAGCATAGATCAGCTTGTCCAGCTTCCTGGTCAAGCCTAGCTCCTCTCCAACCCCCAATCCCCACCCCCTATCTATGCTTTCCATTTAGTCTACATCTCTATTAGATGTGGTAAAATAACTCACTCCAGCCTGAAACTCAAGTGTCTCTACAGGCATCTTTTTACATTTAGGCAGATGGTTTAGTTTCTTTTCTCTTGTTTTGAGTTTGTTTACGGTTTGTGATTTTATATAATTATACATAACATTATTGGAGAAGCAGTGAGGTTTTTCGTGGCTCCTAATTACCTAGGGTCTGATTCTTGTCTTCAGTATTTACCGAGTTGAGAGCTAACATTTCTGGTGACTGGTTAATAGTCCCTTTCCAGTCTACCTTCACAAATCAGACTTTGTGAAGACTGTCATTCTAGTGCCCCAGCAAGCCCCTCCGGCAGGGGCGGGGTGGGGTAGGACTAAATGTGAGAAGCCTGCAAGGTTAGAACTGACTCTGTGAATGATTAACTTTACAAGATTGGGCAAGTCCAGGGTTCCCGGATCCCCAGATGGCTAGTTTTGTGTGTCCACTCTGCTGAGCCAGTGTCCAGATATGTGGTCAAGCATTAACTCAAGATGATTCTCTAAGGGCAATTTTACACCAGTAGGGTTTCAGTAAAGCAGATTGCTCTCCATAATGGTGTAGCTTTCATCCAACTGGGTGAAGTATTGGGGAAAAAAATCAAAAAGGACCAAAGGCTGATTCCACTCGTCTAAGAAGGTATGAGCTGAGTGTGTTGACCATGTCTATAATCCTAGCCCTTGGAGGTGAGGCAGAGGATCAAGAGTTCAAGGTCACTCTTGGATGTATAGCAGAGGGGGTCTAAGGCTAACCCAGACTGTATGATAACCTGTCTTGAAGCAAAGCAAAACAGCAACAAGAGAGTATAATCTACAACAGACAGCAGTGTACTATGCTACATGCCTGTTGGCTCAAGTCACAGATTCATATTCTCTCTCTCTCTCTCTCTCTCTCTCTCTCTCTCTCTCTCTCTCTCTCTCTCTCCTCCTCCTCTTCCTCCTCCTCCTCCTCCTCCTCCTCCTCCTCCTCCTCCTCCTCCTCCTCTCCTAACCCCTAATCTCTCCCTGTATTCCCTTTCCCTCTACACCCACTTTTCTCTGTGTAGAGTCCCCCTGTTTCTTACCCATGTTTCTAAGGGAGGCGGGCTCTAGTCTAGCACAAGTCCCACTTCTCTTCACCAAAGTGCTTGGCTTATTTCCAGATGAGTTATGATGCTCATATACACTTTGCCCACCAAGACCACACTGACAACACAGGAATTTTCTTGTGCATCCCATTTCTTATAATTTACAGATTCTTCCAGTGAGGTTTTGTAGAAAATTTATTATATGCCAGACACTGAGGGTCCAAAGATGAAGAAGGTTCTGCACCTATATCTAAAAATATACACTGTAGACGCAAAACTTCCCAGGAAGGTGACATGAGATATTCTCAAACCCCTAAAGTAAAGAACACAGAATTATTTTTTTAGTCTCCCGACTTTCTTCCTGAATCATATTTTTCGCTCAGTCACATATAACCTATGAATATTTTCACACTACTTGAACTTTTCTCGAGCACAGTTTCTTAGACACAGAAGTCATTTTTTCCTGGTCCATATAAACAATAGCTACATCTGCTTTTCCAAGGAGAGATACAGCATTATCAGTGATGAACAGAGGCCAATAGAATCACTGGGTCAGCGGGTATCCAGTCACCTGGGACCGACCCTTGGACTCAAAGCCTCTTAGACCTGAAATCCTGCTCCACTGTCTGAACAATTCAGCTGGGCCTCCTATTCTATAGACTGCCTTTGTCCTCCTTTCCAAGATACACCGCTACATGCCTGAGTGCCAGGAGTTGCCTGCAGAATGGTCCTTCTTTCTCATGCCCCACCTGTCTCTCCGGTTGCTACTGACATTCTGTTCTAGGGGATGTCATACCTCACCTAGTCCTTGTTCTCACTCCACTCCCCCACAATCCTGCCTCTAACTTGGAGTAGCCAGTGTCTGCCATCCAGGCCCCTGTGGCCTCTCTTGCTTCATAGTTTCCCATTTTAGTCTAATTCCAAGCCCTTATAAGAAGCTAAGACCAGCCATTTTGGTTTTATTATACATAAAGTAAATTATTTAAATTTTCAGCAAACTTATTGTGGTATTTTCTACTATGTAACCATCTCCCATGTTATTATTTGTTTGAGCTTGGTGGATGGTCTCTTTATGCCTTTTGTTGTTAATATTGTATGTTACATAAAAATACACAACCATCAGTGTGCACAGCTCAGTGAATTTCCATAGTGAACCCACCTGCTTTGTAGCCAGCATCCAGACTAAAGGACAGAACATTATTGGGTCTTGGAAGCTCTTCAGGTACTTCTTTTCCTTAATAGTAATCACTGATGAAATCACAGGGCTAAAGAGATGGCTCAGTGGTTAAGAGCACTCGCTGCTGTTCCAGAGGACCTGGGTTCAAGTCCCAGCACCCACATGGCAGCTCACAATTGTCTGTAACCCAAGTTCCAGTGGATCCGACTCCCTCACACAGAAATGCAGGCCAAACACCAATGCACATAAAAATAAATAAATAAACAAACAAACAAACAAATGAAATCACATGGTCTTATCGCCCAATGAAGGACCCCCCCCCCCAATAGACGATCTTGCCTGTGAGCTCAGGCAACACATTCTCAAGAGATTCTTCTCACTCAGTCCCCTTCCCTTCCCCCTTTTCCCTCACAGGTAAAAACTCATATTGTCACACGACCACCCCTTCCATCTATATCTATACTTTCTCTACCTTATATTTCATAATCTCTAGACTTCAGTTCTGTTGTGATGCCTACTTTACAGAGGGTCTACATTGCCTCAAGTTTGTGTGTGTGTGTGTGTGTGTGTGTGTGTGTGTGTGTGTGTATGTGTACACATTTCTGGATCTAATCCCCCCATTAAAAAGCTAATTACAAATCAACAGGTGAATGGATAAAGAATCTAGTATATATACAAATTGGAGCGTTGTTCAGTCATAAGAGAGGATGAAGTTATGTCCTTGTGGGCTCAATGCATGGCTCAGAGATCTTGCCAAGTAAGCATGAGGCTCTGAGTTAGATCCTGCATCCAGTGTCACACACACATATGTGTGTATACACACATACATGAATAATTTTAGCTAGACATGGTGGCACATGCCTGAATTCCAAACACTTGGGAGGTGTAGGAAGGTGGATCAGGAGTTCAAGGTTTTCAGCTACACAGTGAATTCGAGATTACTGTGGACTATATGAGGTTCTATGTCAACAACAAAATGAAAAAAATAAAGAAAACATGCCTATATTACATGAGGTAAGCCAGACTCAGAAAAGTGAGTCACATTTTCCTCTAATTTGTATATCCTAGGCTTTATAAAGATACATAAAATCACATATATAAACACACACATATAACATGAAAATCGAACCAAGACTGTTGGTGGAAAGGGTAGTATCAAGAGGAAGGAAAAAGAGGAAAGAGTAGGGTATTAGAGGATGATATAGTCAAAGAACTTGACATCCATTATGAAAATGTCTTTATAAACCCTGTTGCTATATACAATGAATATATTCCAATAAAAGAAATGACAAATGTGAGGGAAAAAGTCACAATTCTTCAGTCTTCTTTTCAACAATAGTATACTGTTGGAGGACATGCTAGCTGCTTTCATTTATAAACAGAAAGCCACATCTAAGTGACAAAAATAGAAATAAAAGACCTAATTATATACACTAACAAGGCTATTTAAAGTCTGCTGGTATACACATTAAAATGTTCTAACCAGTTATAATCCCTTTTTCATCTCTGTGATTGATTTTTCTCTCTCAACTGCAAATAAGCTTCAGCCTTGGGTCAAATCTTCAATCAAGATACAACACAGACTGATGTGTATGTCTGATAAGCATGTGAGCCCCAAATGAAGTCATTCACTGGTACATGCAAAAGAAAATATGGTATATTAATGTCTGTGTGATGCCAAGTGCTGAAGGCAATTCCTGGAATTGCAATAAATCCATTTGGTAGCCTGGTAATAGAGGATGCCATGATGTGGTTTAATTTGCCAATTTATGTACCTCTTCTTTTGTCCCATGCTGACCTCTGGACATGAACATTCCCCCATTCTAATGGCTCCTCAGGCTTTCCCACCTGTGTAACTCTGAGTCTCAGGGCTCATCTGGACAGGGCTGGAATACCTTCCAAGTCAGACCAAACCTTGACTCCAGCCCTAATCCAGTTTTTGTGATGTGGGTCTTAGGACAGACTGGAAAAGCAATGGGTGGAGGACTTCCAGCAAACTGGACTGATCTAAAGTCTTGTATGATCTTGAAGACTCCAACCTAAAAGATTAAAAGGAGAAAGCTATAGAGTACTGGTGCATTTGGCTGAATAACAATCCACAGCGTGTTCTTAATGGTCCAGTGACTTTCATGTTATCATTTACTAGGATATAATCTGGGTTGCCTTACCCCAAATACTGGGTAACCCTGCTCTCCATCTGGTACCCATTCTGTGGGCAAGTCAGGGAATTTCATTTCCTGTTTTCGAGTCTGAAATCCTTGAGACCCCTAATTTCAAGTTGAAAGGAGGGAAAATGTGGCCCTGCATTTCTGACCTTAGAAAAGATGCATATTGTATAATCCTTTGTGTTATAAACATGTTCATAATGCACAGACTCCAGTGTCATTAGCATGTAACCGATGCTGCACACATGGACAATTTCAATTTTTAACTTTTAAGTATACACAATAGTATCATTACACCATTCTGTGCTTGAATCTATAATTTTAATTTAATTCAGAACTCTGGGACCATGGAATTGGTCACTTCAAAATGTACTTTGGGTTTTGAATTTCTGTCAATGACCTAAAAATAGTGAAAGAAGAATGTTTGCTTTTATTTTAAATACAAATTCCATTTGACTTGATCACCTGCCATCTGAGGCTTCTAGCTTCCCTCTGTCTGAATTTGAAATGTCCGAAAATAACAGTTTAAAATGTAAGCATGAACAACAGACACATGACTACACTCAGTTAAAATGCTTACTATTATTGAGTGTGATTAGGTACTATTTTAAGAACTTAGCAACACATAAAAGACTTTTTATCTTCCTATAGCTCTAGTTTCTCTGGAATTCTAATTCCATTTTCCAAGAATATTCACTTCCTATTTTTAAAAACAGTCGTAGGAAGTTCGGATAAATGTAACCAGAAATTTAATAAGTCCCCTTGCGTTTACTACAGGGTAGAGACAAAGAGGGAATTGGCATGTGTTATGTGTATGTGTGCTAACTCCTGTGCCATGTGCTTTCACATACTCTCGTTTCATTATAAACAGAACCTAATTATAAAACAAAGGTGAACAATAAGGAAATTGAGGAGTGTGGTGATGTTGCTGGATCCGTGGTGAGCTTTTTCAATGCTTACTTTAAGTTCAGGTTGATAATTAGTGTTGATTTGAGCTCTCATAAGACACCGCCTTCCCTGTGTAATTAAGATGGAACATCCAGAGCTAACCTTAAGAGCTCAAACGGTGTTCAGCATCTTAACCCTTCCATGTCTCTACTCTGTCATGCTAGTATAGTGGTAAAATTACATTTTACTTAGTTTGTCCTTATTCAGCTGATTTCCAGGAAATCTGAGGAGAGATTTATATGAGGTGTGAGGTGTTTTTCATGGAGTGTTGTAAAAATGGATTGCATTTGTACTTAATAGACTTCACTGGTATAAAGTAAGACATTTTTAGGTTACTTCTAATTTAAGTTTTGAATTGTTAATGAACCTGTAGGAAAAATAGCAATTACAAAAAAATAATAGTACTTTCAAAAAGACCCATTTATTCCTCTAAAATGTGCTGGAATTGTCCAAGCATGTTAAAATAGAGATCACTGGGGAGTCAAAGATCCTTTATCCTGCTTAACAATGAGTAGCCACTAAGATAAAAGATATTTCTTAAACCTATGCAAAAAGAAGGGAGGAAGGCTAGAAAGGAGGAGGAAGGAATAAGGGAAAAGAGATTTGCATCATTCCAGAGCAATGTGTAGAAGTTACTGAGTAAAAGACATTTCAGTTATGCTGGAGTAAAAACACATGGATAAAAGCATTTTTGAGAAGTAGCACGTGTCACTTTTGCTTACTGACATGAAATGCCAATGAATGGGACTCTAGCGCTTAAAAGAGCCATATTCATAATAATTATTTCTAACATTTGAGCACAAAGAAGTGTTTGTTGCCTTAGATTCTCACTCAGTTTGCACAATAGCCCTCTGAGTTCTCCACCCACATCAACCCATCTTACAGGTGGTACTACTGCTGCAAGTGGGCCAAGCTAGGAGTGTCCCTTAGGGGGTGGCTTTGACCAGTTGATGCAGCTGTCCACAAGGAATTGCTTTTGTTTCAGCCTACCTACATTCAGCTCCTGGTGTTCTAACCGAATTTGAGAGGTTGTAGAGACGATAGGCTTAGGTTTCTGAAACTTGAACCTGTATAAAGAATCACACACAGAGTTTACTATATCACAGACCCCCAGCTGAACTCCAAAGATCCTGACTCTAGGTCTTGTTGAACCCTAGAATCCATATTTTAACAAAATTTCAGGAAATGTTTCTGTTTCCAATTCCTAGTCTACCCTTTGAGTAAAAGTTGTGGGCTCTTGGTTTTATTTAATGCAGTACCTTGTAAAGGCATAGATGGCTAGGGCCCTAGGGAAATGGCCAGCAAGTCAGCAGTAATGACCTTACTGCTCACAGGGCTGCTTAGCCTGGCTTTGCTAGGCAGCTCTGTGGAGCACTGTTTATGTGGACTTTCGCAAACTTTGTTTGTGGGCTGTGACGTTTTTGGGTTTCCCAGGTCCAGGAATATTGTCATAGCCTGTCTAGTAAGGCAGATGTAGGGTCAGAAAATGCATGTAAAAAGAAAAATTAGAGACTAGCTTTAGAAGCCAGAGATTTGGGGGAACTTGATATTCACTTAGTCAAGTCTGCTATTTAGGACTGGGATTCAGGGGACAAAGGGCATCCCAAAGTTGGGGAGATGATCCAACTTACCTCTGTACAAAACTCTCAATGACTTTGGTGGCTGAGCCCACTGGCAGCATCAGAGGATACCATCAGTGGGATCAGGAGCAGCAGAGGCTACAAGAAAGCATGCCCTCTGTCTTAGGGTTTTCATTGCAGCAAAGAGACACCATAACCATGGCAACTCCTATAAAGAAAACATTTAGTTGAGGTGGCTCACTTATAGTCTCAGAGGTTTAGTCCATTATCATCATGCTGGGGAGCATGGCGGCCCACAGGCAGATGTGGTGCTGGAGGAGTAGCTCGCAGTCCTACATCTTGCAGGCAACAGGAAGTCGACTGAGACACTGGGAGGTATCCTGAGCATAGGAAACCTCAAAGCCCGCCCCCACAGTGACACAGTTCCTCCAACAAGGCCATACCCATTCCAGCAAAGCCACACCTCCTAATAGTATCACTCCCTGTGAGATTATGGGGGCTAATTACATGCAAGCTACCACACCCTCTAGACAACTGGACAATAACCCCTCTCACAGAGGCAGGGTTGGAACCGAGACACCATGAGATACCACCTGCAGACGCCTGGTCTCAGAGGCTCCAGGACAGTCTGTGAGCAATGCAGGTAAAGAACATAATCCTTGTTAAGTATTACTAGCAATATAACCCTTCTCATGTACACAGGCTGATGATTCCTGAGGATACCCAAGTGAAAGAAAGAAAAGATGCTAGCCAGCACAAGAATATAGATTACAAGTGTTCATTTGTGTGTTGGGAATAACCTTATTATTTTCGTACTAGCCACGCACTATGATAAACATACTGTCTTGATTGATTCTCACTGCTCACAGACTGCCACTTTCAGTCCACTTCAGTTTGTCCTCAGGTCATGACACCTGACACAAACCCAGAGCTCCGAGCACAAGTGTGTGATGGCATCAAGTGAGCTATTTTAGTAAGCTCAGATCCATGGAGTGTTGGAGACCATTCCCTCCTCCTCCCAGCATCCCTTCGTGGCCCACAGAGTAGAAAAAACATGTCAATTGAAAGCAATAAGAAGAGGCTATCTGTCTTTATCTACACTGCTGTCCTTCCGTAGGAAGGGGTGGCATATTCAGATGATTTATTTGGGAAAGGGGACTGAACAGTTTTCACTCAGTGCTTCTCTGTTACTGATATAGTTAGTCCAGGGGTTGATAGAGTTTTGCTTCTCTGACTTCTAGGTCTTCGTCTCCCACAGAAGAGACTCCCATAGTTGCATGATAGCTAGATGGCCAGCTAACCCATAATCACTTGGCTGCTATTCCCAGTCATGTTCTCTCTTCCGGTTTTGATAAGAAACAGGCAGCATTAAAGTGGGGCAATTTAAAGAGTTATATTTACAAAGATGGGGTCACAGTACAGGAAACCCCCGAAGGACAGCACCAGGACAAAGCTGATGACAACCCAGGGTAGTAGGAGAACACCAGAAACAGCAAAAGTGGATTGTCTCCTAGAGCAGAGCTGGATCTTCAGAATGCAGCACAGAGAGGGACCTTTGATAGGGGACACAGCCAGCTTGAGGTAATCCCACAGGAAGAAAGCTAAGACTGTAAAGACCCCCTATGCCATTTTCCTTCTGCTCCTGTCTCTTCTCCCACCATATCTATCAACTGAATGCAATCAGACATGGTGCTCTCTCTCTCTCTCTCTCTCTCTCTCTCTCTCTCTCTCTCTCTCTCTCTCTCTCTGTGTGTGTGTGTGTGTGTGTGTGTGGTGTGTGTGTGTGTGTGTGTTTTGGGGGCTTCCCCCACAACACCTTCTTGGCATATGCTTGTTCAATGGCCTCTTGGAGAAAGTATCTGGAACTCTCCTGATAGGTTACTCAAGCTGGTAGAATCTATACAACTTGCACACAAACTAGGTAGGGAGTAAGTCCCGAGAGTACCCATCAAGCAGCGAATGATAGGAGTTGAAGGATAACTACCCCTGGCCCCTCATGGATAGTCACAAGATGTGCTCTGCACTGTTTCCCATTCAGCAGTAGAGTCAAGCACCAACTCTCTACAGTGGCAATGCTTGAAAACACAGTCTTCATTAAGTGTTCTTCCTCTCTTGTCCCAAGCTCTCATAGGTACAGTCCCTACCTGTACATCTAAGGGTCACTTCTTAAATAAGCTGTTTTACTGATTTCCTTGATCAAGTTCTGTTCTGACAGTAGAACATATAGGGCAAAATAATCAATAGGTAATAACAGTCTTTGTCTATTATTTGGCAACATGGAAAACAAAGACAGATGAAACAATCAAACAAAGGGACTCCCTTCAAGGAAGAGATTGGAATAGAGCTGGAGAAACAGGTGGGCAGAGAACAACAGATATTCATTAAAACTTTGTAAGACTATTTGATTATTTTATACACACGTATTTCTTTTACAAAAATAAAAAGTGGTATTAAAATATGTTTTGACTGGCAGAACAGGAGCAGCAGGAAAGCTAGGGAATGATGAAACTGGATGATTAAGCTGGCGGAAGAGAGACATTTTGTTGGGAGAAATGTAATCTTTGAGGTCAAGCTAGAACAATTTGAAGAGATTGGAAATCACAGTTAATCTACCCAATATGGAAAAAGGCACTGAGTCTAGCTGATTATAAGAAAATAATACAGAAAGATGGACCAAAGATTCAAGATCTCAGGAAACAAACTGAAGTGATACTCCTTGAGATAATTCAAAAATAACTTAGTCTTAAAGCCAAATAGGACACCTATAAAGCTGAAACCTGAGAAATACATCACAGACAATAAAATGACCCTACTAAATGATGGCAGAAAATTTAGGCAGGCTGAGAGAATTTTTTTTTTCAAATTATGAGCACAGGAAATACTAACATTTTTAGGTGAGTGAATTTCATGGTGTTATTGTATAGTAGGAATCCAGGTCCTACGAAAGAACACACTCTAAAAATTTGTAGCTCCATCAGTCCTGCTCTTAGGGATAGATGAATAAGCTCCTGTCAGACCACAGATAAGAGCTATCAACTCTAGGAGAAATATAATAACTCGACAATACGAAGGCACACACAGAGAAGAAAAGAAAGCAGATCTGAGAAGGCGAGATGGCATGGGGGGAGCTTCTCACCTCTAAATGGTGTTAGCCTGTGCTGAAGTTGGCACCATGCCCAGCAGCTACTGCACTGACAACAGAAAGCCCCCACTTATTCTTTCCCAAAGGACTAGAAGACACAACATGGGGAATCCAAATGCTGATACAAGAGGCTGATTCCATGAAGCATGTGGAGGACTAGAGCCCAATAATGAAGAGAAACAGCAATCTTAAAAACACCAATCTTAAAAACAATTCAGGTATCAGAATTAGCAGGCATGAATTTAAAGCAGCTATTAAATTCTGGTCAATGGGATGGAGAACAATATGTTCAGAATGAGTGAAAAGATAGGCAATTGGTATAAGGAAAGCTTAGAAGAATCTAAAGGAGTTTCTAGGACTGGAAAGAAAGTGCTTGAAATTTTTAAAAAATTCGCTGGATAGAGAATAGTGGAAATGACAGAAAAAAAACAAAAGAATTTGAAGACATCAATAGACATTATCCAATCTAAGGAACAGTCTTCTGAAATAAAGGGAAAGAGAAAAATGAAATACAGAAATTAGGGACGCAGCGAGGCAATATTATCAAAACATCTGACATTTATCCTTGCAGTTCCAGAAAAGTAGTGGACTGAATGCCAAGGGCTGGGAGGTAGCTCAGTGGGTAGAGTGCCTGACTAACATGCATGAAGTTCTGGGTTCCATCCCAAGCATCGTTTAAACCAAGCACAGAGACACATACCTAACATCTTAGAACTTGGGAGGTGAAGCAGAAGGACCAGGAGTTCGAGTTCAGCCAGAAGACAATAGAAAGACAAATTTGAAGTGAAAAAAAAAAAAATCCAGAGAAAATATCCTTCAAGTCTGAAGAGAAAATGAAGACATTTTCAGACTGGAAGTAAACAAACCTAGAAAAAAGGATTCATTATCAGAAGCCATACAACACAAGAAATACAAAGAATATTCTTCATCCCAGAGAGGAATAAAAACTAGATAAAAGCTGTGATCCTGGAAAAAAAAATGAAAAACATTACAGATGGTAAAGAGTAAATAACTTTTTCAAAAGATTTTTTATTATCTATACAATGTTCTACCTGCATGTATGCCTGTATATATGCCAGAAGAGGGCACCAGATCTCATAATAGATGGTTGTGAGCCACTATGTGGTTGCTGGGAATTGAACACGGGACCTCATGAAGAGCAGCCAGTGCTCTTAACTTCTGAGACATCTCTCCAGGCCCCATGAGGAAGTAACTTCAAACTCACATTCTCTTCAGCCTTTAGAAATACAGGTTAGATTTATGCAGGGCTTCAGTGAGCAAGACAAGCTCAGTATAAAGGAAAGGGCATAAATGAAATTTGATCTCAGCATTTCTGTATGTACATATCTGGTCAATAATAATCCCCGTGGGCTGTTAAAAGATAAGAGGTAGATAATATAATTCCTAGAGCAATTAGAAAAAATTTCTAATAAAAAAATAGACTGAATGGAATTTTAAAATATAAAGGAACAAACCAAGCAACATGCCAACATTGAAATGCTATACCTACGCCCAACTATGTCAGTAAAGACATGGAGAATGTGACAGTTGAGGGCCTGGTCCTAAACAAGACATCAGAACATTTCTTCTAAGGTTCAGGGAACATAGCAGAAGAGAAGGCAAGAGATTAGAACCAAAATGCAGGGAGAAAAGCTCCAAAACATCATCGTCTGGGCATGGTATAACCATTGCTATCATGAATTTGTAGTAGCCATGGTTACTTACACTTAGCCTGAATGAGACTGACTGTATCTACTGATTTTCTCTGTATATACAGTTACACCTTTTTTTGCACTTTAAATATGTCTTCCTATTGCCTTTTAGTTGACCTTGACCTCCTGATGCCATGCTTCATCTTCCCAAGTGCTAAGATGTCAAGTATGTGTCTCTGTGCTTGGTTTCTATGATGTTTGAGATAGCACCCAGAACTTTATGCATGTTAAGCAGGCACTCAAACCACTGAGCCATATCCTAGCCCTTGCCATTCTCTCCACTACTTTTCTGGACGAGGAGGCAGCTCCTGGGATCTTACCCTTCACTTCTGAACTGTTGGCTGATGATGGAGTCTTGTGTAGGGGCAGTGTATTATTGTCATCAGTTATATACCCACTGCTGAGCCCACAGGCTCCAGTAGACAGCTCCAAACCTATGGTCACATAGACAGCGCTGGTTAAACTACTCAGTGGGCCACAAAGCAAAACATACAGGAATTCACATACAGGTTCGAAGGGGAGAGAGCAGGTAGACAAGAGTGGGAGGAAGTTAAGAGGCGATGAGTGATGACAGTACTCAGTATGTGTTATGCACATGTATGAAATTGTCAAAGAACAAATTCAATGACTGAAAGAACAAAGGCAATTCAAAAGTGAAAGAGTCTTTTCAAGAAAGGACATTTGAATAATATGCAGCCATCCAAATCAAGGGAACATTTTTACCTCTTGCTCATACAGTACATGGCAATTAATTTGCAAAGGCAGACTTAAATATATGGGTTTTTGAAATAGGAACCTAGAAGAATAGCTTCGGGACTATGGAGAGACAACATTTTTGTTTTAGATCAGACATTAAAAGCAATACTTGATTTGGAGGAGATAGTGACAAAGACTCTACCTAAAAGAATAAGTCTATTTATAAGAGTGTGATAAGCACATAAAGGCACTGAAAGAGATTTAGACTAGAGCTGGTAACACCAGAGGGTAGAGAGAGGTTATCAGAACCCAGAAGGAGAAAATCTATAGGTGGTGTGGTCAACAGAGTGCAGAAGAATGGCCTTTAGTTAGGGGACACAGCCATTCTGAGGCCACACCGTAGGAAGGGAACAGCAAACAGACTAACATTATTCTTGATTGAATCCAACATGAAGCTAGAGTCAAGACCCAGTTGTTAGTTATAGCTGTATAAGCCAATGTGGGGATTCTGTATACATCACCTGGCATTTATAGTACCATAATGTGTTTGTCAAAATTAGTCTTTATTACTTTTACTATGTGAATGCATGGGAACTTCCTACAGGGTCATTCTACCTTATAAACACATGGTCAGATTCTTGCCAATGCTTATTAGCCTCTTGGACCCTTCAGCTCCCCCATACTACCTATTATAAGCCTAAGGATTCCAGAAAGCATCCTGTCTCAGTAGGATGCTACCCCCATGCATGACTAACCTCCTGAGAAGGCTCCAGAGTGGCTAATAACCAGCTGCTGAGGCCAATGTGCTTTTCAACAATTGATTTTCTCATGTTGTGAGGGATGAGTGGACCAGACAGGGATTTATGTGTTGTTGATGCTTGGGAGGGATCTCCAGGAACAAATGTTTGCCTTGGAATTAAAACTAACTGGCTGAACCAAACTTTGAATGTGAGAGAAAGAGTAGGTGACAGCTGGGGAATTGATGGCACTCCTAATAGGAAAGGGCTAATCACCAATAGAGTAGAGCACAAACTCAGGGTTAGATATAAGTTCAGAAAAATAGCCTTATTAAGCATCAGCTGTTTATCATTCTCTTTGTTTACTTCCTTTCATCCTTTCCTTCCTTTTATTTTCTTTGAATCTTGCTGAGGTGTCCTCACAGAGCCTAATAGACCCAAAGATGCCAAAACAGAACATGCACTTTGCAACCTTGAATGCCTCATCGGATCTTTCAGTTAAGTAAGAAGAGCAAAAGAAAATGTCAACCGATTGTCTCACATAGGGGATGGCCTTGAAGGGGTTAGCTGAAGTTTAACCCAGCAAGTTAACGATGCAACCAAAGACTTGCCTCATTGTCTACTGCTTTTTCTATCTCCACTCTCAGGGGCCAGGAACATTGAGGGAGCAAATGTGTTAGTGTTCTGTAACTAAAGTAAATGTTAGGTGAGCTTTTATTAAACTACCTAAGTTCCTAAAGATATTGAAGACCCTGGAAAATGACATAGCAGCAAATGTGTACTCAGAAGCATGCAGGCCTTCATATCTGTTCATTTTAGCGAATGGATACTTGGAAGTATGCAGGTATCCGGATCTGTCCACAGCAGTGAATAGATGGATACTCAGAAGTATGCAAATATCCATACCTATCCACATTGCAGTTATAACATCACGACTCTCCAAGCACTGGTTTATGCAGTTCTGACATTCCAGTGCTAGAAAGTTGATTGGTTAAACATTGATCTTCCACTGATAACCCTGCCAAGAAAATACATAGGGTGAAGATCGTCGTCGTTTTTAGAGAAGCTAAGATTTAAGACAGAGGGGAGACAACTGAAAGCCACAGTCTGCTGGATGGTACAGTCGGTAATACACACCTAGGTAGTTCCAGGTACTTGGGAGGCTGGGGCAGGAGGGTTGCTCAGGAGTGTATGAGAGACCCTGGCACTAAATAAATAAGGAAACAAGCATGAAGACAATAATAAGATGTCTCTGCATTGGTCCCTTTGCCATCTCTGGCCTCAGAGTGGACTGATGACTTTACAAGCCACTCCAGACATTCGAGACACTTTCTATTAAGCTGTGATGGGCCCTTCAAAAGAAGCAAGATAGGTTTCCTATAGTAGTGCTGTCTCTAAATTGAAACAATATCTGCAGTCCATCATTTTCTTCCTACTTCTAGTAAACACACAGACAGACATGTACTGATAAAGCTATTCTGATCTAGATGGAGTGAAAATCTACACAGAAAAGATGCTGTGCGTGGTGTCTTTGGAAGTTCCTTAATAGACCAATACAGAGATGGAGCTTAATGAGGTGTCTAAGCACATTAGCCCTCATTCACACCCACCCTGCTTCTTATTACTCCTTTTCCACCTGGTAAGGCCCAGGAGGTATGTAGATCAACGCAAGCTTATACAATTCAAATGTGATAAGCCAATAACTCAATGGCTCAAGAGACAAAAAACAATGTTCATTTATCCTTTACTATCAAAACAAGAACGCTAATGAGAAACTTGAAACCTATGATAAATAAAGGGTATATTCTTTAAAATAGGCAAGCAACAAGATTGGGTTATTGGCATATTAATCTTAAATACCAAATTTTGAAGCAAAGACTTCTGCTGATTCACAAGAACAGATATTTCTCATAATTTGTACAAACCCACAGGCTTTAGCAAATTAAATGTCCACATGGAAAACAATAAACTTCAACTCAGACCTCCCACATGGGGTAAGCATGAACTGAAAATGGATAATAGGCCAAGATGTAAATTCCAAAATTATCAGGTATCTGGAAGAGGACATTAGGACAAAGAGTTGTGACCTGCTGTCAAGCAGGGTTCTTGGATTTGACCCATCAAGCACAACCCATAGAAGAACAAACGAGATGTCACCAAAACTAACAACTTATGCTTTCAAGAGACACAGACAGATGGACAGACAAACTACAGACTGGGGAAACCATTCCCGAAACTTGTATACGATAAAGGATAATTAAGTTTTTATATTCTGTATCCAATGTGTATAAAGAGCTGTCAACAGTTCAGAACTAGAAAGCAAACACTTTTTAACATAGGCAGAAAAAAGATTATAGGTGGCAGATGTGTGCAGAAAAAAGTGTTCAGCATCAGTCATCAGCAAAATGAAATCAAAACCTCAACAAGGGGTTGGTGAGATGGCTCAGCAGATAAGAGTGCTTGCAGCATAATCATGAAGATGAAAGTTCACATCCCAGCACCCACATGACAAGCTGTAACTCTACAAATACCTGTAACTCCAGCTCTGAGGGATGGACACTCTATTTTGGCCTCCATGCACACAAAAGAATGTGTACTTATGCACACATGTGCATCCTCTCTCTCTCTCTCCTCTCTCTCTCTCTCTCTCTCTCTCTCTCTCTCTCTCTCTCTCTCTCTCTCTCTCTCTCTCACACACACACACACACACACACACACAAGAAATCTTTTTAAAAGCCCTTAAACTCAACGAGATATGGCACTGTGTCTATTTGAGGTGCTAAAATGAAAACAATTGACTATATCAAGTGTTGGCAATAGAAATCTCATAGACATAAGATAGCATAAACTTTGGGAAAGGCTTGGTCATTTCCTATGAAGGCAAACACACAATGATCATATAATCCATTAATTTCATTATTGTTTATTTACCCAAGAGAAATGAGAGCATAAGTCTACATAAGGACTTTTCTGTAAATGTCTATAGCTGGCTTAATTTGTAAGAAATAGAAACTGAAGATAACACTAGCCTCCAATAGGAAATGAATGAAAATACCAGCAGTGAGACACCAGTACCATAGCGCACCACTGGGCAATAAGAAGCAATGGACTACATATGTAGAAAGCAATTCTAGGAAATCTGAGAATCATTCCGAGGAGTAAAAGAAGCCAAGTTCAAAACAAATATAAGCTCATTTAGATAAAGTAATGTAAAATGGGAGCTAATCTGTGAGATTTAGATCTAGCAATTCAGGGAGGAGAAGGGAAGGCACAATGAGAGACCATGAAGAGGGCATGTGTCGGGACTGTGACCAAGTTCTCTGCCCTACGGTGGTGAAAGCTGAAAAGATACACACAGATACCAGCTTTAAATGCACACAGCTTATTGTATTTCAATTGCATCTCAGCAAAATATTAAATGAATGAAATTTAATCATATTTTAAAAGATGTTTTGTTCCTTGATAATATGTGCTGCATGCTCTCAAGACTGAAGGTGTGTGTGTGTGTGTGTGTGTGTGTGTGTGTGTGTATAAGGTATGATAAAGTAAGTCCAATGCTCCAAGGCTTTGAGAGTTGCTGGAGCATTGGGTAGGTGGGTTAGGGGTGCATGAAGGGGACGTAAGGATGGAGTGCTAGGATACAGAAATCTAGAGCTAATGACAGATTTGTGACTAAAGATAGAAATACTGGAATTATAAGGATAGATGGAGTTAATGACGTAATATGCACAGAAAGGCAGCACAGAAAGAGATTGTGGACCAGAGGGTGTGGAGCAGGAAAGGTCACTACAGGCACAATATTCAAAGTTGGAAAAGGAAACTGAGACAGGGTAAGACCTAGGAGGTATCTGAGAGCTCAATTGAGAATTCAGCCATAGCGGAGTTTTCTCAGAAGGAAGATGCTGTAAAGGCCTAAGGAGCCACAGAGGATGAGGGGTGGCATGGTATGGTGGTATATGCCTACAATCCCAGCACCAGGGAGGCTGCATGAGGAGGATCATGAGTTTAGTGCTAATCTAGCTACATAGAAAGACAGTGTCTCAAAAATGAGGAAGACTATGAAGAGGGGCAGAGGAAAAGGAAGAGCAGCTGAGGAGGACAAGGGAGTGGGGAGGAGGGAAGATGATGAGCAAACAGAATCATGGGGCTAACCTGTCCACAGAAGTGGTGATGAGCTCTCCAATGTCCATGGGTAGAGCACTTTGTACATCATGGTAGAGAAGTCACAAACCAGTACACTGATATCTTGGCCTACATGTTGGTTATTGGAAAGGAAGCAGACAGGACACACAGCACACAGAAGCATTGAGATCGTATCTGTGTCTAGGCCTTGTGTCTCACTCCTGCATTTTCTTTCCCAAGTATATACACAATCAGTTTTCTCATCTTGATCAGCATTCATGGCCATTTATTCTTTTTCACCTTCACCCATGTCCCCCAGCCCCTCATTCCTTCCCAGCTCCATCTGACCTCCTGCACACCATGGGAAAGTATGAGCATCTGTCATCTCCACTTCAACTTCTCTTTTCTCACTCACCTGGAGGCATCCACAGATCAGAGTCCTGATTGGATAAGAGTTTAGCCATGTCTGTCAGTGGTAGCCTAGGGTCTGCTCACCAGGCTGGCTGGTAGGCAGGCAAACATGGGTTGGTTTTCCCATATGGGAAGTGTACTGAGCTATCTCCAAACTCATGTTCTCCATATCTACTGCTACTGCAATTCATTTTCATCAGAGTGACCTTCCTGGCCCCTTCCCTGATAGGACCCTTTTCTATTCAGAGATGCAGGCACTGGCTACTCTCTGCAAGTCATCTGTCACCCTGCCTGGGGTTCACTGGCAAAGAAGAATCCTTAATGGAGAGTCTAGGAGCTGGGTGTAAGCCGTTCTCTCATCTATGGAACTTGGCTTTGAGCACTATTGCTAGTGTGACCTTCATCTTATGTTCTAGCCCTTGTAACTAACTGTATGGTGTCTTTCTTGTCCATGACCTAGAATTCCTGAAACGGTCACCAGCCTCTGCTTTCTGTTTTTCAATGCCTGACTTGGACTTGCCTGCTGTCATTATGTCCATACAGCAATTTCAACTAGCAGACAAGAAACAAATTAGAAAATATCAGTGACTTAAATAAAAAAACCCTCTTATGTAAGTGGTGTGTGTGTGTGTGTGTGTGTGTGTGTGTGTGTGTGTGTGTGTGTGTGCTGTGTGGAAATGCTATGATAGCTCCACAGTGGGCGGGGACTGTGGTGGTTTGAATAAGAATGGCCCCCATAGGATCAAAGACTTGAATGCTTAGTCACCAGGGAATGGCACTATTTGAAAGGACTAGGAGGTGTGGCCCTGGAGGAAGTATGTCACTAGGGGTGGGCTTTAAGGTTTCAAATGCCCAAGTCAGTTCCAGTATCTGTCTCTTCCTTGTGTCTGTGGAACCAGATGTAGAACTCTCAGCTGCTTCTCCAGCATCATGTCTGCCTGTGTGCCACCATGCTCCTGCCATAATAACAATAGACTAAACCTCTGAAATTGTAAACAAGCCCCAGTTAATTGTTTTCCTTTGCAAGAGTTGCCATAGCCATGGTGTCTCGTCACAGCAACAGAACATGGACTAAGACAGGGACCAATGTTTTTTTGTTTTCTACAACAGCATCCAAACTACTTTCTCTTTCAAATTTGCCTCATGATCCAAGCTGCCTGTTCAAATCCTAGGGAAGGAGCTGGAGAGTGATGACATAGCGGAATAAATATGGTAAAGCATCTTCTTTTCGTTTTCTCTGCAGAACTTTCTAGAAAGCTTTCCTTGTAAGTTTCTCTGTTATTTCACAGCCTCTAAATGACAAACCTTGCTACACTGGCAAAATGGAAGCAGGGTTCTTAGCAAGGGGACAGAGTAGATTCAGGATGAGCAGCGAGCAGCCACTGACATCATTGCTAAGCTTAAAAACTACTATTCTTGTCCTAACCTTCTTACTGAGCCATCTTACCTCCTGGCCTTTATGTCTGCTAGTGGATTTCTGCTCCTCTGTCTTCCTGTTGACTACCCAGATAGGTCTCCCAAAACTGTCTACTTCCAAATCTGCAGCTATGCTATCCCTGTGTGTTTAAATTGTTTACTTACTTCTTATTGACCTTCCCACGCCATGAGCACCAGGCTAGAACTACTTGCATATGGTGTCCTGCTAAGTAGGACCTTCCAGGGTTGCCAACAATATGTGCAATTTCCTCGGGGCACATTGAGAATAAGCAAATGTAAGAAAAGGCAATGACAGGAATCAAGGCAGAAGTACAACTGGTCTGGAGCAGACTCGTCTTCACCCTGCTTACCTGGCTTGGCTGTTAAAGCTCCTTCCCTTCTCATCCTTTGTCTAATCAATCAACGGTTATAGGATCCATCTCCGTGTCTAAGACTTTCATTCCTGTCTGGCAGTGACAGTGCTGCATTCAGAAGCATCTCATCTTTACGGCCTCCTTGGAGCCATGTCATTTCCAGACACAAGTCTTCTGCTTCCATTTCATCTTGGAAATGATCTTTTCTTGACTTTCCCCCACCCGGCCTGTCACAGTCCCATTCTCATTAGCAGCAACCCCTGACTGTATCCTGAGACTATTGATAAACAAGTTCTGGAGGTGCTGCTGGAGCAGGAGGTGCTGGCTTGAGAGAGGAGAGAGAGAGAGACAATGGCTAAAAATAAAAATTAATGCAAAAATATAATTTGTCAAGCTGTTGGTACTTTAAAATTGGCTACAGGAGGATTATTGACAACATGGAAATTGACAAGCATTACTTATCAGGGCTTTCTGTTTCCCTGAACGGTAGCTTGCCAGCACACATCTCTTCCTAATTGCCCCTCTGAATGGGCACACACAGAGGCCATTGCTCGCCCCAGAGTTGAGCTTCTCAGTCCATTTTGCCTTGATAACCCATCCGTACTTGGCTCTACCCATTGACTTAGCATTTTGGCTTCTATATTCAAGCATCCACTTGTAACATTTGACAATAGAGTGTGTATTTTGAAAATGCATTCTGGTTCCTGAAAAGACTCTCCCAAAATTGCTGACAACACTATTTAGAACAGCTAATGCAGTCCATCTGTCTGTCTTTGGAACACATAAAAATCAGAGAGAGATCTCATTTGTAGGGGAAAAGCCTGCCTATGTAAAATGATGTTGCAGTGTGGTGAATTCATCAATCAGCCCCAGAGATGACTCATTGTAGAATATTAACTTCTGAAATGTTACCATCGGGAGGGAAAGAGCCAATTAATTATTGCAGGTATTTCTGAAAGGCTGGTGCAAACTGTGTAATGATAAAACTGCACAAGCCAACCGCAATGCTAAGTTGCTTTGCCCTCCTCGGCAGGAGTTACAGCAATTCAGATCATGCAGTCACCTCATATTGATCTGGAGTTGGGTGACCTATGTCTCTGATTAATAACAATAAAGAATAAATTTATTACTTATCATTGAGGCATTTTAGTACATAAAATTATTTAAACATGAAAGGAATCATAGTTTTAAAAGGGATGGATGACGAAAACATGGCAACAACAGACTTTTTAAAGGAAGTGCTAATTTTTTTAAGTTAATATTGCTCTGAGCAGACACAGGGAGGCTGCTGGGGACAGTGGCAGACAGGCGTCAGTGCTGGGGTGACAGTGGTGGACAGACAGCATGTTCTGTGGGTTCCCATTAGAGCTTCGCACACACTAGCTCTGTGACTTGGGGCAAGTTGCTTAATCCCTCTGGTCCTTCACACTTTTCATCTGTAAAAGCACCTACTTCACAGGATGCCTGGGGGTCTTAATTGAGATGATGATGATACATACTTTAGCTTTAGGATGGGGGCTTACGCATAGTAAAATGTCTTCAGACTGGCATACACCGAATTCATGTTCATGTGTGTGTGTGTGTGTGTGTGTGTGTGTGTGTGTGTGTGTGTGCAGCTTCATATGCAGAGAACAACCTTAAGTGTAATCCCTGAGACTATGCACCATGTTTATTTTTATTGTGTTTTTGTTTGTTGTTGTGGGTTTTTTTGTTTTGTTTTTTTGCTGTTTGTTTGTTTACATGGTCTTTCCCTGAACCTGGAGCTCCCCAACTGGCTTGACTGGCTGGCCAATGAGCTGCCGGATCCTCTTGTCCCTGCTGGGGTTGTGGGTACACACCACCATGCCCAGGTTTCATGAGAGCCAGAGATCTGAACCCAGGTCCTCATGCTTGCACAGCAAGTACTTCATCCACTGCTCTGTTTCTGCAGCCTGTCCCTCAGCACCTCCATTTTTATGGTATTTCTCTAGCACGTACACTGTGCCAGATGCTAACATCGTACTTCATGCTTCACACTCAGTCTCCTGCCAGAATCTCGGGTAGGCAGCACTATCAAGCCATTTTATCAGCGAGGACACTAATCCTCAGCAAATGGCGTAACTCTTCCAAGCTCTTGTGAGTAGTGAGAGAGAAGGTTGGTTCAAATTTCATGTAAATGACAGGAAGATGTATACCCACCGCTGGCATTAAAATCCGTGTCATCCTAATATTTAGTATTCTGCTGGGAGATCTTCCTTCATGGTCAAGTGAACCCTCGCATGCTGGCGCATAAACCCTTCTTGTTCTGTCTTAGCAGAGACTGCAAAGCTCATCAGTGCCTCTGGGTTTCACTGCAAGACTCAGAGTAGGTGGCCCTTCTGACTTATCTTCCCCAGGTTTTAAAAACACAGTAGGCTTTACCCACGAATCCTGTGTATTAACCAAAGAATAATCTCTGCAGAAGCCCCTGCACTTTCTCTCCCAGTAACTTTTCAATTAGACTTTAAACCTAAAGTTCATTATTAGTGGAAGTAGGGCACAGAATCCTTTGGCTGAACTTGCTCCATTTTTGGAAGAAATGAATACATGATCCTTTCCCCCTGTTTTGGATTTCTTGTCCCACCAATTTCTCATCTAAAAGCTACTTTCTACATCATATCACAACATATTTTAAAAGGAGTTTTTAAATTTCAGTTTTGTATGGCATTTTCCTTTATAAGCCTAGACTCCTTTACACTGCATTGTATAATTAGGTAAGACAAATGGCAGTGTTGACTGTAGATGAGGATGTGGCAATGTTAATCATTCATTCATTCATTCATTCATTCACATGGTCTGGGTTGGGAATGTTGCTAGAACAACTGCTTGAAGAAAGTATGTACACCTTTTATTGTGTACAGTTACCTAAGACAGCAGGGGACAGGGACCCCATGAGGGAGGGCCAGTAAAGATATACAGTGGGGTCTGATCAGGAGCCCTGGGTAACCAGGCTGTAGCTCTAATACCATTCCAACTATTCACTGTAGTGATATCTGTTGTGGGTTGAACAGACTTGTCCACAGAGAGATCTGCTGCAGTCCTAACCCTTTATTCTTTAGAATATGATCCAATTTGGATGAAGTCTTATGAAGTCAACATAGTGGTCTCTAATCCAATATGGCTAGCATCCTATTCAAGGGGAAATATGAACCTAGAGACACATAGAGATAGTGGGAGGATGATGAGAAGGAACACAAGGAGAAGTTGGCCATCTCCAAGGAAGGGGAACGACATATAACTGTGGTGCTATATTATTTATGGTTAAATAAAGATTGCCTGAAGGATCAGAATGCAAAGCCAGACACACTAGTTAGCTATAGAAGCTGGGCGGTGGTGGCACACACCTTTAATCCAAGGACTCATGAGACAGAGGCAGATGGACCTCTCTGAGTTCAAGGCCAACCTGGCCTACACAAGAGTGAATCAGTCTAAAAGATTAATAGAGCTCACACTTTAATCTCATCACTAGAGAGGTATATAAGGAAGAAGCAAGGGGTCTATGTGGTAATTAGTCTCCAGCCACATTGAGGAGAGCATCGCAGTCTAGGATTCCGAGGCTTGGTGGAGAGCAATGCAGTCTAGGGATGCAGTCTGAGATTCAGTGGATTGTCTCTTCGGTCTGAGCACTGGTAGAGGTGAACCCTGGCTGCTTTGCTTCTCTGATCTTCAGCTTGAACCCCAATATCTGCCTCTGGGTTTTTATTATTCATGCTACATAGAAGAGATCCTTCCTTCTAGCCATTGACAGGAACCACCTGCTGGCACTTAGATTTGGGACTCCCATCCTCCAGCACAGAGAGACAGCACATTTCTAAAGCTTATCCTACCTATGTATGGCCCTGGGTTATGGCAGGCATGGGAAGCTAATGCACTACCATGGTTCTATGAACACACTTCACATCCCAGAATCTACTCTAGGAAAGGCAAGTCCCACACAAGAGAAAATTTGGGTAAAAGCACTTGGATCCCAAACAACCAGAAACATGCCCACAACTGCTTCTAGCTTGTTCTTGTATCAAGATGTTGAGGAATCAGAAGAGTTCTTTTCTTTAAAGATAGACTAATCTATAAGGCCACTTGCACCTTCCTGGTATTCAGGAGCAGCATTAAGCAGGAATGTTAATAAGATAGGGACTATACAATAATGAAGAGAAGTTTAGAAGGCAGCTGACTTAATGGATAACACTTTATGTTAAGTAAAAACCAAGACATCATTGTTTAAGTGGCGAGTAGACATAGTAGATGTTCTGGTTCCCTATTTGTCAGGTTTGTGACAGAAGTGCTATCAGTGGACAGAGATAAACACTCATCAGAGAATGAATCCATGTGTCTTGAGTGGATGGCAGCCTATTCATGTATAACGTCTTTCGATCTGTCTTCCTACTAACACAACAAAGGTGGGTTGAACCTAGAATTGCCCTCTTGTAATGTATAGTGACATGCCTTTTTAAAATTAAGCTCAACCTTACAATGGGTGTGTGTTCATTAGAGTAGCAGCTTCTGAGAAGAGGGGTTATAAAAGAAACAGTGAAGATAGTTTAACAGGTTTGGCCAAGATGCACTGATTTTTGTCTTGGTCTTTGTATCATTTGTTTCCAGGCTCACATTTTCTTTTCGCCCAAGTCTCCATCTGTTCCAGAATACTTCTAAGCAGAGCCCTGTTTCCAGGTGATAGTTTGATCGACTGTAGCTGAGTGTCAAGAGAATGACTCACTGCTTTGGAGCCACCTCAGCCTTCAACAGGGTTTGCTTCCCTGTGTGCCTGCCCTCAACCCCCACTTGGCCAATGTCCACGATGGGCTCGTCTTTCAGTGTTGCTTGATGTCTGTCCTTTCATGTCTAAAATAATATTATGATATACAAATGATGAATGAAGGGGAAAACCAGAAGTGTACAAAGACAAAAGTGGAAGTCCCCTACATTTCAGACTCTCTCAAAGGGTGTCACGATGATGCAACTGCCCTTCAATTTCTACTGTTCCTTCTTCCTAGAGCTCACATTGTTCCAAATGCTCCAAGTTGCTTTGTTACTTAAAAATATTCCAGAGTCTTCCATGTCAACACATACATGTCTCCCTTTCTTTTTGGGGGGTAGGGGTGGGTTTGGAGACAGGGTTTCTCTGTGTCTTTGGAGGCTGTCCTGGAACTCACTCTGTAGACCAGGCTGGCTTTGAACTCACAGAGATCCGCCTGCCTCTTCCTCCTGAGTGCTGGGATTAAAGGTGTGACCCACCACCACCCAGCTCATGTCTCCCTTTCTTAAAATGGATTTTTATTTATGTATTTGTGTCTGTCTATATATGTATGTGTGTGCATAAATGCAGATCAGTGCTCATGGAGGCCAGAGGTATCAGGTCTCCTAGAGCTGGAGTTATAAGCAGTTGTGAGCTGAACTCTGGGCTTCTGCAAGCAGTTGGTGCTCCTAACCACTGAGCCATCTCTCTAGCACCTCCCCCTCATTTTAAAGTGCTTATTATTCCACAGTGTAGATATACCCAATTTATTTAGCTATTCTTCTCTATGTAGATTTTGAGGAGTTGTCTAAATTTTCTAATTCTTATGCTAACACTACAATGGACATCAGTGTAGATGTGTTTTTGTGCACAGTGTTTCTATAGAAGAGATGGCTTGTACTGACAAAGGGCAGTCAGAGGTTGTGTGCAGTTTCAGTGTTTGCAAGTACTGTAAATTACTTTCTAAGCATCCTCATTCATTCATAGTCCTGCCAGTCAAATATCTGAAAACAATTATATATATATATATATATATATATATATATATATTCACACTAAGGATAACTAATAATGTGAACAGTCTTTTCTTATTTTCTTCAGGACTTTTACAGTTTTAAAAAAGTTTACATTATTAATCTCTCTGGAATTTCCTCTGAAATATGGAGTAAGACAGTTATGCTTAATTTATTAGAAGGATGTTTTGCTCATATGTCAATTTAATTATGGATTTATAACAAGTAGACATCTTAGCATCACTCAGAGACCAATGTTCTTTTAGATAAGGGGTCAGCAGACACCACAACTGAGCACACCCCAGCCTACATTTGTTTGATTTTCTTAAAATACATGTTACTGGCATACAACCATGCCCATTTGTTTACAGTACCCATGGCTATTTTGTAGTGCACCTGGCAGCAGAGTCGAGTACTTATGGTACTGACCATGGACAGGACAAAGCTGACTATGACATTTGCTATTTACCCCTTTATAGGAAGGGTTCACTGGCTCCTGCATGTTGTCTTAGAGCCCTCAGTTTCCACCTGAAAAAAACATGGAGAAGATTCTTCCTGAGTGCAACCTAGAAGCAGAGTGAAGAAGCATTTCCACATTCAGTCTAGTATGACAATGCAGCCCATGGTCTCAGCCAGTGACCTGGGAAGCTAAGAAATGTGAGCTAATGTGTGCCCAGGAGTAAAGGAGTGATAAGCCATTTGGCTATAGAACTGCCTACAATTATGCATTTTTTACTACTGTTCCTGGAGTTGTTAGGGTTTGTGATGGCTAGTTTTATGTCAAATTGACACAAACTAAAGTCATCTGAGAGGATGGAACCTCAACTAAGAAAATGCCTCTGTAAGATCAGGCTGTAGGCAAGCCTATAGGGAATTTTCTTAATTAGGTAGGGAGCAGCCCATTGTTGGTGGTGCCATCCTTGGGCTGCTGGTCCTGGGTTCTATAACAAAGCAGGCTGAGCAAGCCATGAGGAACAACCCTCCCTGGCCTCTGCATCAGCTCCTGCCTCCAGGTTCCTGTCTTGAATGTCTTCAATGATGAACAGTGATGTGGAAGCGTAATCTTAATAAACCTTTCCTTCCAAAGTTGCTTCTGTTCATGCTGTTTCATCACAGCAATAGAAACCCTAACTATGACAGGGTCAGAACTTGGGCTCTGGCAGCCCAAACAAGGTAGGCTCAGCAGTCCATCCTTAGCATGCCAGCTGAAGGGACAAGTAACAATAGCCTGGTGGTACAGGCCTTCAATCCTAACACCTGGGAAGCAGAAACAGGATCATGAATTCAAAGTCATCTTTGACAACACAGAAAATTCTAGGCTATCCTATGCTGGAGTGTGTGTGTGAATTAATCAGAGAAATGATTTAAAATGCCACATTGGGAAGAGGAACAGAAGTCCAATGACACCCTCCCCAGGGTGCCGACGTGGGGCTAACTTTCAGTTGGGAGTAAGAAAATAGGAGGTGTTCCTCATCCACAGTTCTGATCAAGTTGTGGCCTTGCCCATCATCCACCCATCCATTATCTCCAGCAAAGTGGAATGACAAGTTGTAAGAATTCTGTAAAATCTCTTTCTGTGAGACAAGTTCCCCTTCTGTTTTGCACAAGGACCTCAGACTTGTTCCTTCCTCAGCATGAGACTCCAGGGGAAATTCTAATTCCTTGGGGACTATTGTTTCAGTAGTCTGACCCCTGAAGGGAAGAACACTGTGGCTCCCTTTAGCTCATCTTCACTACTGCCAGGATGGCTGCACTACCTCCCCATTTATAACCAAAGTGGACTAGACTGTCACACAGAAGCAAAAAAACCCAGACCCAGTGGCTCAGAATAAGTTTTATTCCTCACTACTACTACAAGTCCACTAAGGACCACAGATGTGGCTCTCTTCAGTGTCTGATGGAGCTGCCACCTCCATGTACCTCACTGTTTACAGTTACTGAAGGGAAAAGACAATATGGTGACCTATGTACTAGCCGGGAAATGACACTGTCATGGCATCATTGGCTGCAGCAAGTCTCAGGGTCATGCTCTAGCCAAACAAAGAGGTAAAATCTCGCAGTGGCTTTTGAAGAGCTGGAATATCTCCCAACAGGCAGTTTATTTGTCACCTCCCTGGGGGATATAACCTGGATTCCACCCAGCAACAGCACCGGGTCAAAGTCCAGGGTCTCTCTGTCGTGGCCTCCCCTATCAGGCCAAATGCTGCCTGATGCCCTGGAGCCTAGCAACTACATCATTCCCCATCTACACCATTCATTCAAATATTGACATTAAAATGGATAAATGGATTCAAACAGATGGTTGCCTTAAGCAGGCTTTCCTGAAGGTGTGCCTTACTCTGAATGACCTATACCTACAGATTCGGGAGTCCAGCCCTAGGGAGATTGAAAAGCAGGGGGCATGACATTTTGCTGAATCAATATTATGACAGGCAGTTTTACTGAGCTCCATGCTTACAGTGAAGCACAGTGGGTAGAGAGTGAAAGAGACATATGGGAGAAAGCATATTCTCTGAAAATATCTTCAGAGAAGCATGAGGAAATAAAAACCTACCCACTTTGCCCTCATGAAAACATTTGCTGATGTGGTCCTTATTTGCTTCAGAAAGGATCTTTGGTTTCAAATTTAGCTAAAAAAAAAAAATGAGATTCATGGATTAGAATCTTACAAAATAATTCTGAATCACGTTGGCCTAACTGTCTGGTTATAATGTCAAACAATGTACTTTTCCAAACAGTTTTCCAACATCAACTTAAAAACAGATTTATCTCTTTCTTTCACTTTCTATTCCTTTGGGTTTTACATATCCATGCAATAGTAGTAGGAATGTATTTTATGTGTTTTTAAAGTCTTTTATGTTCAACTCGTTGAAATACAGCCTTGTTAGTTATTTGATGTGCAAGATGTTTTTACTTATGTTTCAGTAAGCACTTTAAACCTTTGATTCCAGAAATATAAGTTTTTATTTTTCCAGAGTAAATTCATTTGAGCAATCAAAGGTCTAAGTTTGACTTGAAACAGTCTAAAAACTTTCAGAAGTCTGATTTCTTTTGCTGGGCCAGTCTAACTCCTGAAAGATACTATTGTTTCCTTGTGGTTATCATATCCTTGTTCTCTCATGGGCTGGGCCTCCACCCTACTGGAGATCAGCTGTAGTCTGATTTGTGTAAGTGTAATGTAACCTTTGCTCTGTTTTTTTCATCAGTCATGCTTCGACTTCTCTGCTCTTGGCCACCCTGCAGTTATTATTACAGGTATGAGTTATGGGAGAGCCACCCTCACATATGAAAAGGCCAGGTCTGGCTTCTGAGAACCTTTCATCCCTTGGGTCTTGAAAGCATTTTCCTGTCAGACTTCGGTAAGCAAGCTGGCTTTGGAGACCCAGGCAGGTTATGAAGTGGTAGAAGAAAGGAAGGAAGGCCAAGTTCAGTGTTATTTCCAAAGCCCATCCTTAGGGGAGGAATCATGTATTACTCATTTTCGAATTCTAGTCTTGGGGAACCCCTCACTCAAAACTTAAATGACTTACTTTGCAAGATCTGAAATGTGTACCACACTCCAAGTTGAGTCGCTCCAAGTTACTAATTAATTCTTCTAAATTCAATAAGCAATAGGATGGCATTTGTCCTTGACTTGTAGTCCAGATGCTAGGTTTGCCCTATGCAGTAAGGCGGGGCTAGATTGGGTTCAAATTCTTCCTCTACCTACTATTGGAAAACTTGGGCAAGTTAATTAACCTTTTTCTCTCCTTTCTTTATTTGCAAAATGGTGTAGAAAAACCACACCTGCCAGATGGAATTGTCTGAAGGATTACATCAGAAACTAAAGCCTTCACTCGAGTTAAATTTGAAACTCAGCAATCCAGCCTTATGAGGTAGAGGAACACTCCCAGTCAGGTAACAAAATGCATTCTTTCCTTTTAACTCTTCCTTGTAACCAGAGTGGGCTTTGTCAACTGGGGTATGATGGATTGTAGATCCGAATGTTACCTGAAAGTGTAATTCGTTTCAAGTAACGGCTTCCTTAAATGGAATACAATTCTGCTGTTCTGAGTTTGCGAGGCGTGACTGACTAGGCTATTTGTTGAGGGACCCATGAAGCCGCTGAGAAACAGTTACTGCTCAGAGAAAAGGCGGCTAGGAAGTTACCCTTCAAAAATAAACCTGAGAGCAGCCTGCATTTCCCTCTGCCGCCTCTGGAAGAGGTGTGCCATCTAAAGTGCGTCCATCATGAATAATGATTGCCTTTACTCTCCTGACTACTGCGCTCCCAGGCAGAAACACCACCGGCCGATGCCACGGGCGTCTCAGGGCAGCTCGGTGGGTGATCACATAACGCTTACAACCCCGCGTGAGACCCGCAGCGAAGGCGAGGGGCCAGAACACTTCGGTTTAGTCGGGTTTCAGAGGTCGGGCTGAGCCCCAGCGCTCGTCCGGGGGCCTGATTTTTCCGCGGCATTTCCGAATAAGCTATCTTTGTTTACATTTTGAGCTTGGCTCAGCCCCAGGAAGCATTACTACCTTCCACCGGGAGAAGCATCTCGCCTTTGCAGACGGTGCTGGGGCAGCAAAGTTCTTTTTCCTGGGTAGGGAAGAGCGAGTCTCTTGCTTCTCGAGCGGGTGGTGACCCGTGTTTGGATAACAGTGGGCAGTTTCGGGGGAGGTGGAGGTTTGGAGGGGAAGGGGAGGAGGTTGGTGCGGGGCAAGCCAGCAAAGTGCGGAAGCTGTATAGGGGATTCTTCTAGAAAGTAGGGTGGGAAAGGAGCTAGGGAGGGCGGGTGGAGGGACGGGATCTGTGTCAGAACGTGCGTGTAAGCGGATACAAAACCCAGGGAGGCGTGATCGGCGGCGTGTGTGCAAGCTGGAGCGAGGGGCGCTGGCGGGGTGTGTGCTCCTGGTGAGTGACACGGAGGGGCGGGCGGCCGCCGGGCGGGGGCGGCTGCGCGGGCGGGAGTGTCCCTGCGTGGGGCTGGCGACGCGGAGTTGAGGCAGTGAAGGAATCCAGCCCGCCGGCCGAGCGGCCCTGCCACGGCTCTCTCTCCGTCCGCCCTCCGCGTCGCAGGGGCCACCAGCGCCGCGCCCCGGCCCGGGACAGAGCGTCCGCGCTCGTTCCGAGGTAAGCCAGGGTCCCCGGGACACGGGACGCGGCGAGGCCTGAGCAGCCGGGGTGGAGGTGGTCGAGCGGCCGCGCACTCCGCAGCCGGGGCTCCCGGAGGCCGCCTCCCGGGGTGCTGGGTGTGGCCCGCTCTCGGCGGACCGGACGCGGAGGTCGCCGTCCTTGCCTTCCCCGGGTGAGCGGGTGGCGGGCAGCTGAACGTGGACCCGGCCGGCCCTGCTCCGTGCGGGCGCCCCCCTGCGCTCCAGCTCCGCGCTGCCGAGCTGTCTGGCCGGAGCGGGGCCGCAGGTCCCAGGCACCCCGCACCCCTCGGCGCCCGCCGGATCCGGTCCTAAAGCGTTCGCGTGCGCGCGGCGAGGGCGCGCGGGGCAGGCGGGTGCGGGCGCCAGGGCCGCGGGACTGAACGGTGTCATCGCCGGGTCTAGGCGGAAAACCCCAGAGTCCGCAGGCGGCGGGCGGTCTGCAGCCCTGACCGAGGGTCGTTTCCGAGACGCGGAAACAACTTGACTTTTGCGTGTCCGAGAAGATCGCCGAGCTTCTCGCTCCCTGCGGGGAGGTCCGCGTTTACTGCAGACACCCGAGTGAAGGACCCAGCCTTCACCTGGACCGGGGTGCGACGGAAGCCTCCCATCATTTCCTCCCCATCCTTGCGAGTGGAGGCTTCCAGTGCGCAGCGGGGTTGGTGTTTATGAACTTGATGAGATTTCGGCTCCCAGCAGTCCTGGTTTTAAGCAGGTGCCAAGGTTGTGGAGACACGACACTTTCATTAAAGATTCTTTCTGTAAAGCAGTTTGCTTTGAGTGCACTACAATCTCTCTGTAGCTTGAGATTGGTGAAAACCCTTGAACTTCAACCACAGCGCCTTTCTTTCCTTTCATAAAGCAGCATATGAATTATTTTCCCTTGCTTATTTAAAACACTCAAGTACCAGCCGCCTTTGCAGTCCCGCAGATTTTACGGAAAAAAAAAAAAACACGGAAATTTTAGAATCTGCAGAGAAAGAGTAAGGTCGTGTGGTCTTTATATTATCATTCTATTTTGTTCCAGAGAAACATTTCATTGCTACTCTGATTCTGTTTGCTAGAGAGTAAGCAGATGTGCAATATGGCAGAGAAAAGAAAGGACAGGAAGTCAGACATAGCAATGACTGTTCAAGTAGTAAAGCCAATTATTTTGAAAGAACTCTTTAAAAAGTTGCCTTCTGGATAAAATATTTTATGAGCCTTAGGAAATTGTGTTCCTTAAGCAAAAAGTGATGTGCTGTGTAGATGGGGCAGTCTTTTCAAGTACCTGTAGTGCTTTAAGAAAATCTGTAGCTGGTGTTTGTTGGTTTTTTTTTTTTTTTTAAACCAAGAAAAAAAGAAATCAACTTTGGGAATGGTTTTCTATTTGGACAAGGCAAATACTGCTTCAGTCTCTAATTAGAGTTTTGAAATAAACTCAAGCTGGGTTAAAACCTTTTTCTGTGGTGCAACAGAACAGAAAACATGTCAGATTCCATATGGCTTAACACACACACACACACACACACACACACACACACACACACACACACACACACACATGACTAGCTCCAAAAGATAATTTGCATAAAAATACAATTACTTGAATGCAGAGAATATTTAAGAGATTAAAGGAAAAACATTGAACATCTGGGAAGGAGAGTATTAATTGGCCATTTCTGTTCTTTAATCTCTGAAATATTAAATTATTTCCTAGGTATCAATTTAGTTAATGTGCACATTTAGGCAGGCAAAATGACCAGGATTTCTTTTGTGCTCATTTTGTTGTGGGGAACACCCCACAGAAGCCTTCAGTTGCTCATACTAATATCAAGTGGCCATTGTGGAGAGAGGAATCCACTAGCTCCAGAAGCTACTTCATTCACCATGTCAGCAGTGATGAGATAAACAAAAACTTAAACCACGGCATGGCAGATTGTGAATCACTGCCAGGTAGGTCACCTCTAGGTGGAAATGGTAGTTAAGACTTAGAAACATCTCAGTTTTAGTCCCTTTTTTTTTTTTTTTTTTTTTAAATCAGTTTCTTAGTCTGCAGTCAGAGGGTGGCACCATTGTTAGCAGTAGGTGTTCACTCATGGTTGTCACTTGAGGACCTACCTACATACAACTGCAGTCAGCATCTTAAGAAATAAGTCAGAAGAAGTTTTAGTTGCAGTTTTGATGAAGTGGGAACAGTAGAGGTTGCTTATGGTGAGATTTAGGCTGCTACCACCAGCCTTACCATGTGGCAAGACAGTACATTTTATATGTATGTGATAGGTCCTGCTCAGTCACCACTGTATGTGTGTGTGGTCTTGCCTTCCTGGTGACATCTGTGGTGCTGTTACTGTGTTCCTTGACTCTGATGATCTAATCTGTGGTGGCTCTAATGTGTACACACGGAACAGTAGCTTCCATAAGCACAGCAAAGGGTATAAGGCCATATGCCATGTGGACAGACTTAAAATGATTGTGTTTGCCGTCCTCTGAATGATTGAGTCTAATTCACCTCATCAGTTCATTCTACCGCTGCTGTTCCACCTTCAAGTGGAATTGCTCATTAAAATGGGATTTTCATTATACAGTTAAAAAAAAAAACAGTAAACATTAAAGGAGAAAAACAAACCTTTTTTCCCTTTCCTCTTTTGACTGTTAGGAAGGTGTTATTTCCTTGATACATCAAAAATGGCTAATTTAGAGCTGTGAAGATTGTTATATAAATAAGCCATATGTTGATTTTTTTTCTGCTGGGGTTTATCCTGTCAGTGTATAGCAGTGATGGTTAGGACCCCCTACGTACCATAGCAGAGAAAAATAATCTGTGAAGGTGTTTGTCTACAGTATATAGCACCTCCACAATGCTTGTTTAATAATTTCTACTTTTATTTTCTAATAAAAACTTCTTAAATATTATCTACCCTTCTATCTTGACAGATCTATAGCTGTAGTACTGATGTATCCTTTCCTGTTTATCTACTAGCTTAACAGACTTTTTGTGGTCTGTTGTCCTATCCTCAGACTAGAGGCATGATAACACAGTTCCTTACAGCTTCTACTAAACTTGCACCTTTGATGATGAAAGTGACTTCCGATTTTTTAATACCTTATGGTTTCTCTGGCTCACCTGGTCAAGGAATCCTGTTTTTCTTACTAGGAAACTGCACCAGATCTTGTTAACTTTTTCTTGGGACAGTATCTCCCAAGAGACAGCGATGTATTCCCTTTTCTTTCTTCAGTTTTCTGGAGAGCCTACACCCTGGTCTTCACTGTGTGCTGGTGATTTTTACAGCCCTCCCCACCTTCATCTCTTTGTCATTCCCATCCCATGCCTTTCCACCACACCACCTTCCTGCAAATATGCCTCTTCTGAGAGCATGTCTCCAAGCTTATCTCACAGGAAGCCTCCTATCCGTGAGATCAGGCTTAATTGATTAGAAGCCACTGCTCTTCTCAAGGCAAGCTGATCCCCCAATGAGGATGGACCGAATTAAGACTTTTTTATGTGATGAAAATGTGATGTGCATTCAGCAGAAACCATACTTTGAATTTTCATCCTTGCCTTAGGGCAGTGATAAACAACGTGATACTGTCTTAGAATGCTGTAGCTCATGTCTGTTAGCTATGAGATCAGGAGTGGAAACAAGGGATGCTCTACACGTGTCTAACCTGTGACCAGTAGGCCACATGTGGTACTGGATAGCTATGAATGGGGGCCAACACAAAATTGCAACTTACTTAAAAAATTATAAGTTTTTTTGTTTGTAATTTTTTTTCTTTTTCCTTTTTTTTTTTTTTTTTTTGGTTTTTCGAGACAGGGTTTCTCTGTGTAGTTTTGGAGCCTATCCTGGCACTCACTCTGTAGACCAGGCTGACCTCTAACTTACAGAGATCAGCCTGCTTCTGCCTCCCAAGTGCTGGGATTAAAGGTCTGCACCACCAATGCCCCACTGTAATTTTTTTTTCTTGTAACTTGCTTGCAAAGTTCTCTAGCATCAATATTGTAGGTGATAACATTCTCTTGCAATGCTGGAAGGTCAGGCACCTCTTCCTATGTTGCCAGTGGTTTTAGATGTGGGTACCCAATACATTGTGTAAATTAAACACTTGATTATAAGATAGTCTCTGTGTCAGCTGGTTTTTTGTTATTAGCAATAAGCTAATAGAAATTCTCTGAGTATGCTTAAGGTAAACTAGGCTGAGCTCTGATGTTCAGCAAGTTAGGGGATATATCTTTAATTCATTATAGGTTTACTGGGAACCTATGCTCAAAGTAAGCCAAGGAAGACCTACAGTTCAAATACTTCCCAGTCTTCCTGCCCTTGGTTGACATAAGGTACAACCTTTCAGTGTGTTTTTCATGTATTTTATACTTTTGCCCAAATTTAACCCAACAGAGTTCCTGCTTCTTTCAAACACGAATGCCTGTTCTTTGCTTGGCTCCTTCTGCCCTTCTGCCATGCTCATTTTAATTTCTTCCCCTTTGTTCGTGCCCTGCTTCTTTGAATGCTTTATCTGTTTTTCTCCAACCCAAACAGTCTTCAAAGTCAAACCCTGATAATGCTGCCTTCACTAATTGCTTTCTTCTGCCCTCCTGTCCACATCCTTCTTAAGTTTAGACCCTTGCTTAGGTTTCTCCTACACTGTTGCTTCTTGCTTTCCCAGGTAGAATGAAAGCTTCTTGAGGGCATCAATATACTTCCAACTCCGAAACAACTACAGGCCAATGGTCATATTAAGTGTTTGATAAATGCACCTGTAGAAATAATAAGCTAGAAGGGTTTGTGCTTTATTGATGGCTTTGATAGCATCTGTGCCTTGATCACCTGTTTATGTCGAGGGCCTAACTTATAGCCTGACTTTTAGTCGTGACCTCAATTAATGTTTGTTAACATAGAAATTAATGTTGGCATTGGGTGAAAGGAACAGACACTTGAAGGAGTCATCTGTCAGGGAGTTTTTCTCAGCTTTCTTGGTTGGTTCTAATCAGTCTTTCCATTCATCAGCAGTGAGGATTCTGAGGCCTTGGCATTTCCAGAGTTGAGATAATGATGGGGTCTGGCAGTTGTGACTTGGAATTGAGAAGAAGGCAGCAGTTATTTTAAGGTGGATGATGGGTCTCGCAGTGAGCAAAAATTAAAAGCACCAGGCTTAATGCCAGTATTTTATATGTAAAATGATCAGGCTACAGATATCAGTTACATAAGGATTCTGTTGCTTGGCATTAAAACTCCAGACGACATGGCAGGGCTGCCCACCTTTCATTTGAAAGCAGTAAGCTGGGGGAAAAAACCATCTGGGAATCCATCTGAGAGTGAAAGGTGAGGCCAAGAAGAGCTTGTCCCATCCGTCAAATCAGTGGTTCTCAACCTTCTTCATGGTGTGACCCTTTGTACAGTTCTTCAGGTTGTGGTGACCCACAACAATATATTTATTTTTGTTGCTACTCCATAACTGTGATTTTGCTACTGTGCTTTCAGATGGTCTCAGGTAACCCCTGTGAAAGGGTTGTTTGATGAGGGGGTCGAGACCCAGAGGTTGAGAACCTCTGCATTAGCGTGTATTGGGCTGGTAACCAACTCCTTACACTTAGTTTTAAGACTTATTTCTAGAAGTCACCTTTTTTCTGAAGAGTTTGCTCTAGCAGGAAACATTACTTGCACCACAGAGATGAACATCTAAGGGAGCTCAGAAGGGGAACATTGACTTCTGTTGGTGGGGACAGGGACAGACAGCCCTGATGGAATGACAGTTGTTTGGGCTGCTTATTAAAACAATTTGTTACAATTTCAGTAGCTATAATTGGGAGTGTAATGGGGATGGAAAGTGTATGCTTGGAATGGAAACTTGATTTCCAGGATTTTAAAAAATGTCTTCTCACACCAGAGTTCTGAAATGTTTGATAATGGAACCTAAAGTGTATATAGATGTCTCCTATAATCATGTGTGATGCCAAGTGCTGAACTGACCATGAAATAAAGCACAAAATAAATCCTGTAATGTGTAACCTAGTATGTTCCTGATTGTTTGCCCAACCCACTTAGCATGCTCAGAAGGTCCTGCCCTGCAGGGGAATGTCACCAAAGCTGACACTTACCCAGTAATATTAAGTACAGAGGATCCTTCAGATTGTCACCCCCAAGGAGCCAATGTGGGGCACTACCCAAGTGTCTACAGGAGCTCTGGAAATGCATCAGCACCTGTTAACCTAGAACCCTAATTGATTCTGTACAGCTATCCTCATGGACTTGAAAAGTAGGAGCAGTGGGTACCAACCACAGACTTGAATTTGTAAGGGGAGTTGTACATACAGATTGTTCCATTTTATGAAGTGGTAAGCACCCATCACTGAACATGTATACAAACAGACTTTATAAGGAAATGTCTTACTTGGTTATTCATATTATGCCCTTGTGTCCTCAGATATGCTGGAAGTACCTGTGAGCCCTATTTTACTGAAAAACAAAATGGAAGTCTAGAAAAGTTGAGAGTAATTGATAAAGCATGCATGAAAGCCAGGAACCAAATATAAGCTGTGATGAAGAAAGGCTACAAAAATAGATATCATCAGTTAAAGTCCCTTGCCATCACTTAGGTTGATTGTGTAGTTCTCTGCAGGGAACAGGGTACTATCTGTGGCAAAGCATTAACTCATTGTTAGTGGCACCCAGTTCTCAGAGATCCAGAACCAACTGCATATAGATATGATAGCAGCTATCACTTACAATCCACTAGTCTCAGCCTGACAATGAGCAGGTGCCTTGGAGTTTATATGCCCTCTTTAAGCTGCTGAAGCTCAGAGAAGGTTCAGAACTTGACTGACAGAAAGATCACTCTGTCAGAGGCCCTACTTGGTCTGATCCAAGCTCCTGCTTTTTCTTACTCCACCCTGGGAGTGGTGCACAGTGGCCCAGAGACCATTTACCATCAGTTCTACACAGTCACTGACCAGTCCCAGACTGCTGACTACAAGGAACGCCCTCTAACTGTGGTTCTCAGACAATCAACAGGTTCTGAAGTGATGGCCCTGTATGACACAACCCATAGGGTCTACTGGAGTATCTCCATGTGTATCAACCCAGAAGACAAAACAAAACACCAGGGAATTCTTTCTGGCTTCAATCCTATTTATGTATGATAGGCAGAAAAAAAAGGGGGGGGGAAGAAAGCTGTCTTTATGTGTAATTCTGCTGTGGGTCTTCTGTGATAGTTTAATGGTGGAAGGTGACCTTGACAGGTTAGAGCCTAGGGGCACCACAAAGTCACACAGTGCAACAGAGCTCACCTGGGAGGTTTATTGGGGGGAGGTGCAGAGCCAGCCTCTGAGAGGGAGCAGAAGGAGGGGGGTGGTGAGAAAGGCTTGACTTTTGTAAGGGGGGTATAGCTCATTTGCATTTGCAGAGGGAGAGTGCTCTACTTAGTGGTTGCAGCAGATACAGTGTCACATCTTGGCTGCTGCTGCTGTGTCCTACTAGGTCCTGAGAGCAGGCCAGGGAAATGCCTAAATGCTAGCACCCTCTCCTCTAGAGCCTCAGTACCCTGGGGTGTGGCCTCTGCTTGCTTACTCTTTGCATTTGTCCTGTGGCAGCTCCTGTGTTTTGCTTCTGCCTACCACCTCTGTGCCATTGATTCTTGAATCTGTGTGTCCAGTTGGGGACCTTTTCTAGTATTGTCTCACGTACTCTCATCTACTTGAGTCCATAATTAGATCCAGCTGTAAACCAGCGTAGGCCTCCATGCTCTCTGCCTCAATTAGTGAAACCACTTCTGCAAGTATAAGAAACCCCTCTTCCTCAGCGCCTATGTTTTCATGACCACTGAGCCTGGTGGAAGCTAGGTGACCATCTTTTCAAACTCCCCAGAGTCGGCCCTCCCCTCTCTCCACAGTGTCTCCCCTGGCTGTGCTGGGTCAGGTCCTCAGTCCTCCTCTTCAGGTTTATTCTAGTCTCGCTGCCTTCTGTCTGGCTCGCTTCCAATCCCTTCCTCACAGCACTGCGTCTCTAAAAGGCCAAGCTAATCATGACTCTTCACTTAAAATCCTCCAGCGTGGTGACTGCAGCTGAGGACCAAGTCTAAACTCCCTAGCAGGGTACAAAAGTGCCTTTGTGATTCATGCCTTCCTTTCAGGTGGGCACGCATCACCTCTAATGACCCCGGTTCTGCTGTCTGCTTCCATCCACAGCATCCTCCCTTAAAGAAGTGCATTGTTATTAAGAAGGGAAATATGGGAGGGATGGGGACAGAAGAGAGATTGCAGCACCCTGGGTCCAGTACCATAATCACCACTGCGCTTGTGCACTTGAAATGTGGTTAGTTCAAAGTCTGATGTGCTGGGAATGTCAAAGAAGACTTTATGGGACAAAAGGGTGGTTTTAGATATCTTGTTAATATACGGGTGTGTGCAGGGGCTGGAGTGATGACTCAGCGATTAAGAACACTGACTGCTCTTCCAGAGGACCGCATTCAAGTCCCAGCACCCACATAGCAGCTAACAACTATCTGTAACTCCAAGATCTGACCCCCTCACACAGATATACATGCAGGGAAAACACCAATGTACATAAAATAAGAATAAATAAATTATACTGGGTGGTGGTGGTACAGGCCTTTAATCCCAGCACTGGGGAGGCAGAGGCAGGCAGACCTCTGTGAGTTCAAGGCCAACCAGGTTTACAGAGAGAGTTCCAGACCAAGCTCCAAAGCTATACAGGGAAACTCTGTCTATAAAAACAGAATGTGTGTGTGTGTGTGTGTGTGTGTGTGTGTGTGTGTGTGTGTGTGTGTGTGTGTGGAGAGATCTTACTAAGTACCCTACATGTGTGTGTGTTTGTACCGGCGTGAATGTGGAGTCTAGAAGATGACCATGGATGCCTTCCTCAAATATCCTCCACCTTATCACTTTATTTGTGAAGACAGGATCTACAGCTTGCTGACTGAGCTGTACTGGGTAGGTGACCCTTTGTTCTCTGCTTCCCTGGCTCGGGATTACATTTCTGTGTACTTTTCTTTGCCTGACATTTTTCACATGTATATGGAGATTGATTTCAGTGTCTCCTGCCTGTGCCTCAAGCTCTTTACCGAATGGACCATCTCCTGAACCCTCGTTAGTATAATTTTGGTTACATATTGAGATAGAAATATTTTATATATAATCAGCTAGATAAAATAGGTTAGTAAAACTAAATTCATATTGTTTTAACTTAGCTACTAGAAAATTTGAAATTGTCTTTGTGGATTGCATTGTAATTTTATAAGACAAGATCGCTACAGAATTATCTTTGCCTTCCCAGGAAATGTGCCTGATACAAACTAAACCCAAGTCAGCTCCATAGTACAGAAAAGCAACAGTTGTTCGATTTCTCGAATCCAGAAGTATAAAGTGCTTTCCATAAGATTCAGAATCCAAAAGACAGATTCTGGACACCATGGCCCAGAGCCGTCCTCACAGTGTGGGCAGCATGGGGAGCACAGAGGCCTCTCTCCCCGCTTACCAGAGAAGAAGGAGCAGGACCCCCATGGTGTGTTTGTGTGTTGGGGGTGCCAGGGGGAGGCATGAGATAGACACTAAAGGGAAGTGAAAGCACACTCCTGGAAGCTTCCTGCTCTAGGTAACAGGAGAGATGTGTGACCTCTTATCCGGTAGTTAGTGCTTCCTGATGGGTTAAATCATAATTTCCCAGCTCTTTAGCTCTTATGAGCCCAAGCCAGTTCCTGAATCAAGGGGTTTAGAGTCAATAGTGTGCATTTATGCAGTCACTGGGCACCAGGCAAAACTCTGCCCAAACCTTGGAAGTGCTTTCTAGAACTTATGCCAGGTACCCAGGGAAGCCTTTTGTTCATCAGTTGGCTCCAAAGACATTGCGAGAAGGGTATGTGAGCTATCAGGAAGACCCAGCAGACAGGGTGCTGTATCCTAAGAGATGTACCGAGATTCACCATGGAATAATGATTGGAATCATTATCAGGTTGGAGCAAAAGGAAGGAACCCTCCAGGAGGACATGATGGGAGAAACCAAGATGATCAAGATACTTTCTGAGGACCAGATTCCTGGGAGAGTCTGAGCTAGGCAATGTGACTAGGTGCCTCCTGTAGAGGGGATTTGCATGCTGTGTTCTGTTGAGCCCTACAGTTCTGAAAAGAACCTCTTCCTGTCTTGATTCCTCTGTGAGCAGCTGTTTTGATTTGCTTTACATGGTGGACATTTGTATAAGATCTTGTTAAGAGGGCACATTCCTGTGCTACAAATAAGAATCTGAATGTCACGCACCTACTGAAAATGGACCAAGAGCAGTTGTAAGCACCCCAGTGAGGTTATTTGTCCTGTGTTTACAGGCTCTGGGACCAGTGTAGGACTTTTACAGATGGATTTACACTCCCCAGCATCTGTACCTTAGGGAGTCACCATCCAATGGATGGTACCTTTTGGTCAGGAAATCATAACTCAGCCTTGTTCTCAAGTGGTCGGGTGTTTACTCAGTGTGCCAAGTTCTACTTTGCCTTGCATGTGCATGTCTTGCTTTGAGTTCTTATGGGAGAATCCCAGACAGATCATTTAGATTGAGGGTCCCCTGCCTCTCTTCATACCTTGGGGCACCAGTTTAGTCTGTGTGCTGCAAACCCCAGAGCTGAGTCTCTGTTCTTTCCCCCAGGTCCTTTTGATACCGACATCTACCAGTAATGGTCACAACATTTCATGGATTATTTGTAGACTGGAATATCTTCCTTGCATGCTGACTGCATTAGTTCATTTATTTTTTTTCTGGTCGTGGTTATAACAAAATTAAGGAGGTACACTGAAGGTTTATTCAGCTCACAGCTTTGGAGGCTGAAAGTTCAAACAACACAGCCCTGGCTTTGGCCAGGGTCCAGGAAAGGATGGCTAAAATGTGTGTGGGTATGAGGAAGAAGGGAGTGTGTCTTAAAACAGGAAGCCAGAGGAGACAAATCCCTATAATCTGCTCTGCTCCAAGACTGCACTCCTACTGACCTCAGGACCTCCTCTCAGGAGGCTTCACTTTCCAATATTGCCTTACTCAGAACCAAGCTCCCAACACATAAACCTTTGGGAGACAAAGATATGTTGACACTATATACCATTGACTCTCCTCTGATTCCAGGAGATGACCTTGCAGGTGGGCCCTCCACTGAATTTTAGGTCCTGTTTGTACTATATGGATGACTGGAAGGCAAAGGGGAAGTTGAGTATAGCATTCATTTGGCCAAATGATACACCTGTTTGTTTGTCTCTAGATGGAAGGCTGAGAGGAGACAAAAGGTGGCTGCCGTTATTGTGTGATTTCAGAATCCACACTCCGAAAAGGGCACTTCAATAGTCTACTTTCATTAACACATGGAAAATCCACATTACAAAACTCTATCCTTCTTCCTAAGACCAATGTGTTTTAAAGGCAAAAGAAACCCCAGTTGGGCATTTGGAAGTCCTGATTTGATGTCTGATATGGGCTGGCTGTATGAGTTGAGTCGAGGTGTTTAATCTTCCTGAACTTAGGGTCTGACATACAAGAAGCAAAATTAGCAATATCTACCATTATGTTGTGATTCATATAACTAAATAAGACAATATAAAGTCCCAGTAGCTCAAACTCAAATGCTGTGGAAGTGGTGACTTAAACTTACTAGACATATACTCCTTGGCCTGAACAATTTTACAGCCTTTCTCTGAGGCTGGAAAAGAGAATAAAAATCTAGACCAAGGAGCCAAAATTCTGTCCATTCAGTGGTGAAGAAAGGAACAAAAGGAAGCTGCCTTCACATTTTAGTTACGACCAATCCTGGATAATAGTTTGCATTTGTGAAAATTCTCATCTGGAATTGTGGGTGCAGCATGAAGCCATGGGGAGGGGAGGCCTGTTTACATCCTCTGCCAGGATAGTGTGACAGTAAGCAAAGCAGGCTTTTGAATCCTGGAATAGTCAGGTGCACTGCCGTCAAAATAAACTTGTGGTTTTTCCTTTGCTGATAAATTACAAACAAAGGAAGTCACTAAAATACCCTGAAAAGGAAGTTTCCTGTACAAATTAGATGCCAGGGAGAGGTCTTTATACTCATTTGGTTAGAACCATTCTTTGCTTAACTGTGGGTGTTGGGGAAATTCTTTTGTTGGGAGCTTTGTTGCTTGCAAGGAGAGAACAGCTTTAGAACATGAAAGAAGACGGATGGATTTTGATTCGAGGCAGTGTTGCTCCCATGGGGGCTGACTTCTGCACACTATGCTGCTTGCTAGCACCCGACCAAGGGAACCTTCTCACTGACATTCTGGAAACAAGAGTGAGGCTGAGCAGATGTGTTGCCATGTGTGATGGACAGCTATGAGTTTGGGCAGCCTTGTACTCAAAGGGAAACTGGAGGTGTTACTACTCTCCTTCCTGCTCCAGGTCTTTGTCCTTCTGTATCTCTGATGAGATCAGAGTGGGGACTGATATCTGGCCTCTGTAGTTTTTTTTTTTTGTTTTGTTTTTGTTTTTTTTTTTAACTCTTTACTCTTTGGGGGGCCTGGCACCCAGCTCCCAAATAATCACATGGGGACTTATTCTTTCTTATGAAGAATAATGCTCAGCCTTAGCTTGGCTTGTTTCTAGGCAGCTTTTCTTTCTATCCTTTTCTTTCTTTTTTTTCTTCTCTTTTCTTTTCTTTTCTTTTCTACTTTTTCAAGATAGCAGTACTCTGTGTAACAGCTCTGGCTGTCCTGAAACTAGCCAGCTTTTCTTAACTTAAATTATCCCATCTACCTTTTGCCACTGGGCTTTTACTTTTCTCTATTTCTGCATATCTTTTTTTTTCTTCTTATTTCATGTCTGGCTGTGTGGATGGTGGCTGGCCCTGGCATCCTCCTGTCCTTTTTCCGATCCCCGTCTATTTTTCTCCTTCTATTTATTCTCTCTGCTTGATGTCCCTGCCTATCCTTTTTCCTGCCTAACTATTGGCTGTTCAGATCTTTATTAGACCAATCAGGTGTTTTAGGCAGGCACAGTAATACAATTTCACAGAGTTAAACAAATGCAACATAAAAGAATGCGACATGTCTTTGCATTATTAATATCAAATGTTCCACAGCATAATTAATCTTTAACTAATATTCCACAATTAGCCTCCATATTCCTGATGTAGTTGACTGCCTTACTGTAACACCATAACCTTTTATAGACAGAATCACACTGTGAATCCATGGCTGCCCTGAAACTTACTAGGTAGATCAAAGTAGCCTCAAACTCACAGAGATCAGCCTGCCTCTGCCTCCTTGCTGGGCAATTAAAATTATGCACCATCTTGCCTGGCTATGGTCTTTTAAAAATATTATTTAATGCTTGCCTATGGCATTGAACATATAAACACATTTAGTGTTCTGATGGACTGTGAGCAAGAACTGCTCCACTTGTGGTGGGTGATATCAACTCAGTTTTCCATGGAAACACTAATTCATAATTTCCAAATGTTGATAGAGTTTTACCTTCTGGACTCTAGTAGATTGTATTTCAAGCTGTTTTGTTTGTTTTTGTTTCTCATTGAATAAGGCAGAGCATATTTTGATAATATTTACATAAAATGCGCTTGCAGCACCCACATGAAAGTTTCTAAGAAGAAATTGCAAAGAGATTATGGTACTCTGGTTCATTGTCCACCAAATGCATGAATCTCTTCCACAGTAACCCACCTGCTGCTTGAACCCATCAAGGAATGGGGACTTCACACACACATGATGCCAGGCAACACCAATGACAGCAGTTTGCAGTGTTCCTGGGTCTGAAACATGTTTAGTGTTGGGCACACTGGTATTCGTTATTAAGAACAAGTGAGTGAAAGTATCTCTTAAAACCCCTTCTTCACGGTGCTTTGCAGTCTTCCTCCTGAACATTCCCTGTTGGCCTTTGCCATGCCACCGAATAGGCTGACATTTTCGGAGAGCTCTTGTGTTTGCTACTTATTGCTAAGATTCAGGTATTACTCTGGCCTGCCCCCTGTCACCTGGCAGGATGCACTCAGGCAGTACCCTGGCCAGCCCACAGTCCTATGGCTGCTAGATCACTGGTAGTCTGTACCCACCTGCAAAGGTCCTTTAAAGAGGCAAACTCTGCCCACTTCTACTCTCTCTTTCCCACTGTTCCTCTGAAGGGGCAGATAGGGCTTTTCGTCTCTCTCTTCCTGTCTCCCCCTCTCCTCTCCCACCTCACCCTTCCCTTTCTCCATTACCTTCCCTTTTCCCCAATTAAAACTTTCCATTTAAGCTTCATCTACTTGTCGTGTTTGTCCCTCGACTGAGATGGTATCTGCCAGGGTCCCACCTTGATCCATATATTAACACTTAGACCCTACTCCTTTCAGGATGATGTGTCCCAGATGTTAATCAGTACTTCTCATCCTGCTAACTCTCTCCACCATGCTGTCCATTTCTTCTAACAGGAGGCCTCTTCAGTTCATCACACTAGCCCCGAGGTTCTGAGTGGCAGATAATAAAGAAAAACTACTTGACTCCCTCGACCATGGGTGATCTTTATTAAGGTATTCAAGTGTCATGATGTCCACCCTTTGTAAGCCATGGCCAGTGTGCCTCTAGTTCATATATGAAGGCAAATAAACCTTCCAGGTCATTTTCTTAACACTGCTGGAACCCCTCCTCTGCTCAAGCAATCAATTCCGCACTCCGAGGATTTATTCAGAGGAGACCAGATCTTAGTTTTTGTTGTTGTTTTGTTTTTTGTTTATGTCAAGCATCCCCTCCCCCGGCCCCCGTTACCAAGACAGTTTTGGTTTTTTTGGTTTTTCGAGACAGGGTTTGTCTGTGGCTTTGGAGCTGTCCTGCAACTAACTCTTGTAGACCAGGCTGGTCTCAAACTCACAGAGATCCGCCTGCCTCTGCCTCCCGAGTGCTGGGATTAAAGGCGTGTGCCACCACCTCCCAGCCTTCAAGACAGTTTTGAAATCCAGTTTTTAATTTAGTTTGTTAGTGATACTTTCATTAATTTACTAAGTAGGTGTGAGTTTGTGGTTTGGTTTGGTCTGGGCTTTTTGCATTTCTGGGGATGGAACCAGGGCTTCCCATCTACTGGGCGAGCACTCTGTCACTGAGCCATCCACCCCACCCCCAGCTCTAGACAGCTGAGTCCATTTATTTCTATCAGAAACTCAGCATGAGAATTTTGTTAGTTTTTTTTTTTTTATAATAAAAACTAGTGTGATGACCTTGCCTTTACTTTGTTGTCACGGAGGGTATGGCAGGGGATAGTTTTAGCCCCAAACACTAGTTCACCCACTGTTGGTCTGTTTATTACACAGTGTAGAATCCCTTTTGTGAATGAAACAAGATTAATTTAGAATTAGTTTTAGGTTACATTATTTTTTTCTTGTGAAAAAATTACTGAAAATTGCTTTTTTAGCATATCATTCAGCTCATCTTTACGGAATCATGTTCTTAAAACAAATCATTGAGGTGACAGGAAATTACCTCTTAGGTGTCACTCTAACACACTGTTAGGTTCACACCTCCTAGGAGAGATAGTATCAGGCGGAGGCATGTCCAGACAGTAAGCTGGCACCTACAGACATGCTCCTGACAGTATCAGTGGCAGGACTATGGTAGATAATGCGTTGATGGCATACTGTCAATTATGAATGTGTTTTCTCCAAGCAGAATATTCTGTTTTATTTGCAAAGTCTTTTTTTCTTCCTTTTGCAAAAATACTTGGACTGTTTAGATTAATGTCAAATATCTTTCCAGTAACCCACAGAGCTTTTGTTGCTGTACTGTAGCATTCATGTACAAAATACTTATGTTTTCTTTTTGCCTTGAACTAGATGTGGAAGGTTACTAGTCATAAGAAAATCAAACCCATATAGTCAAGGCATGGACCATTGCCCCGCTAATAGAGTAGTATTTGTATTATAGTTAATACTTTTGAAGTATTTTCACACATTTTACCATTTGAAAAAAATGTGGAAATAGACATATTCATTAGCTCTAGACCATACAGAAGTGGACACAACCATGTTAAAACACAGCTGAAATTTTACCCCCCTGGAGGTCACTGCTCAAGTTCGGTGTGCTCGCCTTCCAGATACACATTTTGGGTGATAGAGTTCACGGTGGGCACAGAAAGCTAGTTCTGAAGAACCAGTGTAGTAGAATAGTGGTTAAAGTTGCTTTGGATCCAAAGGTGTAACTCGGGGATTCTTGGGCTCAGTCCCTAGCAACCCCACCCCTCAAAGGGTTTCTGTTCAAATACCAGGAGATTCTAGTCCTAGATCTACTGATAATTATTATGTGGTGACTGTGATTCCCAAACTCTCTAAATCTCCATTTGTACTTCTATGAAATGGGCTGGTCATCGTGCATATTTATTACTAGAATTAATAAGAGTGTGGTGTTTGGTTCAAAGCCTAGGCTGTGCACATTTGAGCCATAATTATTAGATGAGTTCTTTTTCTTGCTTTATTCACTTAAATTCTAGGCTCAAAATTTCCCTGCAAGAAAATATTTGAAAACACTTAGAATGCATACATTTCAATGTATGAATATACTTGGATGTTATCATTTCCCTATAATTAGCTCATTTCTAATTATTTGCCATCCTAAAAAAGAACACCACAGTTAATATCCTATACATTGTTTTATAGGCATAGACAACAGATTAAAAAATTAACTACTATTGGTGTTTTTATGGAAAGATAAAAGATTTAAGAATTCTTTAATGTTTACTAATGTGCCAGATTATATTCTATGTGTTCTTGGTGGCAGAGTTCTAATTTCACCTTTGCACAGACCCTTTGAGGTAGGTCTGTCACCTCCAGTTTTCAGAGAAGGAAGTTCTGAGGGCAGATAAGTTGCTTGCCCGAGGTCACGGATAGTGGAGGTGAAGGCAGAGCCAGCTGCTGGTTTCAAAGCTCAAGCCTTTTCCATTCTGGCATGCACTCACGCCTGTCACTTTGAGGTCAGCGGAATGAATAGTCACTATTGTGCTTTCTACAAAATGTCACTGGGTGCCACGTAAAAGATAGGACACTTGGCTGGAACTCTTGGCTTGCTCAGTATAGCTCCTCTTGTGCTCGGATGTTCTTATATGTCTTGGAATCGAGCCTTATTAAAATAAGGCGTGAAGTCAAGGGAAAGCAGCATTGATATGATTGCTTGATGAAAGTAGTGCGCACGGAAGAAGACGTTTATTTAGTCAATATGACAAAAGCCGTCTTTGTTTTAGTTGTATGGACTGGGCCAGAATCACTTATCTCGCCATGAATCAGAATTTCTCACATAAATCAGCTTAGGAATTAAGCATCGAGAACACTCAAAAGAAACTTTTAACTGTCAAAAGAAATTGTCTGTTTCTCTACTTGCTTGTTTTGTATTGAAAGAAAAAAATCTTTAGCCTTAACCATAGGTGGTACACCCAGAGGAAGCAGCAATAACTACTGTGGCAACAGTACACAAACAGGAGAACTTGATGTATATTGGGGTAAACCCTCACCCCCTGCCAAAGAACTATTTGGTGAGCTGGCAAGTTGTCTTTAAAAAGTCGGCTTTTGGAACATTTATCTTGGCAGCTCTCAGATGTGACTCACGGTATGCAGTGTGGCAGCCAATCTTGTAGGAAAAGCATATAATTAATATGACGAAGAAGGCATGGGTATTGGCAGTCAGTACCTCACATAGCTCCTTACAACAAAGGAGCCATTGAAGTCACCTTTTAATGGGTGATCCCGGTTTGTCATTCTGTAGATTCCAATTCCTAGTAAAAAAAAATGATCAAGAAAGAAAGCCTGGTTACAATCTTTCATCTATAAACTATGCTCTGCTGGAGTTTATAGCCAGTTGTTGTCTAGTCCGGACAGCTAGCATTTGAATTCTCGAGGTCTTACATCTCTTGAGCTTACATATTTTTTTGTCTTAGAATTGTCCTCTAGTCACTACATGATGATGGTGTTGTAGGTGGGAAGGGCACATTTCAGTTCTTTTCTAAAGATTGGGCCTGTCACTTAGTCTACTGGACAAAGTGCTATCCTTGCATGTGCCCCACCCAAGCCCTCAACTCTTCAGTGGAGATAATGGGGATTAGAGACATAGATCATTTGGAAGATCAAATGTACTGAACAAACCATTGGCTAACTGCAAAGTTCTTTCATGATTTGTGTTTTTAGTTATTAGTTAATGGTCATAGGTCATCCCCCTTGAGGAGGATCCAGTTTAAAATATTTTCGGATGAACAGTGGATATGTGTATAAAGATGTATTCAACAGATACCTTTCCTAGGGCTAAGCCCACACACCTTTCTGACTCTTTGCTGCCTTATAGGATGATAATGGCACAGGCCTTTTCTCAGCTCTAAAAGCCCGTTGCATAGCTTAGAATCCCTCATAACCTGAAGGCTCATTTCTGAGGCACATTCTTCTGGGGAATAAGGGGGCTCAGTGGCAATAAAGGGTAGTTTATTTTTTTGTTTTTTTTCAAGACAGGGTTTCTCTGTATTGCTTTGGAGGTTATCCTGGAATCTGTGCTGTAGACCAGGCTGGCCTCACAGAGATCCACCCGCCTCTGCCTCCCGAGTGCTGGGTTTAAAGGTGTGTGCCACTAACGCCCAGCTAAAGGGTAGTTTTTGGAACACATTAAAGTCCTTCTTAAAAGTGGACATTTAGGCTGGGTGTGTTGATATGCTTATAATCCTAGAACTCAGGAGGCAGAGGCAATACGATCACTCATGCATTGGAGGCCAGCCAGGGCTACATAGGAAGTTCCAGACCTGCCAGGGCTACATAGGAAGTGTTAGGCCAGCCTAGGCTACATAGGAAGGACAGGACATCCAGGGATACATAGTCAAGGCTCCACCTCAAATTTAAAACATAGACATTTGGGTCTTGTGCGCTGTCCTGAAAGAGAAGCAAAGCTGACATATTTGATATGCATTTCAGCTTTCAATAAGAAAGGGTTAATTGAAAAGATCCCCCCTCCACAAAAAAAAAAGAAAGAAAAAGAAAAATATTCTGGTAAGATGGCATTGTAGAAAATCCAAGGAGACTTTGATTATTACATAATCTTGCTGCTGGAGAGCAGGAAAGAGACTGAGAGGTTGGGAACTTTGACACCAGGAAAGGCAGGCCTGTGTGCAATCTCTTCGATCCCCCCTTCTTCCTACTTATGTCAGGCTCAGGAACCTCACTTCCCTCTTTTCCTGCCTTTATCTACTTAACCATCATGGCTAGGGGAACGGGTTTGTACATTGGCCACCCCTGATTGATTGAGCTATGTGGTAGAATGTTTATGAAGATGCCTATGGGTAATTAAAGGTTGAAATGTATCTGTGGGGTCCCTCAGGGGTGAGAGCCATGTACTAGATATTTTAAAGGAACCTCTTTGACCCAGGTGAGCTGACCCAAGGCCCACTGGGCCCACAATTTCCTGAGCATGATTGGTGGTGCCTACACCTGCTTGCCGTTTTCCTTTGGAATCAGTTTATGGGATTTATTTTTCTTTCCACACAGGAAACTATCATGAAATTCCCTCCTTTGCTTTGGTGCCAAAGCTTCATCCCATTCATTTCTTTAGCAGCTATTTCCTGAGTGTCTGCACTGCACTAGGCCTGGTTAAAGAACAGCGAGAGCAGATGCTGGAAAAGAAGCAAGCTTTCTTCTGTAGACAGCAGATGTAACTCAGAGTTGAGAGAAAAGGGGAGATCAAATTTGTATCTTCTTTTCCCCTGCTGTCTTTATACAATAAAGTATACTACATAAAGCTCTATACTAATTTTCATTAATGTAACTAGTCCCATTATGATAAAACCTTTTTTTCTTTTTGACCAAGACTCATGAAGCATCCACACTACACAATTCCAATGTAGCAGAAGACTTTGGGAAGCCCTTCAGGGTGAGCCAAATAGGATTTGATCTGTATATAAGGCTCTTCACAGTTTTGAAAGTTTTCATTTCCACAAGTCAACAAATACCTCACTGAACGTTAAAGCCAGTTAAATCAGTATTCCTTGCTTTAGTCATTAGCACCACACATCCAAGAGCAGCATAGCCCAACCACCATATTTGGTTGAGTCTATATATTTTATCATAAGATGGTCTGACTGACCTGTCTTCTGATGGATATGATGCTAATAGCAACATAATTTAAAAATAATGGTGGAGAGCTATAGTATTGTTTCTTACCTTTCATTTAAGCAATCTTCTAATTCATTTTGCTCACATTAATTGTAAGAAAACACAAAGTGAAGATTTTGATTGCAGTAGTTGCGATTTCTTTCTCTACCCTTCTCCAACTCCTGTTCCAATCTGAGGACTTCTGTATTGTTGATTTAACTTTTAAAATTGAATTCTTTCACAATTTCATATATGTATATAAAATGTATTTTGATTATGTTCCCCTCACCATTACTTTTTCTCCCCCTCCCCAAAAAGCATTTCTTGCTGATAAATCTTTCTACATCCATGTCTAATTGTGTGTGCCCCAATTAGTTTAATTAGGGTTGTTTGTGGTTTTGTTTTCATTTACTTACCAACTAAGTAACAACTAAGAAATAGAACCATCTTGTTTCAGCAACAATTAATTGTCTATATCCCCTTAAGAAAGAGTAGAGCCTCATGAGTTTCCCCCAATCCATGATGAATGTTGATGGCCCATTTTTATGAAGGCCTTATTCAGGTAGCCACTGGTACTTAGGGTTCATAGCTGCAAGAGCCATATCATGTCCAGAACATAAGGTGTCACAGCATCCCTTCTGATCTTCTGTCATTTACATTCTTTGCACCAGGTTTTCTGAGCCATGCATGGAATGATAGAGTTTTTAGTTATTCTCAGCGCTTTGACCAGTCTCCTCTGCATTAACTGTCAGCCATTGCAAACAGAAGCATCTCCCAATAAGTGGTCTTGGAGCTGGTGCAGGGGACCACAGTCCTGACCTATAGGAATCTAGTTGTTGTAATGTGAAGGAATACGGGGTACTGAGGAGTTGAAGCCCTCCTTTCTCTTCTTCTGGATTTTTAACAGTTAGATAATTTCTGAAAATCACAGCCTTTCTATAAAGAATTGGCCCAAGGCATCGGTTTACAAACACCAACATATTGATTTAGAATTTGTTATCAGGAAAGTCTACGAATCTTGGATGCACCCCCACGGCATGCACATTATTCTCATTGTACTGATATGTTCTAGACTTGAGCTACTGAGTACATACTCAAAGGGCATCAAGGTCAGAAGGGTCCAAGCTGGGGCTGGGACCCAAGTGTGTTTGGTTCTAAAGCCTTTTCACTGTTTACTGCATGAGCTTGTTTTTAATAATATATGAGACTGAAAACAAGTTCTTTTTCAAATTCTTAAAGTAATACACACTCATTATAGAAAGTTTAGAAAGCAAAATATAGAGAAGAAAGCAATTACCTGTAATCCTGCACCCTAGGAATAACCACTACCAAATTTCATCTTTTTTCTTTCCAGGCTTAAGAAAGCTATAATTTATATGTCTAAATGAGTACTGCAGTGCACGGCTGTCTTTGAGGCTGACATGTGAAATCAACCATATTGCTATTGCATCAGATAAAGTCCCTTTCGGAGTCTGTTAGGAGTTAATCTCTGTGATTCTCAGGCATGGGAACAGGAACTACAAAGGCAGTGTGTCCATTCCTCATATTCTAGCAAAATAATACATGACATGTGTGACCATTTTGTGCCTTCTAAATGTCTATGCTGTAGCTATTTACCGTCCCGTAAGGAATACCACCATGTTGTGTCAAAGAACCATAAATATAATGTGCCAAGTTCTGTTGTAGTGGGGGATTGAATTTACCAAAATGCTGCTCCTCATGTCAAACATTGATGGATATTTTGGGGTATGTTTAAAAGCCTTTATTAAAAATTAAATCCATAAATGTTTAATATCTTATTTGACAACTCATTTATTATATTGTCAACACAACAGTGTTTGCCTTTGGTGGTACATAAAGAAAATCAGAAAATTGCTTTTGTCAAAACTTTGAAAAGCATATTTTGAAATCAATTCCTATTTAATGGAGGTATTACGCTCACTGAATTATTCCCCTCCAAGGGGTTTTTGTGAAAGCAAATGGATCTAAGTGTGATGAACTGATCTGTAAATAAAGTCAGTAGCGTCTCATGTTGAAGTAAATGTTTCCCAACAATATCTCTCTCTCTCCCTCTCTCCTTCTCTCTACCTCTGCCTCCCTCTCCCTCTCTTCTCCTCCCCTTTCTACACACACACACACACACACACACACACACACACACACACAGAGAGAGAGAGAGAGAGAGAGAGAGAGAGAGAGAGAGAGAGAGAGAGAGTTACCAAATTACCAAAGTGGCCACTGGTATGAAGTCAGCCCTTCTGTACCATGGAGTTCTCATCTGACTTATGATCTGGGCATTTCAATAGTTGGATGCTATTTACTTTATTTGTTAACAGTCATTCTTATCTGCCCATCACCCCACTCACCTTATCCACCAACTGCTGGACACCTGGAACACTGGGACCCTGGGTTTGAGATTGGTCTATAGAATTCTTTGGGGCCACTCGCAGGATTTAGAATAGTGCTAAGAAGGCTTGCATGCCGGTCCTCAAGGCTGCATTCTCCCCTTGTCTTCTGGTTGCCAGTATTTCCTATGATAAGAATTGATCCTGCTCACAGAGCTAATTATGAAATGTAGGTTGTGTTTTATGTTAATAACCTTGGCACTATCCTGATATTGTTCATGCCACTGGAGCTTTATATTCTCTCTCTGAAGCTGGATTGTTAGGGAAAATGTTGAAAGAAAGAGTTGCAGACTAGGATTTCAGGATGTCCAGATCAGTCTTTTCATCTAAGTACCAGCCCCAGAGATGTCATTGGAGATGGAGAAGTATCTGGAAAAGTGGTGTCAGAGCCAGGCATGGCATCTCATGTCTTTTTAAAAGATGTTTTATTAAAAAATATTGTTTTTCAGGGGCTGGAGAGATGGCTTGGCAGTTAAGAAGAACACTGACTGTTCTTCCAGAGTACTGCGTTCATTTCCCAACACACACATAGCGGCTCACAACTGTCTGTAACTCCAAGATCTTACTCCCTAACAGATACATACAGGGAAAACACTAAAGCACATTAAAAAAAAAAAAAAAATAAGTGTAGGGAGACACTGTAGCCCTGTTCCCTAGTAGCCCATACAGGTATGCCTGGCCACGCCCATGAGGGCGTGGTCAGAGGAGGTCAAAGATGACTCGGGGAGAATTCTTAAGGGACCATGCACACGTGGATGACCCTTCTCTCTGGCCACACTAGCTTTCGGCCTCTGGGCACACTCTGGCTTGTGTTTGGGCTGGTGTTTATCTGAATAAAGAAATCTTAGCCTTACGGACTATGGATAATCTTTGAACACACACATCACGTAATAATCAACAAATAAGTAATCAATTCATTCATTAATTAAAAATATTGTTTTTCATCCAGTATATTCTGATCATTGTTTCTCCTCTTCCAACTCCTCTCACATCCTCCCCACTTCCCAACCCACCCAAACCCACCTTTTCTTTCTCTTTCTCATTAAAATACAAGTAGACATCTAAAATAATAGAAGAAGAAGAGGAAGAGGAAGAAGAAGAAGAAGAAGAAGAAGAAGAAGAAGAAGAAGAAGAAGAAGAAGAAGAAGAAGAAGAAGAAGAAGAAGAAGAAGAAGAAACAAAAAAGGACAAAACAAATGGGGGGGGAAGAACCAAAAGAAAAGCACAAGAAACAACCTGATGCTGAGACACACATTCACACGCAGAGAAAACCCATAAAAACAAAATTGGAAACCATAATTATAAGCAAAAGATCTATAAAGTTAAAAGATTCCCAAAGTATTGTGAGGCACAAAGCCTCCAAAGATACCATTGGGTGTGTTTTGTGTTAGGCATCTACTGCTGAGCATGGGGCCTACCCTTAAGTGTGGTTTGTATACCTGGTAAGATTCTGTTGGAGAAAACTTATCTTTCATTTGCAAGTGATTATCAATTGGAAATGGCTTCTGGGTTAGGGATGAAAGCCTGTGTCTACTTCCTCTCCCAGCCCTGGGACCCCATCTGGTTTAGACCTGTGCATGTTGCCAGTCTCTGTGAGTTCATATGTGCATCAATCCCCTGTGTCTAGAAGGCCTTGTTTCCTTGTTGTCTTCTATCCCCATTGGCTCTTCCCATCTTTCTGCCTCCTTTCACATAGTTCCCTGAAACCTGAAGGGAGGGATTTGGTGCCAATATCGAATTTAGGACTGAGTGTTCCAAGGTCTTTTGCTCACTGCACATTGTCTGGGTGTGGGTCTCTGTATTAGTTCCCATCTACTGAAGGAAGAAGCTTCTCTGATGATGGCTGAGCAAGATACAGATCTATGAACAGAGCAAAATGTCACTAGGAGTCTTTTTTTGCTACATTGCTTTAACAGAATAGTTGTATTTGGTTTTACCCTAGGTCTATGACCCTTCTAGTCTTAGATTCTTGGCCACTTGAGCAGTATCAGGGCATGGGTTCTATCTCATGGAGTGAACCTTACTTAATTCCAGTCAGATAGTGGTTGGTTACTCCCACAACTTTTGTGCCACTATTGTACCAACATATTGTACAGGCAGGTCATTATTGTAATTTGCAGGGATTGTAGCTTGGTTGGTGTTTACCTTTCTCCTTTGGTGTCATGCAGAATAGCTTCCAGTACCATGAACACTAGTCAGTAGGAGTGACTCTGTGTAGTGACTCTGTGCTTACTCTGTGTAAGCACCAACTTGGCTTCTTGTTCAACGAGTTATGTACGTATTATCTTCAGTAATAGGGCCTTACCATCAGCTTATGGGGAGCAACCACGAACTTTGGCAATAGCCTGGGTTATTTGGGGGCTTCATAGGGTCTCTCTGGCCAACAGTTTGACCAGATTAACCCATTCCCAGCACCTTTGGTGGTGAGAGATGTTTAGTTGGGGCTTTGTCTCACCTATTATTTGGTGATTCCAATTTAGATTCCTTTTATATATAAATGTATTTTAAGAATCTTCATCTGTGTTACGTTTACACACCTCCCTTCAAGTGGCCCTCAGTTTTAGCTGCCCCTCCCATATTCCCTACTTGACCTCCCCCAACCCCTGCCCTTGTTTTATTCTTTCAAGCACCTCCCTCCTTCTTGTTCCCCAATGGTCTCATGAATGTTGACCTCATGCCTCTGTGACATCTGTGACCTGAGCGTTTGAACCCCCACAGAGTGCTCCATGGATCACTTAAGACCCTAGGATTTTTAAGACCTAGGATCTTAAAATGTCTGAGGTGATATGTGAGTTAAGAGCTGGTTGACATTACTTGGGCACTCATCTCTGTGCCTTAGTAGCAACTGGTTAGTGATGAGTTCTGTAGAGTTATACGTTATAGGTTGAGTCTGGTAGAAGATAATATTATAACAAAAACAGTAGCAAACATTTGTTTCTAACTAGTTAGGCAAATGCTATGTAACCACCACCAAGGTCCTTTTGTCACCGATAGACTACCAGCATATCACATTCCAGGATAGTTTCACTAGTTACCTAATTCGACTCTTCTGTGCCTTGTTTATTGATCTCTGCCAAATGCTAATGATACTAGTGCCTCCCTTGGAGTGCTGAAGGGGCTAGTATGTGGGAAGTACATACTGGAACAGTGCCAGGCGCTTTCTAAATTCATAATAAATGCTAGCTAGTGTTGCTAAATATCACCATTATGTGCTAGGTGTGCTGAAGGCATTGCATGCTTTGCTTATCATGCAGTCAAACACTTGGTGAGAAAGCTATTATTCTCCCCAGTTTACTGCTGAGTCAACAGAGACACAAAGAGATTACTCTGCCTATCCAAGGTTAAATTAAGTCATGTGTGAGGACTGACTCATTATCTGCCAGACTCAAGATTTTGTATTAGGGAGCAAGTACGATGGGGAAGGGGTGGCGATATTGCTAGTGGGTGACCAACCAGTCTGACCCTCCCAATTAATTTTCTTCCTAGAACACTCCAGAACCGAGGCTGCTTTCCAGAACATCTCTGTGGATTCCCAGGTAAGTGGAGATGGTCCCTTCTTTCTCTATGACATCTGCCTGTCTTTGTGGATAACTGTCCCCTCACTTGCTACTGACTCCTGGAGAGCCAAGTCACAGTTGTGGGGTCTTAGCTGCCTCTTAAGGTTTCAGACCAGAGTTGCCTTTAAAGTGTAGTCCAGTTGGGACCATGTGGCCAAGGGATATGAGCCACTTCTGTTCCACCCACATTCCCCTTCCCATCTATATCACCCGTCCCACCCACATCCCCCTTCCAAACTACATGGTTTCCATGGTTATTGTTAGAATAGCATCATGTAAAATACTTAGGAGTACCACAAAAAGAAAATGAAAACAAGGTCTTTTATAGACATCCTTGTGATTTAGAAGGGAATCAAGAGTTAAGAGCACTGGGCTCCAGAGCCAGACTGCCCGGCTTCTCCATCCTTACAGTGACAGCCAATTTTACCCTTGTCACTGCTTTTGAAGACTGCCCCAATGAGTCTGGAAGTTGGACTCTCAGTTGTAGTGCTCAGTATGGAACAGGAGTTGAAAGACCTGGGCCTCAGAGTCAAAACCGCCTGGGCTTGCCTCCAGTTTCTGCTGCCTAATCATTGCATGGTCTTGTTTCTCATTTATTTCTGAGCCCCAGTTTCCTCCTTTCTAGTAAATGGATAGTCTACAGTCACACCACCCTGAATGTTCCTGATCTCATCTGAGAGATGGTAATCACAGTCATCTTCAGAGGCAGTGACCATCTCAAGCTCATATATGTAAAGGGAACCAATGTCAATAAGTTGTTCATTGTTGCCAGGTGTGTTGTTGCATATCTATAATCTTAGCACTTCAGAGGTAGTGACAGGTGGATGGATCTCTTGTGAGTTCAAGGCCAGCCATGGCTACAGAGTGAGACCCTGCCTCAACCAACCAAGCAAACAAAAACAAGAAGAAATTTAACTGTTTCAATAGTTACTCATGTGAGAATGGTATGTTAGAAACCTTTGTGGACAGAAAGCATGTTGTTTCAGGTTCATCATACATTCTCTGAAATTCCCCCAACAGTTTGTATTCTATGTGAAAAGATTTTTGGTCCTGAAATTCAAAAAAATAATCACAAATTCCAAATTGACGCAGTCCAAATGAACCAAGCCTTAGTGCCTCCTTTGCTTCCCATTCATGTTTAAACTTGATTCCCTTTCCGTAAACCTGGGACTTGAGTGAGATGAGTGTAACTCCGAAAAGAGCCGTTGACTCTGGTGGGAGCGGGGCATAATCCAGGCATGGACGGGAGTTTTTTTTACTTCCTTGTGTTTGAGTCACCGTGAAAGTACTTACATTTGCTGAAAGAGAATTTGTATAGTAAAACCTGGATGAACTGTCTCAGTGTGTCCATATGTATGTACATTATGTATGAGCATGGGCTCTCCCTCCCTCTCTCTGTCCTTCCCTCCCTTTTATACCCCCTCCATCCCTCCTTCTCCCTCTTTCCCTTCCCCCCTCTGTTTAGTTTGCTTAGGCAACTGAAGAGTTATAATGTAAATTCTGGCAGCCTCCTCCCCATCAGACAAGCAAGGACACAGTCGATTCCTGTTTCCTTGGAACGTACACCAAACAGTCAAGCCTCTGATTATCCTGCTGGAAAGCAGCAGCCTGATGCAAAGATGTAGCAATTGAAAGCAGTTCTGATCATATTTTTGTCAGGAGATGATCTGCCTCCAGCTGTCTGCCACTAATCACATTAGAGGTGGGAAAGAGGAGTGCTTTGGCCTGAAAAAAATTGCTCTAATCGCATGTTGGAACACTCCTTCTCCTGACTGTTTACCCCAGAATGGTGACATTAGAGGTCCCTTCTGTAACCAGTCTTGCCAGTTGGTAGTTGTCTAAAACATATGCCACATGAGTACACTTAAGGAATTTTCTAATTACAGCTCAAAGGCCCTGCTTTTGTCTTTCTGTGCTTGTACTGCAGACATCGCTGATTGAAGTGATTTTCCCTTAGCATAATCCTATTGCCAGCAGTTACAAAAAGACTGGGAAGATGGTAAATGAAACCCACTATAATTGAAGAGATGTCCGAATTCAATTAGGAAGAGGTCTTTCCCATGTGGACACATAAGCCATCTAAATCCATTTTAATTGTGAACTGTGGTACTTATCTGGTCCTGTTTATTTTGGAAACAAGTGCCAAAGGCTGGATTTAGACCAGAGCTCCAGATCTTGGAGCCCTAATGACTAATTTGGGTATCCATTGGATCCCTTAATTTCATTTCTTAATTAGTTCTTCAGAATCAGAGGGTTGCCTAGTTACAGTCATCATCACAGTTTTCTCATAAATCGGAACAAATGTATGTAGAGTTCCCTCCCATGGTTCGCATACTATTCCCTGATCTTGAAAAGCTATTGTTATCAAAATGACAATAGCAATGCCAATAGTGATGAAACAACATTTTGTAAGGTAATAATGTATAGCAATACATTATGAATTTATACGTATACCAATACTTTGCCTGCACTGTGTGTATATTGCCCAGGGAGGCCAGAAGGAGGTGTTGGGTGCTGCTATGTGGGTGGGTGCAGGGAACTGAATCCAAGATAGCTCAGGAGCCTAAGGCAAGGCTTTTAAGTAACAGACTGGGAACTTAAGTTACTTTCCCTTACTTTGCCTCAGTTTCTCCTTATAAGGTGGGATGGATGACAGTATCTACTTTACCAAATTCCTTAGTCAGACTAATGTATGTAAAGTGTAGGTATGCGAACAGTATGTGGAAAATTCCTGGTACAGTAAGGGGTGTGAGATGCTGTCTATGCTTGTTATCCAGTGGACAGTGACAACTGGTAAGCACATTTTATTGGTGCCACACTGTTGTCAGTTAGGTCCCATTTCTACACTCAGTTTGCAGAATATTCTCCACAGTAATGAAAACACTGAAGACTTGGAAATTGGATTTAATCCTTTTTAAATTAGTCTTTATTATTTGTGCTGGCATTCTTTGATGTGGCTACAGAATTAACACCTTTTACTTTACAGCTGTGTTCAAAGGCGACTTGAAACTCTTTCAATGTGAATTTGCTTTAAATTTTGAGAGAATTTTTTCTCCTTTCAGTATATGCAATATTGGCTCTATCAAAAATAAAAAATACTCTTATGTAAAAACGGGGGGATTGATTTAGGGGGAAGAAGCTTCAATAAATCTTTTGGAAAAACCACAGACTTAAGAGAGTAAGTTAGGATGTATCTAATGTCATAGCTTATGTTTGGTGAATGTTCAGAAATTAAAGTCTGCAGAAAGATAAATCTAGAACTATAATGACCTTTCTTCAAAGCTATATAAGAACCAGTTCATAATAAAATTGATTGGCAAGAGCCATATTGGAATTAATTCCCTTTAGATTTCACTTAGGATATTTTAAGCTACCCCCCACGTGTGTGTCCTAGAGAAGTATATATTCAAGTGCACCCAGAGATGTGTAAACAGTGTGGTCATACATTGAAATACTGCATTGCAGTGGAAGAACCAACAATAGCTATAAAATGAACTACCTATAGACATGATGTTGAAAGAAGATACCAAAGAATGTTAAGGCATAGTATCTTACTACATTATGTGAAGTATGAAACAGATAAAACTAAGGTGTTATTGAGGTATGCATACATCAGTGCTAAAAATGTAACAAAAAACCCAAATAGAACTCATTGGTGAGCAAGCATAGCCTATTTGGTGGCTGTGGGCCAAGAAGAAGAAGGAGGAGGTGGTGGAGGAGGAGGAGGAGGATCAGGAGGAGGTAGAAGAGGAGGAACAGAAGGAGGAGCAGGAGGAAGAAGAGGAGGAGGAGCAGGAAGAGGAAGAGGAGGAGCAGGAGGAGGAGGAGCAGGAAGAGGAAGAGGAGGAGCAGGAGGAGGAGTTGGAGGAGGAGGAACAGGAGGAAGAAGAGCAGGAGTCTAACAAGGTATTGCTGCCACCGATGGGATTAAGCAGTACTGATTTTCCGATGCTGGGGTGCAAGATTTGAAGCCTCTCAAGAGGGAGTTTAATTGATTCAATTCAGATTGATTGACTTCTGTTTAAGCTGCCAGCCTCAGTTATGGGACATCATCACATGGTGTGAAGGTGTGAATAGGATGCTTGGAGTTCTCACCTGTCACATTTGGACCACCTTAGAAAAATTCAGGATCTTCCTCCTAAGTCCTACAACTGGTACTGATGCTACTGGTGTTTCCTGCTTGCTAATAACACAACTTTCTTTAGAGAGCTTTTGTGGTAGATAGTAAAGAAATAAACACAGATATATTGGTGACAGTGTCACAGCATCACATAACTGAGTTTGGGCATCTCATTTTCTTTTGGAAATGGACACTGGGCTCAAAGTCACTCGCACTAGTTTCTGGAAGGGTCTTTGGATGTGCCATGGAGCTTCCTGAGCTTAGATTGCTTTTTTTTTTTTAAGTTTGCTTTTACTTCCACATCAAACTTTTCATTTACCTCTTGTGAAAAAGGAGGCATTGACCCAAATTTAACACTCCTAATGGTAGCACTCTTTTCACCAACAGCCTAGTTTACCCTAAAACTTTTGCCAAGGTAAAATAGGTAGGAGAGTCTTCGTGGCACAGGTGAGTCATCATACCATGACCTTGAACTGTTTTCTCCTGGGAACTAGTAAAGTATTATTTTAGTAACAAGTCACTCCAAAACAGAGGTCTATAGGGTATAGCCATTACTCACACCAGATGGGTATCCAGTACATAGCACCTGTGTTCTGGAGCTCAAGCAATTCTTGTACTGTATCAAGAATGGAAGTGCTGAAAATGTGCATGTCTGAAAAATCAGTGTATTTTCCAAAACAAGTCAAATGTTGTTTTCAAATATGTTCCTGAACAGTATCTTAAATTGACTTTATTTTGAAGTGGGGGGGGCGCAGAATTCATTATAATCATTAAAGAGCACAAAGATTCATTGTTTGTCAAGTATGTACACATATAAAATAGTCAAATTTTGCATTATTCGGTCTTTATGTAAACAGGAAATGTCTTTCCTGAGAAGGCAGATGACGGTCATTATTTTGCTCAGTTTCCATTTTCCAAAGGGTAGAGTTATATAATGTCATCCATAGTTCATACTTCGGAACCAGCTCTCTCAATATATTATCAACCCATAGCCTCACTCTGGTTCTAAGAATGGTTTGCTTGGCAATTTTAAGTACCAAGCCATGAAAGGCCGAACTTCTATTGGCAGCTGTGTGCCAAAGGCTTGCAGGTGTTCTGACTAATGCTTTGAGAGACCAGTGTTAGCAATAAGTTGTAATTTTTCAGGTCTTTGATGGAAAGATTCTGCACCCTGGGTCCTCTAAACCTTGGCATTTAGAGGTTACTTACGTGAGAAATGAAAGTGACAGGGTAAAGCATTCTCTGACTTTAGCCCCTGAACTCTAGGCCAGCAGTAGTCAGTACTGAAGGCATCTTGGTGCTTTGTTGTAGCACTGAGCTTTCTTGGCTGTGGGAGCTGACAGAATGCCAAGTAAAGGCCTAATTGTATTCCTTGTTGCTAAGAAAAAAAAAACCTCAAAGGAATGTGCCTTTTCTTTCAAAGGAGTTCCTACAAATGAACGTTTTGGGGGGATAACAAAATAGTTCACGAGGCTTGCAAATTTTTCTGAAAAATAAAAGCTCGAATAGGGCTCTGGGCATTTGTGGCTTACTCTACTGATCAGTGGGTGGTCTCATTCCTTCTCTGTGGTCTGTTCAAAGATAAAGCCATATGATAATACATGGCATATACAGCTATCCCGAGACAGACCAGCAACTGACATAGCTTCTGTTTTATTCTGTGTTTTCCCAGTGCTGTCATGCTTACAGTCTCTGGTACACAAGAATACCCATTGATACATTCATTAGTATGAATGAATGCATTCAGCTCCCCCCATTGTGATCTGTGTGTTGGAGATCAGTTTAGCAGGATAGATGACTGTGAATCAGACTAAATCTGGAATTGGGAACTCACTTGAGTGGATTGAGATCATTCAATATGTGGAGCCAGATGATGAAGAAACATGTAACCAAGGAAGTAACTGTAGGGGAAGCTGTAGCTTCCCCTACAAGTAACATGGTAGTAGCCATAGCTAGTGGAGCTATTAAAGAACCGTAGGAGGTCCAGGCTGATTAACACATAGTGTGAAGGCCAAGGGGTATGTCTTTGCTTCACTACTCTCCCAGAGACAGGCATCTTCAAACATGCACCACTAGTCACACTGAAAACCAGTGGCCAAATGAGGCTAGATCAGAACACATTTATCCTAAAAGCCTACAGAAAGAGAACGTCAGAGCACATGCCCTGCTGACTGTGGGTAGGAGTGTTATTTTTGTATTTCAAGGACAGAAGTTTTAATAAAGACTCAAGTATGAAGTACACTTCACCCTCCAAGCGTGCCGAACTGTGTCAACCAGAGAACTGTTCTGTAGGGTTTACGATTTCCTCCTTTTCCTAAATTAAAAAATGCTACCGCAAACTGTTGACTCTCAACAATACGCATTTATTATCTTATATAGAGCAAAGAGTAAATAAGACACTCACTTAATGAAATAACAGTTCATTTTAACTTAATGGAAGTAATTTCTTTTTGGTGCTTCGTTATGGAAATAGGCCACCATCGTTTTTATTCTGCCATTCTTCATAACCTTGTAGCATGCTTCCTGTTTATGCTTTTAAGAGCTGTTTTTAAGGACCCTTAAGGGACATCCTTTAATACTTTCCTTTGTAACATAATTATTCATCTATATCATACCCCCTTAGAATGTTTGAGGGCTTGGAGATTCAGAAACTTCTTAATGGGATATGGTTAATGGTCTATGTAGGGTACCACAGTGTTTACACCTGGCTTAGCTAGTATAAATTATATTTAATTAGTCATTCTACAGAAGTAGATATTTTAGCATAGATTTAGTACCTAAAACACAGTTTTCTTTTTATGTATAGTAGTCATAAATAAGATTCTTTTAAAAAATGTGCTTATCTTTATGTGTGTGGACATTTTGCCTGCATGTGTGTCTGTGCACCACAGAGATGCAGTGCCTGCAGAGTACATTGGATCCCCTGGGACTGGAGTTACAGTTGGTTGCCAGCTCTCTTAACCACTAAGTCATCTCTCTAGTCCCACAAATAAGTTTCTAAGAGTAGTATTTACAGATTTGAAAACCTGTTTGGGAGCTGGAAAAATAGGTAGTAAAAGTGGTACTTGGTCTTGTAAGCCTGAAGACTTGAATTTAATCCTAAAAACCCAAATAAAAACAGCCAGATATGTGCTTTATACTTGTTATCCTAGCAGAGACAGGCTCTGGCTTGGTCAGCAAGCCTAGTCTATTTAGTGAGCGCCAGTCCAATTAGAGACCCTGTCTTTGAAAAAAAATGATGGAGGGGGCTTGAGTAATGACCCCCAAGGTTGGCCTATTGCTTCCACATACACATGCACACATATCTCCTCCCCTCCCACCCACAGGTGTGTCTCCCCGGGGGGGGGGCGCTTTCTCCCCACCCACATACACAAAAACTTGATTATAGTGACAAAGACCATTCTTGAGGAGCTAAGTAAAAATGGGCTCTGGATGTGACTCTGAAGCAAAGTGTTTGCCTGGAATGAGTGAGGCCCCAGATCTGTCTCCACACCACCTGCACACAAGCCAGACTGAAGGAAGAGATAATCACATGAACAGCTTAGCTTTGTCTTGTTCAGATGACCCATGCAAAATAGCCAGGAGGAACAGGAGATGCAAACTTGAAAATGCTGTATCAGTGCAAAGCAATTGCACTGTTGTTCTTTTTTATTTGTGACTTGCAGAAATCCATGAGTGACAGTCCATTGCATGTTGCTATGTTCTTGTGTAGAGTGAGATTTTCACATATAACTCTGTGGAGAGATGCCTTAACTCTCCAGGTAGGTTCTTTCACATTGCACTCTCCTTTTGAGCCTTCCAGACCACACTTGCTCTTTCCCATGATGCTTTAGGAGGAAGTTATCATTTCTAGGAAGGAACTTTGAGCATACATTAACAATTTGTAGAGGGCATCCTTGAGCCCCTCTATGGCAACCGGACCCACCATATATGTGATGAAGACATCACATGGGTAGTCTTTTATGGTTCTTCTGTGGCTCTTAACTCTGCTCTGACCTTCTGCTGTGACTCTATCTCTTCTGTGGCTGTTCTTTCCTCTCTGTGTGTCTCTCTAGTGTGGTACTCTCTCTCTCTGTATTTCTTTGCTGTGACTTGATCTCTGTAATGTAGCTCTCTCTCCTTGGCTGGTTCCTATTCCCTGTCCCCTGTCCCCCCCACTCCTCCCACCCTCTGCTGCTCTCTTGTTTTGGAATTATCTTTAGGTTGGTCCTGGTTTTGTGATGACTTTAGATTCCTGCAGCTTTTTCTACCCATGTTATGTCTTGGTGCAGCTGTTTCTCCCTGTCCCCCAGGATCACACCCTTCTCCCTTTATCTTTGTACCCCCATTGCTCTAAGAAACCAGAAACAAGAAATCATGTTCCCTAGGGTGTTGCTGTTGAATTCCCAGTACCACTCCTTCCCTAGTGAAGGGTTTCCCACAGCAAGGAGAGCTGCCCACAGCTCAGCATGCCCCTCAAAGTGCTCACATAGAGCAATACAGCCCTTCCTCTGCAGAGGCTCCTCCAGAGAAGCACTGTATTGTATCAATGAGGAAACAGCCATGGATCACACACTCTCACAGTCACCATGGGTCATACCAATATTACTTCCATTTAGCATGTCCTTTTATTGTGCTTGAAAATGACTACGAGCACTTAAATTGCACACCATATTTTTGTGGAAGCAAAAATAAATAGGGTTCTCTCAAGAAGCCACACTTGAACTCTTGCCCTTGCTCTTCCTTTTTGAATCATTATATCCAAATAGAAATTTCCTTTTACCATGTATTTTACTAAGGTGGAAAAAATAGATAATCTGTCCACTGATAAAATTATGAACCACAGGAACAGTATCATTGTTAAAGATAGGATTCCTCCTATGTCTGTAAAGTATTTAGCTCTGGAATGATTCTTGCTGACATTTCTTAGGTGTTTACATGTAGACTCTTGCATCACTGGCTGGCTTGATTCTGTACCACGGCTGCCTTAATGCATAAAACATAGTCAGTGCTCATGAAGTAGCCCTGTGGGTGGATACTGTGAATAATTTTCTGTTTTACAGAGGGAGGGAGATGCAGAGGCATAGTAGGTTTAAGTGGTTTATATATGGATCACGTATGTGAGCAGAGCCTGAACTTAAACCCAGGCAAACTAGCTTCAATGTCTACTTTTGCTGTTGTTTTGTGAGAAAAGATTTCTTGTAGCCCAGGTTGGTCTCTAACTAGGAGGAGGACCTTGAACTCATAATGTTCTAGTCTGTGCCTCCTAAATGCTGTCATTACAAGCATGTACCCACATTCTTAACCACTGCACTAAACTTCCTAAATGACTCTGAAGAGAAGACAATAATACCTACTAAACTGTAAGAATATAAAAAAAGTTGGAAACAGTTCAGTAAGTTATAAAGTGTTAAAACATAAAGTTTGAGTTCAGGATGAATGTCAACACATTATTTTGTATTAGAGGAGTCTTGTTGTACTTGACCCTTGCTACTTGAATATACTGCTAAATCAGAGAAAATAAAAACAAAGACCTATCTACCTTAAGGTGCAAAAAAAAAGAGGTTCAATAATGGGAATGATCCTTTTTCCCAAAACAGTAGCATTTGTAAGCATTTAGACAGAGCAAAACTGACCATATCATTTGTAGCATGCTGAACAAATTCAATGTCATTGCTTCCCTTAATCCCACCACATTAGTGGACCACTTGAGCCTTTATTCTTGTTCTTAAATCATGGCAAAATTAACTTTCTTCCAAGTTTCCATTTACCCTACACCATGCACTTGCTGTTGGCTGTTCTTCACTGTGTCCTATAAGATTTGGGACCATGTCCCTGACTGCAAATATGAAACACTGAAAAAGAAGAGGTACTGGTCCAGGAGGGTTAGGCTAGTGGAAGACAGCTGGCTAAGGATTCCAAAGATGAGGATTCACACACCAAAGGCCACAAATCAGTCGGCATCATCATCAAACCAGTCATACTCGTTGTAGTCGTCGTCATCATCATCATCCTCCAAAATGTGGAACAAGAAACCAGACCCAGCACTGCAGAAAGGTCTGGCTGGTTTTGGAAGAGCCAGGTGGCCTCTGGGGAAAAGAGCACACCAAGGCAGCAGAACCCCACAAGAGACTGGCTGCCTCCTTGACCCTGAGTTACTGGAGAGCAAAGCTTCCCTCCCTCTGGGTCTGCCTTCCCGTGGGGGCTTCCTCCCTGAATCCTCTTCATTTGCAGAATGCAGGACATCTGAGCTTTTACAGACCCTTTGGGGGTAAAAGAATACTTGGAGGCCCCACTTTGTGTGATTCTTTAGTGCTTTCATGCACCTCAGGAACTCAGTAAGGTGTTTTTGTTTTTAAATAGAAGTGGTATTGCATACCTAAAATCATTGCCTTTTTGGCACATTTTTTCCCAAGGAAGGTTTTGTTCATAATGAATTATTTCCCTCTCTCTCTTTTCTTTTCTGGTTAAGAACAATATCCTTGCCATTCAGTCTCCAAATATAGCAAGCAGTTATGATAGAAGAATGTCCTTATGTTAGGAAAGGAGTTGGCGTCTTCAGTGATGTGAAATGTCCAATTTAGAAAACATGTTTAAAAGGAAAAGCTGCTAAGAGTCGTTTTTTTGGAATCAGGTAGAATATAAATGAATAAACACAAAGTCCAAAGACAATGAGTAGCCTGATCCTACATTCTGCTCTTTCTGGTTCTACAAGTATTTGTTGGGTTGTTTTGTTTTGTTTTGTTTTTTTGCTTAAATTTCAGATGTCATTTCTGTCACTTCATTAAAATGTTAAGCTGAAACTAGCTCTGGCCTCTAGTTGGGAGTGCAAACTTGGAGGAAGATTTGGAAGCTGGTATGTATAATCAGAGACAGTCAGCAATGGGGCTAGGGACTGTCTGCTTGAAATGTCCTTTAAAATGGGCCTAGGGAGATGGTTCACTTAGGAAAGGGATTATCACACAAGTCTGATGACCTGAGGTCAATCCCCAACACCCATGCAAGAGCTGGGCATGGAGGCACGTGCCTCTAACCCCACCTCTGGGGTGGCAAAGACTGAAGAATCCCTGGAATTTGGTAGCCAGCCTTGGTAGTACCATGTTCAGTAAGGTGTTTTATCTCAGAAAATAGGGTAGAGAAGTGACTGAAGAAGACATCTGGCCTCTGTGTGTGTGTGCGCGCGCACGCGCGCACACACACACACACACACACACACACACACACACACGAGAGAGAGAGAGAGAATATGGATGAATGAGAATATGAATATGTAATGGTTTAGCAAAGGGGATGAAAGATGACATCAAACCCCAAAGAAAGAGATCAATAGAACACACTATTCGTCTCCCTTTATCTGTGGAAAATATACTTTGGTAGATGCTCCAAACCGTTGATAATGCCAAACCTTATGTATATTGTTTTTTTTCTGTGTATATATACCTTTAATAAAATTCAGTTTATAAATTAGGCATTATGAGAGATTACTAACAGCAGCTACTAGCAAAAATAATAATTTTATTTTTAAACCATTTCGTTTTATTATTTTGTCTGTTTGTGTGTCTGTACACCACATGCATGCAGTGCTCCTGGAGGCTGTAAAAGGGCATCAGATCCCCTGGGATTGGAGTTATAAATGGTTGTGGGCTGTCATGGGGTTAGACCCAGGTCTTCTGGAAGAGTAACCCATGCTCTTAACCTCTGAGTCATCTCTCCAGCCCTGCCTCCAAAAGAGCAATCTTAATGATATACAGCAATAAGTTGTTCTCTCTCCCATATCTTACTGTTCTGTGCATGCCATTCTTATTGTGTGAAATGGCATTGTCTCTGTGATGAGGTGAGGTGAGGAAGATGAAGGCACTATGACCCAGCATTAGGGTCCTGTGTGAGGGTGACGGGAACATTGGTGCTGTAGTGTCACCTAATTAATCTAATAACCGAGATCCAGGACTAGTGAGTGACTAAGGTAGGGTGGCATTGGCAGCATGAATGAATACCCAGGGCAAAGGTCTGATTGGCATCGCAGCTCCTGGAGGAGGTGTTAGAAGATAGGATCACTGTAGTCAGGGTAGCATTATGTTCAAACTGTTATGGATAGTCAACTGCTGGAATTTTTGTCTTAAATTTTTGGAGCATGACTGACCCTGAGTGACTGAAACTAGGGCAAGAGAAGACTACATCATACATCAATTGTAGACAGTGAGAATAGAGTGTGTGGTATGATATCATCTCACCTATTAAACTGCAGTTAATATTCTATACCATTGTAGATCTGGGCACATTTATGACTTTTGACCAATTCCAGTTTGTCTGTATAGTTTCTCCATGCACACCATGTAAGTTAAAATGAATGACTTGCTTTGTAAAATGCAGTTTGGCAGTATTTTTTTCTTATTCCTTTAAACTAAGCTTTATTGTTTTGTCATGAACATTTTATTTCCAAGCAGTCAAGCTAATGAAAGAATTGAGGATATATGCAAAGTTGTTGGTCACAAAGATTGACTGCAACAGTGTTCACAAAATGATTAGTAGGAAATTGTTTAAACAATGGTAATATACGTGTACTATTTATGTATAGTACATATACTATATATGTTATGCTATTATATATAATATACAAATAATATTTGTTGTTGGCTGTTTTTACTCTTTGCTCTTTTGGGGGGGCCACCACCCAACTCCCAAATAAATACACACATGGAGGCTTATTGTTTCCTTATAAATGCCCAGCCTTAGCTTGGCTTGTTTCTTGCCATCTTTTCTTAACTTTAAATTATCCAATCTACCTTTTGCCTCTGGGCTTTTACCCTTCTCTATTTCTGTATGTCTTTTCTTTCCTTCTTATTCCATGTCTGCTGTGTGGCTGAGGTGACTGGCCCCTGCAGTCATCCTCTCCTCCTTTTCTTGTTCTTTGATCTCTCCTCACAGATATCTCTTTCTGTTTATTCTTTCTGTCTGCCAGCCCTGCCTATCCTTTCTCCTGCCTTGCTGTTGGCTATTTAGCTCTTTATTAGACCAATCAAGTGTTTAGACAGGCAAAGTAACACAGCTTCACAGAGTTAAGCAAATGTAGCATAAAACAAATGTTTTTATGTATCATTAACTAAAACATTTACATCATTAAACAAATGTTCCAAAGTAACACACCTTAAAATAGTTCACAACAAATATATATATATATTATATATATATATATATATATATATAGTATATGTGTAGTTTGAATGTAATTGACCCCAATAATCTCATAGAGAGTGGCACTATTAGGAGGTGTGGCTTTGTTGGAGTGGATGTGACTTTGTTGGAGGAAGTGTGTCACTGGGGGTGGGGTGGGGTGGGCTTTGAGGTTTCCTGTGCTCAGGATACTGCCCCTTGTGTCAGTCGAATTGCTGTTGCCTGCAAGATGTAGGACTCTCAGCTGCTACTCCAGTACCGTGTCTGCCTGCATGCTTCCATGCTCTCTACCATAGACTGAATTTCTGAAACTGTAAGTAAGCCACCCCAATTAAATGTTTTCATTTATAAGACTTGACATTGTCATGGTGTCTTTTCACAGCAATAGAAACCCTAAGAGATTATATATCATATATAGCTATATACATACATACATACATACATATATTATATCACTGTCATTTGTAGAAATGCTATTTAGCACCATAGGTACATAGCAGGAAAATATTAGCAATGAAAAGTTTTTAGTGTGTTGTTGAAATAAAATGTTACAAAGATGGACAGTGTAAACACATTTTAATATATGAAAAGGAATATTGAGAGCTTTGAAAATGATTCACTGGATGATAAGATTATCAGAATTTAAAATATTCTTTTATCTGTGTCTTGATTTTTTAAATTTGGTATTATATTCTTAATAAGAAAAAAGTTTTTTTTTACTCAAAAAAAAAATAAATTCACCAAACTATATGAAAGGGACCAACTCCAAAATATCTAAGAAAGGTTACAGGATGGTTTTGAGCTGAATTTATTTGTACATTCTGTTTGTATTTGAGACATTGCCTCACTCTGTTACCCTGGTCAGTTTGGAGCCCAGGATGAACCTTAAACTCACAAAGCTCCTGTATCTGCCTCCAAATGTGGGGATTCCAGGGCATGCACCACCATGCCCAGCTTGAAAACATACTCTAGCTGACCTGTGTAACATGATTTTTAAGAGTCACTTTGACTTAGGAGAGAGTGCAGTTTTCTTTCAAATCCTTCCTGAAAACAAATGAAGGCATTCAATTTACTAGGGCCGTTCTGGGCATCTCTCCTATTCCCACCCCATGAAGCTGCTATGCATGGGACACAAACTCCTGAATTCCTCATATTCACAAGCCTCCAAGTGATAAAAAGGCACAGTAATAAGGACTGGCATCATTTGTAGACACTCAAACTAGCCAGCTCTGAAATATCATCCCTAATCTTTGGCTTTAAAGAGAGACATTCAAAAGCTTTCTGCCACTTACTGATTACTCTGGCTAATTCACATTTTTTTCAGAGAACTTTCTGGAAAGGGGTACAGAGCTGAGAACTGCTCAGTGTTTCATGGGAACTTTAGCCATTAGGTGGGAAGCAGTTGAACCAAACCTCAACACAAACTCATTCCCTCCTAAAAGTCCACAGCTGACAATCTCTGGCGATCTTCAATTTGTAGCAAGGAGGCCTCTGTCCCAAACCCTGGACTGGGTTTAGTCAGAAAAGGAAGACATTGAGTATTTTTTCTCAATAGCCACCCTGTGCCATTTTCATGATAAGAAAACATGATTATCCTATGCCTTCAAATACACCTTCAGAATATGGGCAGCATATTATTGTCTTATGTGCTAGTTTAAGAAACAACATTACAAGTTTAAATGTATAAACTCAGGATGATTTCAAGGTGAATATAGAGACAAGTCCTTATGGTACACAGCCGGCAGACAGGGCTGCCCATCTTGTAACTTCTGAAAGGACATACAAGTAGAGACACACATGCTGTGACCCTGCTGGCTGTGACCCTGCTGGCTGTGTAAGGGAGATTGCCATTTTAAGTTCATGGGTGTTCATGGGTCATTTATCTTTGCCTTCATCAGTGGGATGGAGGCAAGAGCATCGGCTAACACCTCGTTTTGTGACACCCCTTCCCCTGACACTTTCCTCTGTCATCCCAATAAACCACTGTTTTCTTGTATATTTTTTCTTTTCTTGTGTCATACTATGTAATTTCAGAGCAAATCTCATTTTGACAATCTCTGTATCCTCCGATGTATGATGTATCTTTGTGACTCCTGAGGAGAAAAAATCTTAAAGGCAGCTACTTCCATTATTTTCCAATTTTAAAAGCTCTCCCCTGGGCACTAAATGTCAATTCAGAGAATTCTACGTTTGTTATCATTTCTAACCTAACCAATAGAAATCTAAACCATAATTTGAAACAGAGTGATTCCTGACTGGAGACAGTGGACTCATAAATATGTAGCTTGATTTATTCCTATAATTTAAGAAGATATTAGGATTTTTTTAACATTTTTCAGAACAATTCATTCAGTGTCTAAATTGAATGTACAAGATGGGGCTAATACATGTGCTCTCAGATCTTGCATTTTTAATTGTAGATAGGATATTTTTAAATTAAATAATAATTTCATTTGGGACTACTGTGAAATAAGTAAGGTTATTGCCTCATGAAAGATTTTACAAATCAAATACTTGCATGTTTAATTAGTCTAATTTATAGACCCTGTAATATGTTACTCATTCTATCTGTGTGTGAAATATGCCCTGTTCTCTGCAATAAGCATAGAAAATCCAACCCAGACAGGCACAGAGAAAGCCACTAACTGCCTGCCCATGGCCTGTTCTTTCTCCCTTCCTGGTGTAGCAAACCTTAATCCATGGAGTAAAAGTATCTATCCAGTGGAAGGTCTGCTTGCTCACCCCTCCCAGTGAGCAGTCACCACTGGTCTGCACAGAAATCATCAGACAAGTATTTTCAGGAAACATCTTCTTCAGTAAGAGCTGATGGGTCTGTGTCTTTCTTAACTCAACTTCCCTTTTGCTCCTTTCTGAGTCCTGTATTATTATGAGGTAACAGAGGCAGCTTAAGTCCCTTTGTGTGCTTCATTCAAGAGAAATGGGCAAGAAAGAGAAAACTCATTTTCCTCACAATTTAAGCAGAGTCTTATGTTTGCTTGTTCTGATTACTCATTTGGGGCTGCATTCAGCCCATAGCCGAGACACAAGGAATGAGGCCTTGAGTTCACCATGAGTCTTGTAATCCACCCTAGGGCCCCGGTTGCTAGTATCTTTACTGGGTCTCACAAACAACATAGTACTTCTATGTGGAAGTTGGATGAATGGATACTTTTATCAAGTCACAAATACCCTCTCACCAAGTTTGCCAGTTTCTTCAACGATTGTAGTCCCTAGAAATCTAGTAAAGTGATTGCTTGGTTTGTAAAGCTACATAAACATTGATCGGGACGCCAGATTCATTTACAGTAAATTAAGTGGAAAGCTGAAAGCTAAACCATTAATCCAGATTAGATATCAAAATCTCTTTCTTTTAGTTTTCCAAAGTAATGTCTTAACAACATGCGGTAAAAATTTCTTTTCTCATTACCACTCTACATGTGGCTCTCCAAAAGGATCAAATCAAAAGTTAGCAAACAAACTACTTCAAACTCGCAGCAACCGTATTTTTCAATATAGCTTGCTGATGTAGCAGAGAACATTGCTTCCGAACATAAAGTTGTATAATACGTTAGAGCTAAATGAAATTTAAAATGGCTTGTGATAAACCCTGAAAAAGTAATGCTCTGAAATAGGAATGTCAGCAGGCTGCCTATTATGTAACCATAATACTAGTGTTCTGAGTTTAGATGGATGAGTTACAGGGCAATGACAAAAACACCGTTGTCTTCACTTTGGTATGAGGGAACGTGTAATAGGAATTTTGAGGTGATGGACTGCAGAGGTATATTGGGACATAATGACCAATAGGAGTTGTGCAAATGTTCAGATGGCCGTCAGTTAGCTTTGAGCAAGGCAGCATCTTGCACAAACCTTATTGAATTTTCAGGATGCCTCCTAACCTTTTAGCAAAAAATTTGATCATGATGACCCTTTGAAACCATGGTGTAAGGATGAACTGGGGTAAGAATTTCTTCAGGGACAGGGCTCATCTAACTGAGCTGAGGACAACAGAGACAGGCTGCTGCAAGTTGGTTGAGTAGGAAGGCAGAGAGTGAGTATACCTTGTGCATGGGCTCAGGTGGACACTGTGACTACATGTATGCCATATCATCATGGCTCTTGGAAATGGGCACACAGGAGACTCTAATGGGAAAAGGTACTTGATGCAGCGGCCTGAGTGCTTTACTGCCCTAAGTTTTTCATAACGTGCCAATCAGTATTGCATCAGAGCTAACCCTTGGAAAGGGGCAGTGTTGGTGTTTTCACCTTTAGCCTTTGTTTCATTTTGGGGGAAAAGTTAAAAACACTAGATGTGAAGATGTTGTTTGGGTCAGCATTATTCCTGAAAACACTTTTGCTTTATGGGAGAAATGGGTTAGTATTAGTGTATAGTAAGAGCTTTTAGCAACCTCTGAGTCTTGTTCTATACTTTGGGCACATGCTTGTGGAATTTTATCCCATCCAAGAATGTTACCCACTTGCTATAGAAGGACTTCAAGAAATAAGTGAAGCCTCAGGCATGCAGCACCCTTCCAGAGATCACTGATGTTCTATCATTCTAGACCTTATGGGAAGAGTGTCTCAACATCTCAGCATAACAGGACCCAGAGATTGTGACCCCCTCAGTTTACAGATGAGGCCTAGAGAAGAAAGCGACAACAGCCACATCCAGAGGCAGCAGCACAGGCACAGACCGGAAGTAAAAGTCCCTATGTGCAGGTCATGGAGGAATGAGTCTAGCCACTAAATGGCATTGCACGTTGTACACCGATTCCTTCCTGGTCTCCTTTGAATCAACAATTTCATCCAGCCATGGAAGGATAGTTCATTTTTCTCCTGCAGATTTCAGTTGTCAGAACCCCCTCTCCTGCCACTCAGAATGTTGGTATTTATGAGTCTTCTGACTGTGGTCACTCAACTTCTCAGGAATACTGTCTTCATCTTCTATCTGGGAGGCATCCAAGAGTGCCCTCCATCCTAGACAGAGTCAAAGAAGGGTTTGAGGGCTCATTGTTCATGCCCAGACTTCCTTCCCAGTCCTGTACTTAAAGCGCTCCCTCCGCAGAGCTGCCACATGGCTGAGCATCAAGCCTGATGAATTCAGTTTTTCTGGAAAAGAAATCATTCATGTCCCACAGGGATGGAAACGGGTGGTTGGCTGGCTGCCCCCAGTAAGGTAGAGCTGATGCTTTCCTGGATTTTGCTAGGCTTTGGGGCAAGAGGAACACATGCTGTCCTCTTTGTATTCTTGTCTTCAAATCCTTGTGTCTCTGTTTCCTAAGAATGTTGCATCAGGTCTCAGTTATTTTGGGCCTATTACTTTTCTAATTTCTGGGCTCTGGAAGGAAGGAGACATGCACACACCATCTTCCCACTGCTGTAATGACCTGGGATGTGTGGTTATTTGTTTGTTTGTTTATGAAATGTCAAGGATCTTGGCCTTCAGCATTTCAGGGGAGGAGGAAAGAAAATCTCAGCTCTCGTGGGCAAGGAGTTACCATCCATGAAGATAACACCATATGCTCAGGCACTGCCAAGAGCCTTCAGAAGGAAAAGAAAACAAGTCCTCTCAGGTTTTGTCTTAGCACCAAAAATTAACCTCACAGCATGGGTCGTGATCATATTGATGTCAGTGTTTTGAAAATGAAGCATACTGCTATGCCAGGATAGAGATCAGAGTTTTTCCCTGGGAGCCCAGCACTTGCGGGTGGGAGCAGCAAGAAACCCTGCTGGTGTTTGTGTTTCCACAAGCACTAACCAGCAACGGAAAGCTGCCCTCTAAGTGTGTTCACAATGGGGACACATGTTTGCTAAGTGAACAGACTGGACGTATGAGAGATGCTGTGGCTGCCACCATGTTTGCAGCAAAAGCATTCATAGTAAAATAACTCCTCAGAAATCCTAAGAATTAAAATTTAACAAATTTGCACATTATTTTGCCAAGAACTAAATTTTTCCCCGTGAAAAATATAAATATACTAACTTGTCAGTAACTTCTCCCCAACTCCTGATATATTTTTGTTAACACTACATTATTTCTGGTGTTCTGACTTGTGTAATTGTTACCAAAGGGATTCATCTAATCTAGTATTCAGGGGTGATGGCTAATTTACATAGCTTTAGGCGATGAAGAATGGGGCAGTAAAAGTTTTATATTTGCCTCTCCCCCAATAGTGAGGGGTTGTCGATTGAGTCTTTATTTTGATGCAACCTCAATTCTACCTTGAACTAACATAGCTAACAATAATGAGTATAGCAGTAATATGGACTTCAGTGTAAGTTGTTTTTACATGGACCTCCTTATTCAGGAAATATTAGGTTCTGGCTATTCTAGTGGTTTGGTTATAAATCCCCTGCCTCTTGGCACAGTTCTTAAGAGTACCGAAACTCCACTTGCCATTTCAGTTCCATCCTGTCGACCTAGTTCTGTGTTCTGTTTGTTATGTTTTTGTTTAAATTAGATATAAAAAATAGAGGAGGGCTCAAGATAAGACATGTTAACTAGTTTATTATTAGGCCCGGCAGAGTAGGGAGACTAAGAGAGAAGAGGAACAGGGGTAATGCCTGACTGCCATGGCCGGTCGCCATAGAGAGGCAGAGAGAAGAGACAGAGAGAAGAGCAGAAGCAGAGAGAGAGCAAATCGGGGAAGTTGGAACTTTTAAAGGGAAGACTGTGCATGTGCACTGAGGTTCCACACGTGCCCAGAGTCCTCACGCAGGCCGCAGGCCGTAATGCGTGGCAGGTGACGTGGTGATGACGGAGCATGTTTTCCTGTGTGTGCCCTGACTGTTGTCAGGGGGCAGGTTCTGTCCCTTAAAGAGGTAGAGCCGATCAGCATTATAGCCTGAACCTTTCATTGTTGATGACTGCTTGCCTTTTAATGAATCCTGGCCATGTTATATAACCTCCGTGGTCTATTTTTTATATTTATTTTGACTATATGTATATGAACATTTTTGCCTGTATGTATGCACATGCACCGTGTGCTTGCCTGGTGCCTATGGAGGCCAGAAGGGGGTGTCAGATACTCTGGAACTGGAGTTACAGACAGTTGAGAGTGGCAGTGAGTGCTGGGGACTGAACCTGCCACCTAGGCAGCCAGTAAGTCATCTCCCCAGTCCCCTCTACCGTCTATTTGATCACCTTTCTACCTTAAATAGTCTCCTATTTCAGTGGACATGTGGTTCTTGAGAAACAGAGACTAATGGGTTCTTGGGTCCCACCTCTTGTGTATGTCCCACTCTGGGACAGTGTCTCCTAGTTTGGTACCAAAAGAGGTACTTGCTTCATTTGTGTTCTGAGTTTGTATTCTTATATGAGCAAACTGATGACTTAAGGACTCCAGAGAGACATATGCAGAAAGACCCAACATGAATTGTGCAAGCTCTCTATAAATTAAAATCTAAAACATTTTGGTTTTGAGGCCATTGTATATCCAGCAAAGCTAAGAGGCAAATTTTTCTCCCTGTTCTAAACATTATCCAAGATACCTGGCTTAACTAGTCACTCCCCATACACTATTGATCTTTCTCTCTGGCCCTGTGCTCAGGTATCTCAGGTTGTTCTTGGGAGTCTCCTGCTTCTTAAAGAGCCTTTGGCTTTAAATAGCTGGACTTCATGGCAGGGCCCCTCAGCCTCTGTTCCTTGACAGCCGTTCCCCTATTCCCTCAGTGAGGAAAGCATCCTTCATTTCTTCTCTTCCCTGTTGATTATAGGCACAGCCAGCTGCAGGTAACCCAGTGCTGGCACACCTGAATTCAGGTCCTCACTGCTTAGACACTCCCTCTCCTATTCTGCAACCTGTTTGGCCAGGGCAGCAGTGGTTAAAGGGGAATGCACTGGGTAGTGGTAAGAGCTATATTCCGAATGGAATAATAACACAAAACCCTGAATGACTGAGGGGGAGAATTAGAAGAAGGCAGAGTGTGTGTGCATGGGGGCTGGGGTGAACACAAGGAAACACAAACACAGCCACCTAGGGAGCTTTCCCAGGTGTCTTCAGTGCTACATCTGGTTTCAGCTGCAAGCAAGAGAATCTCCATTCTGTGTGTGCCACTTCTCTTTGGAGCTCGAGAGCTTGGAGCATTCTTGTTCCAAGGATGCCCTTCCCAGAAGCCCTGGTCGGTACTGCTGTGCAATTCCAGCTGGCCCTGTCAGTTCCCTTCCTGATCAAAGCACGGAAGATTTTTTCCAAATATCTTGATTCCAGACTTTTCAACCTAGGGGAGCTGCGGAATGGGGCTGGAAAAGTCTGATGTGGAAACCACATCTGAAAGCGCTTGTGGAAAAAGGAAACTTGGCCCCACTGAGACCTTGTTAAAGCAGCACAGACACTTCGTTGAAATGTGGGGTCTTGATTGTAGGGCTCAAGAGGAGCCCCCTTGTCTGTGCTCCAGTGGATGCGTTTGGTGAATCTTAGAGGCGGTGGCTTTGCCGGCTGCTAATCAACGGCCAGAACCAGCCCACACACATCTGCCTTTCTCTCCTGTTGCTTGTTATGAAAAAGAAAAAAAAAAAAAAGCCCCCAGCTTTTTAAATGAAGTCACTCCGCCTGCTGCAGAAAATAAGAACAAACGGATGTGGGTCCCCAGATAGTTTTGCCCCCATAAACTCTTTTCTATCTTCTACCCTCAATAGATGTGATGCCTACCCTCCCCCCCCCCGATTTTCAGACTTCAAATTTAACCATATTTGTCTTGCAATATCACCTCTTAAAGAAATCTGTCTCAGTTTTTTGTTTTAGGGATTTTGTTTTTGTTTTTGTTTTTTTGTTTGTTTTGGTTTTTTCAAGACAGGGTTTCCCTGTGGCTTTGGAGGCTGCCCTGGAACTAGCTCTTGTAGACCAGGCTGGTCTCGAACTTGCAGAGATCCGCCTGCCTCTGCCTCCAGAGTGCTGGGAGACATTTGTCTCAGTTTAGCTTATACCTTGAAGTTAAAAGCGGGGAAGAGGGGCTGCAGGTATTTGCCATTCAGACCCATTCCCCCTGTCCTGGAGAACTAAATACACAATGAACAGTATTGAACAGTGACTTCTGTGAGTACTGAGTAATAGTTCTAAAATAGAAATAGTCACTGTTTTTGAGGGAAAGTTGCTTCTGCAGAGAGCACATTCCACAAGGCCTGTGGTAAAGATACCCAGTCCATGTTCCTCGTGTCACTTCCACGGAAACTGCTCTTTCTCTATGTCAGTAGAGGCTTAAATGAAATCAAATATTTGCCGAGGGAGTTTGTTTAGAGACTATTTGCTTCACAAAGGCAGTTTGGAGCTGACTAAGCTTAACTAATCATGTGTGATTACTTGCCTGTGTCCATAATTTTGACAATGTGAATCATTAGCTCAAACCTTGTCTTCCGTCCTATGGAGAAACAGATGCATTGGCTAAAACCAAGAATCTCCAAGCAAGTTGTGTTCTCAGCGGGAAAATGTTGGTGTTGCCTGCTTTTGTATAATGGAGTGACTTTAACCTTTGCCTACATTCCTTGGTGTGGTGCTGCTATAGGTCTTATATATGTAATTATCGCTGATAAATAATTAGGAAATTCTTCGTCCAGCTCACTTACCGACTTCATTCTTGTGCCTCACAAGCCGTCACCAGAACAATAACTAATCACTGCTGAGGCTTCTTGTTACTATGTCCTCCCATTTGTAGGAAACATAGCTTTTGCTTTTGAGTGTGTTCTAAAATGCTTTTTGGTATACACAAGATAACACTTTCAGTTCAAGAGGAAACAGCCACACCTGTGTTACAACTTTGCTATAACCGAACAAGCCAGCTTCTGCCAACAAAGGCACACCTTTGACGTCCTGCTGGGGTTGTGTTTCGTAGTTAAACATGACATTTAGGAAATGTCAGCTCTGAATGACTTTTGAAAATACTGCAGTAACGTCTGGCTGGATATTCATACATTCTCTGACTTACAAGAATTTGACAAACAAGTTTCCCATAGACGTAATAAAAGCCCGACCACTTCTCTCCCTTGTGGGATCCCTTTCATCTTCTTTTCTACCTTTCCACTCTGGCTGTGGAACCTTCAGTGTCAGCCCCTGAGCACTGCTGTGGGAACTCTTGTGGGGAAAGTTGGCCCTTCCAGGAAAACCATGGATTCTAAGGTAAAGAGACAGCTATGGGAAGTAGAGAGTTGGGGTGGCCCTAGGAATAGGTTCTGAGCAGGACCAGGTATGGACTGCCAGGTTTTTTTCTAATATGTTATAATTGTTTTAAACATAATTTTCTTTGATTCATTTGGACTTAAGGTAATTTTTATAAAAATCAGGTGTGTATGAAAGAGAAAAAAAAAATCTCCCTTCATTGATGGATTCACATGAAATGGGTCATGCCAGTGACCATGCCTATACACACAGATACATGCATGTTCACACATTGAGTGCATTGTTTATAAGAGATTTCCACTCAAACATTCGGTCTTTGTAGTGGCTTTACAAATGATGAAACCAGCACTTAGAGACCTTGAAATATTTGAATGGCTGAAAGCAAGACTGGGAGCTCCAGATTAAAATTCTGAACTGTGTGTTGCTTCCATTCTGTGCCTCATTGTGTGGTCTGTTGTGCCATCCATTGTGCTTCTTTAAACAGGGAAGCAAACACATTTCTGGATGACTAGCAAACAGAATACAGCTTAGACTCTCAAGCCATCTTCAGCTTTAATATTTGGCAATTTTATAAGACCCTTATATCTGGAAGGTTGAAAATTAGATGAGTTGTAGGTAGAGTTCTTCCAGGTCTTCAGGTTGAGAGTTATTGTATGTACCTATACAATACACTAACACTTGTCTGCTGATTGACATCTTAGGGCTGGGGAGACAGCTTGGTGGTTAGGAGTACTTGCTATGCAAAGCATGAGAAGCTGAATTTGAACCCTCGGCACCCACACCAAAGCTGAACATAGTTGTGTGTTCCTATGAATCCAACATAGGAGGGGGAAGTGGAGACTGGTAGATGTGGGAGTTCCCTGGCCAACTAGCGTAGCCAACCAGTGAGTTTTAGTTGGGTGAGAGACCCTGCCTCGAGGAAATAAGGTGGTGAGTGGCTGAGGAGAACACACAATGTCCTTTCTGACCTCTGCATGTGTATGAATGGGAATACTACACTCACATATGTGAGGGGACACACACACACACACACACACACACACACACACACACACACGTTCCCATTTTATATTCCTACTTATAGACATGAGCCCATACTAACAGTGTATTTATGCCTGAGATTTTGAATGACTCACCCAGCATACTCTTGGTAAGTGAGCATTTTTATCTATAATATTTTGTTGGAATTCAATACCAGAAAATAAAGCTCATTAAATGTTTGTATGTGGTAGCCTTTCTGATGAAAGTCTAGACAGCATAGTTCTGAAAGTGATAAACACACAGCAAAGCCCACCATACAGAACACATTACATAGGTCTATTTAAAGAGTAATGATGACACTACATAGATTGTCCCACTGACAGTGAACAATGGGAACATCATAGCAGATGAACTAGCACCAGTTTCTGAGACGGAAAAGCCTCACATTTTGCATAAAGCCAGAAGTAAAAATGGTTTCAAGGAAAAAAAAGGTGTTAAGAATTGTACATGTTTAGCTTAGAAGGAGGGAGAAAAACCAAGTGGTCACGAAGTTTCCATTCTTTGATGCTATGATGTCATGATCTAAATGAGATACAGGGAAGGAAATGGAATTATACAAATGAATGGTAAATTTGTTATCAGCTGACTTAATAGGAAAAAAATCTGAAGACTGCTTGATAAAGAATTTGTAAAGCTTTTAATAACCATGAAATTAACATCCTCTACGCTGTAGAAGAGTTTTGTTGTGATGAAAAGGATTGCGTCATCTTCCAGCTTCACAGATAACCTGCTTTCATCTTAATTTGGTGTTGGGCTTTTCTTGGACATGAACTTATCCATCTGATCTGCCTCTTTGGAAAGACCACTGTAGTCCAAATGGTGTGACATGAGCAGTAGCAGTAGGACCAAGCTGTAGACTCTGCTGCAGTCCTTCATATACCTGGTTAAAAGAACTACTGAGAGATAAAACCAAACCCACAGTGTCTTTAAAGGCTGCTCTGCCACCTGAACACTGCCAGAAGTTCTGAGACTCAGGCCTTCAGATCTACCTGTCATTTTCTTTTGAGACAGGCAAGAATTACAAAAACCAATGACTCCTGCCTTTTAAAAAATGTAGTGAAGAAAAAGCAATTATACAACTCATGTGAATGTTTTGTTATTCTTATTAAATGCTTGTTTTCTTACTCTAAACAAGATCTCAAAGGCCAACTCAGACCAGATTCCCCTTTCCATACTTGAATTCTTCCTGGCTAGGTGTTAAAGCCTGGTTGTGTTTTATCTAGTGAGAACAAAGAAGCTGTTTTCATCAAACATCCACTAAATATAGCCACTAGTTTTAGATCAGTTTACATTCAAGCAGACCATCAGAAATCCTCCCTGTGAAGTGGCACTAGGTTCTGAAGTCTCTGTAATGATTTTAGAGCATGCTGTACATCTCCTAGTGTGTTAGAGATGTCATCCTGAGAGATGACAAGGTTAATCAGCTTGACTTAGTAGCAGAAAGCACCCAAACACACAGTTGTTTAACTGCTGAGACAAAACAACCCTGCCCTCAATTGGAGCAGTTTTGCTGTCAGTTGTCAAGTACTTCTGCTACAGAGACATCTTCTGAAAGCTTCATGAACAACTGACTGAGTGAATAAATGGTGCAGTCTGGATTAAATAATGTCTGCCTCAAAGCAAAGCTGTAGAGATAGCCGGAAGACCAGATGGTGGGTGTATTTGCTGCAGAACTCTATTTGGAAAGTAAGCTTTGTGCAATTTTTGGTCATTTCTTACTGTCTTAGGAGGCCATTTTCAGAACAAGTCATTGAAGGATCTAGCACACAGTTTTCAAAATCTGAACTACACAAGCCCAGGCCCCTCATCCTGACTGTGCACACAGTCAGAGCCTCCTGATGGAAAAGCCTGAATTTCCTTTCCTCCAGCACTGTTCTGACCTAATCCTCTTGTCCCATCTCACCATTCACCCAGTCAATTTACCCCACAGATGAATCTCAAACCAAAAATACTAGGAAGGTCACGTGGAGAAAAAATCTGATGGAACAGGCACACAAATTTACTATTGGTCTCTATCCAGTGGTTGGTTGGTTGGTTAGAATATTTGCTTACTCTCAGAAAATTAGCACATGTTTACAGTACACACAAAAGGGGGAGCACTTCCCCTTTTCAAGGCCAAACAGCATTGAAATTGCTTCTTCTCACAAACCTTGGAGATTTATCTCATCTCCCATGTTAAGACTTGGTCTTTGGACAGTAGAGCAAACCAAGCTTTTAAGTGAAGCAGAGAAACAGCAGCTCATCTTGGGATTATCCTATTCAGGATAGAAAGTTCTAGAAATTGCAGGATTGTGATGTTTGCAAATGGCAAGATAACTACATAGCATCTTAGATTGTCTCTTTCTTCACATCTTGCTGGTTGGTGTAGGCCTTGCTATGTTCCTTCTAGTGGATTCTCACTTTCACACTTTCGTCTTCACTTACTGCTTTATCTAGTAGACTTCTGAGCCACTCTGCTCAAAGCCAAATCTCTCCATCTACAATGCATCTTGATTTCAGTCTGATCTTTGTAAAACATTGACATGATTCTGTTTTTAACTTTAAATGTCCAGTGATTCTCTAGTGTCCTATAACAAACTAAATCCAGATTTCTATGTTTCCATTTCATAGTACAGGGTGGAACAAACTTCCACTCTCTCTTCCAGACACTGACTTGGTTTCTTACTATTCTACAGCATGTTAGTGCCCAGGGCAGTGTGATGGAAGCCAAGCTTTACCCCATTTCTGGGATAAGTCTACTCTTGCAGAAGGTGCTTCAAAATGAGTCTCCACACCCTCCTCCTTTTCCTTCTAGCTCTGTAAGTCCTACCCATTCAGCTGTTACTGACTCAGGTCCCACATTCTAGTTTGAAACATGCATCTACCGATAAAGTAGAAGCCACTTGATGGTGTAGAGTGAGCAGTTCAAGGCATGGCATAGCTCCATGCCCCTTCAGAACCTCTCTGGACCACTCCAGTTCTTCAGTTCCTCTTTCAGCTTCTGAAGGACTTAGGGTCTGGGCTAATGGCCTCCAGGATGAAGTTCAACAAAACCACTGGGCTGCCACAAGAACATAACAGCATTTACCCTGACATTTTTCATATATTTTCAATTTATATTTGAATAGTTCTAAAAAGTATAGGACATATTCATACTGAAATATGTATTTGACATTTATAAATAATATGTACATGGCGGGTCCTCTATTCTGTGGGTTTAACCAACTGTGGATCAAAAATATTCAGGAAAAGAAAGCCTACTGAATTTGTATAGATTTTTTCCTGTGGTCATTATTCTCTAAATAATACAGTGTAACAATTTTCTACATATCATTTGTGTTTGATAGGTGCTATAGCTAATCTAGATGATTTAATGTATACCAAGAATTATATATATTATTTAGATACTGTATCAACTTGAGTATTCATGGATTTTTGTGTCCTGTCATGAAGGCACTGAATGATATCCCCCCCTCTCTCTCTCCCTGTCCCTCCCTCCCTCCCTTCCTCCCTCTCATGTGTATTTCATGTGCAAGCACTATAATTAATGGAGTAAATAATAAAAAACTAGAGCACCTTAATGTTAGAACAATTTCATTAGAGTTTCAGGAAGTCAGCAAAGTACCCACCTACATCCACTAATTTTCTCATTCAGAAATCATTTGGTGATAACCCACAGTGCTGAGATGGAGAACTCAGGCAAGAGGAGACTAAAATGCCATTTTTTTTTTTTTTTTGCATCTGGGAGATGCTTTACTAGATGTGGCTTCAGAGCAGGGTTTTACTAATATTCCTTCTCAGTAGGAGACATAGGCAATGCCTGCCTTTCATCCTAAGGTCCTAACAATAAACCAAGGATAACTCCACCAAAGTTCTTCCTGGGGAACTGATGAGTTTGTTGAACCTCCTTACAGAACATAAGTGAGGGGTTACTTACAGGGGTGTAGGTGCACCTCCCCTAAAAGGTCACACCTACAAAACCTTTACCCACCAGGGTAGTTGTCCCCAGCCTAAGTACAGTAGCCATCTGTCCTGTCGACACTCCCCCATCTCCCCTCCTCCCAGCTTGTAGGGAGTGGTCAGATGCTCAGGGCTTGTGACTCCCCTCATTCCTCCATGAGGGGATGTGCACTGTCATCAGGTCCTGCTGAGGATACTGTGGCTCTGTGATTCAGTTGACTGCCCCAGATGGTGGCAGTTGCTTGGTTTGGAAGACAGTTGTGCACAATGTGGGGCCAGGAAGATTTGCAAATACTTTACCCCTGCATTAGGCAGATGAGTCATAGACAAAGGGGGTATTGCACCCCCCTTTCCACCTATTTTGTCCCTAGCCAGGTTCAGAGACTGTGCCCCAAACTACTTTGAGACCAAGAACAAGTGAGGCAGGTGCAGGCTTTGCAAGTAAAGTGAGAGGAAATTTAGTAGAGCATGCCCAGTTTATCCTTTCCAGCCACCTATGAAATAATCAGGAAAGGAAAGAGTCGGGAGGACTCTGCAGTGTCCCAGTGATGTGGGGTCTCTCCTAATAAGTAGTCCTGCACTGCTCAGGCTTGTATTACATGCTAAGACTGTTTTCTATCATTTCAAGTGTATCTGCCCCAAGTAAATGACACTCTTTCTCCTCTCAAAAGAACTAAAAATGTACAAAACCCAATGTTAGGATCAGTAGACTTGTGTCAGTGCATATGCATGCATTCTAAAGCCTGAGGTTCCTGCTATTTGATGCCCCCTGTCCCGTGTGTGTTTTCACATGAGCTCATGCATGCATGCCTATGCACACCTCTGCTTGTCTGCATGTCTGTCTTTAGCATGGCATCACTGTTAATCGTATGTGAACACACATTCTGAAACCCCTCCTAGATGCATCCCCTGCCTCACCCCTGCCCACCTATATACACCGAGACATATGCATATAATACTGTTCTTACTTCATCCCCTACCCCACCTCTGCCCACTGACACGCACCTAGACACATATGTGTACATGCTGTTCTTAGTTAGCATTTCACTTTGCAGACTGTGGCACATTGTAGAATTGAAAACGTGGTCAAATGAAACAAAATGCCAAGAAACAAAACCCTTGTTTTGTTGGTGAGCAAAAACAGATTGAATGGGGAAAAGAGGAAGAGTGGCAAGAGAAGAAGGAAGGACAGTGAGGATGGAAGACATATCTTGAACCAAGAAGTCCAGGTCCCTGCATGAAAACCTTTCTTGATATTTTTAGACTAAGCTCTGTATAAAACCAATGTCACCATGTCATGTGTGATTCTAGGCCACCCTGACCTTGCTGCCCCTTGGCCCAGATCCTATTTCTGAGTCTAGACTCCACTTGGGTGAGAGGGACAGTTGAGAGGATTGGAAGCCCATTGTAATCACAATTAAGCTTCCAGTGTTGGTGAGTGAAAAAGTGTGGTTAAAAAACTATACTTCTGCTACTAACACCATAGTGTAAAATGTGCATATCTTTAAGAATGTCTGCTCCAGGAAAATAACCACAAAAGACACTGATGCTTATGGTGCTATAGACACTCCATCTGGGATTTGCATTTGTTTACATGATTAGCCAAGTGCTTTTCCTTGTTAGTGTCCACATTCATCCTTTTCAATTATTACTATACTTTTCTTCTCACCCGACAAGACAAACCTGGATTTTGACAGTCAGGCTGATTTTTATTTATTTAAGCCATGAGAAGCAAAATCTGATTTTGCCCCTTACTTTCATTATTGGGGAAAGCAATAAACCCAGAATAGAATTAAATCAAGGATAGCTATGACTTTAGCTAAGAACAAAAAGTAAATATAGAGCTCCACCTTCATTCATATCAGGTTAATTTCAATATCTAAGAGGTACTAAAAGTTATGCATACAAGTGTGATTCTGAGATGGTCATTTACTTGACCATTGATGGGGAGTAGAAAAAATTCAGCAATTGTGATTATGGTCAGAGAGAGACATGACAACCGATGAAATGTGATGGATTTTGAAGGTGGAAGAAAGATGGAGGCACAGGCTAAGGACAGCAGGCAGGTGGCATCTAGAACCTGGAAAGCTAGGGAAAGCTTTAGGAAAGGAACCGTGTGCTCTGGCCTTTAGAACTCAGAGATGTTTTGTACCAAGTTCATTCTGATTTGTTACTGCGTCCCCAAGAACTGCACATACTCGGTTTCCTGTCCTGCTCTGGGCTACGAGAAAGATGCATGTCACAGTTTGTTGTGAACACTAAGTAGAGGAAACAAGGTGTTCCAACTTGCAGTATCTGAACGTGGGCACAATTAGGCCATGTTCGGGTTGCTGATTGCCTCAGTGCTATAGTCAGTGCCTATACTGGCCGTGACACTTTAAAGGGACCCTACAGGTCTCCCCTCAGATTCATCTTCTGTTGATGATATAATTCAGCTCTTGGAATACATTTTTCTGGAAATTCCTTCTGATGCCTTCCATGTACTTTAGTAGATCCTTTCTCAAAGCAATTCTCCCTGTCTTCTCCTTTTCCATTGGAGAGGTTTCTGGCAACTCGTTGGGCTGTGTGGGCAGGCTGAGAGATGTTCCTAGCAGAGGTATGAAGTGTCCCAGGTAAGGGAGGGGAGTTCCCAGTGGAGACTGCTCTTCCAGAGCAGTACTTCCTAAACCAGGACCTGGCTTTCTAGGAAGAACAAACCTAGTGGAGTTTTCACCTCCTTCCTTCCTTCCTTCCTTCCTTCCTTCCTTCCTTCCTTCCTTCCTTCCTTCCTTCGTTCCTTCTTTTCTTCCTTCCTTCTTTCCTTCCTTCCTTCCTTCCTTCTTTCTTACTAACTTACTTACTAGTGGAAGTTTTTGTGAGTGTATGTGACTCAGAAAAATCTCTGAAAAAGAGGCACCCTGTCTTCATATTTGTTGACTTGCTTCTGGTCAGTGGTATCTTTGGAGCAGGGCCTGGGGCACGTGAGCTGAAGGGCTCAGTATGGCCTCCTCTTTGCCAGGTCTGATTTATACAACTTTGTCAAGGAAAGAAGCCAGCCAGCACAAATGGACTTTCTTCTACCTGAGTGCTGAAAATATGTGTATTTCCCTGCCATCTTCTAACCTTCCAGTCATTGTGAAATGGCAGTAGATAGGACTACCCCTATCTGCAGCAAAAGAAAGGGCTCATGGAAGGTGTAACACTGAAGGCCTGGCTGGAGCAGCAGTGCCACAGCGTGCAAAGTTGCTGCTGGCCAGCAGCCTATGCCAGGGCCTCTCAGTTCAAAGCCAGGTGTTGAACAGTCTTCCATACACTGGATTCTCTGAGCTCATCAATGATCAGACTGTACAATGATAAGGGCTGACAAAGTTTTAAACATTTCTCTTTTTTATTAATTTTTATTTTTTATGTGCATTGGTGTTTTGCCGTGGGTGTCGGGGTCCCCAGGAACTGGAGTTACAGACAGCTGTGAGATGTTATGTGGGTGCTGGGAATTGAGTCAGGGTCCTCTGGAAGAGCAGTCAGTGCCCTTAACCGCTGAGCCATCTCTCCACCCCCCCAACAAAGTTTTAATATATCTGCTAGAACAAACAGAAATCTGTTTTCTTTCCATAGATGGATTTTCCCTTTCCTCTTGTCACCGTATCCCACTCAGCAGCAAAGTCCAGCTTAGATCTAACGCCCACTTGGACACTCTCCTTGGTCTCAGAGGCATGGCTATCTGTGCGTCTCCACTCAAAGTGCTCTGAGAAAACACTGTGCTTCCTCCATCATAGCTTACCTGAGTGGGTTCATGCCCTGCCTAGAAGTCCTTGCCAGAAATCCTCAAGATCTGCACTGCATTCATTTTTCTCCATCTAGCTCTTAGCACACGTTTCCTATGGAGGAGATGCTTTGTAAAATCTCCCTAAATGAGTAAACCAAGAACACAAGACTCAGCTCCTGGCTCTGTCACTTTCTCACTGAACTTCCTGTGTAGCTTTTAACAGGTCCCTTAAATGAGATTTTTGGGGTGTGTGTGTGTGTGTGTGTGTGTGTGTGTGTTATGGAAGGATGGAAAATCCTTTTAAGGAAGTACTGGCATGCTAATGTAGCTCCTTACCCACTCACAAATCAAAGTTCCGATCTTGCAAACCGTAAGTTGGGAGTGTTGCTGTGGATTTTGTTTTTCCAACATGAATTGATTCTTTCACTTCACCTACTCCTGCACATTACTAGGCAACAGGCTCACACCTATTTATGTTTATATTTCTGTCCTTGACCCAAGACTTTCTTTCCTACAAGATACTCTGTATTTTTACTAACAGGACATAGCTGAGCCAAGTAATACATTCTGCTACATCCACTTTTTGTACTAATGTTTCTTTTTATCAATGATTTTTCTGTACTAAGATTTCTCCAGTGATGATAATTCAATGAACTATTATATGAGAATGGTATCAAATGAAAAAATATCTGCAAATATTGACTATCCATGAACATGCATTGGCAATGCTCATAATTAGCCATGTGGAACAGTTGCTATGGAGATAGAAGGAAGAGAGCTTACCAATCAGCTTGACAGTAGTGAACACGTGTCAGTTGTAAATAATCACAACAGTTTAAACGTGATGTCTGCTAACTGGATCTAAAAGATGGTTTTGAATCTCACATTTTAGAGGGCGTTTCCTCCAGTATCCTAAAGATATTTCTCTGGGAACCAGGGTCTTAGCATGCTGTAGGCACTTCTCATTAGTAAATTAAACATACTTAGCCATTTCATTAACACCTCACATACTAAAGAGGTAATTGACCAAGAGACATAATTAGTTTGTCTTAAATTTGCCCTGTATTCAGTGTCAATCATGACAAATTCAAGACTCAAAGAGAAAACTGAAATTATTTTTTAATCCTACTGCAAAGTCTTTAATTTTTGAAACATGGTGTTACCATGTTGTGCAGCCCAGCCTTGAACTCCTGAACTCAGGTGCTCCTTTTGTCTCAAGCCTCTTGGGTAGCTGGAAATGTACTCAGGCACACACTGCCATACCAAGGTACCTTACTGCAAAATCTCAGTATTTTTGAAATGATATTATTGGAATATAAAACATTGGTGTCCCAAATAAGTTCACTACAAATAAAATTTAGTTTCTATTTAATTGGATGCTTTGTTGCTCAGTGCAAAATTCCTTTTATCTTTGGACAAAACTCTGTCAACACAGCCATTATGCTAATAAGAAGTGAATCGGGGTCCCCCTTCCCCCCATGACTTGATGTAGCTTACTAAGCAACAGTCAGGATGCTCTCTGATCTGCTGAATCAGCAAAACTTAGGTCAGGTGGCTGCAACCTTGTGTGGACAGTGCACATTCAGCTGGTAGCACTCCAAGAAAACGGTAAAGACAAATGGATTTATTGTTTTTCTGAAAGCAAGTTATTCTGCAATCAGATCACAGCCAATAAAAAATGATTTGATGATTCAGGGCCTTGATAGAAAACGTTGACAAAAATCTATATTTTTCAGGAAAGTGGGGGCATAGCTATATCTTTATCTCATACTGAAAATAAACTGTGGCGCCTGGGGAAGCAGCTTTTGCATTTGTTTATTAGATAAATTGCTAAAAGTAGCCTGAAGAAATTAAGAAAGTATGGTTCATATTTATGTGTTCCTGTTCTCAAAAGGAATTCCTTCCTTTCTTTTTTTCTTTCTTATTTTGTTTTATTTTGAGACTAGGTCTCCTGTAGCTCAGACTTGCATTGAACTCTGTATGTAATGTAATGGAAGATACCCTGAAACCCTAATGATCACGTCTCATCTGCGTGCTGGGTACCAGGGTGTGCCATGCCTGCCTTTTCATCCCTGTGCAATGCTACACATAGAAATGCAAAATTAGAGCTCAGATCCTAAGAGGTAATAGTTGCATCAGTGATCAGCAGAATGATATTGAAACTTTGGCTATGTACTTTCTGAATGTTACTTATTTCAGTTATTCAAGTATATGATTTTAAATGATGGGGTAATGAGGGATGTGAGTTATAAATAATATGTTTCTTTGCCTTTTAGCTCTGATTTTTAAATTTATACACTTAGTTTGATATTTGAAATAGGTAACAAAACTATTGTCATTATGAAAACATTGAGAAACCTGGATTTAAGTAATTTCCCTTGAAATATAAGATCAGCTAATGGTAGAGTTTGTAACAGACCCAAAAAGAAGGCACCGGACAAGTACACTGGGTTGTTCACAAGCAGCAGTGATTGACAACTGCCTTTTAGAGGGACTGAGAAGTAAGGACCCAAAAGCCAAGGGATGCAGATTTGTTGAAGTAAAAGGGAGGGGGAAATCGCCACACCCAGAACAGCTTTTCATGCTTAGTAAACACTTAAGCTAGAATTTCCAGTGAATAAATGAACTTTAGACTACTCAGCCTTATCAAGCTTTGGATAATTTACTTTTTGATGTAGCATACAAAAATGACACAGGGGTAATAAGTCAGAATGATGGAAAACTTAAGCTACTTGGACACCTACTACAGGTCTTATTCAAGTTTAAATGAAAACAGGGTCCCAGATACCAATTTGCCTGTCTGACATTTTCATCTCTAGGAAAGTGAGGGAAATGAAGGGAGGTGTTATTGGGATCTAATTTTAACCAAGAGGAGATTGGTTGGTGAAATAGAAGTAGAGGAAGTTTTTATCCATTTATTTAATAAATAAGTATCTGGTGTCTGGCAGTCAGCTTAGCTTTTAGCTTTTGTGATAACCATGAAGTAGATGATAGATACAGTGCAATGCACTACACATTCCAAATATTTCAGAGAAGTGACAGATAGGCTTGTAGAGCCTGAGAGTCTAAAAAAAGAGACTGCTAAGGAAATGGAAACTCAGCCCCTAATGTTCAGATTCGACCCTCCTGTCTTCTTGAACATTCCCGGACCTGCCCTTAAAGTGCAATGCTGGGCTGCATGCTGTTGCTTTTGTTCCCACTGTTTGCCTTGAAACTTTAAGCTGCAAATGGCAACACTGCATCTATTTCCAGTTTGTTGCGTCCTTGGCAAATACAACAGAACTTGGAACATAAAGCCACAAGTTATATCTGTATAAAACCAATCAGTAAACAACAGTGAACTTCCTATAATGTAAGCATGATGTCTGCTCCTAGTTGCTAGAGATCACTCGAGCTCTCACACCCATATACACACTGCAAATCTAACAGTCTTGGATTCTTTGGCTGAACAGAATTCAAACTGGGATCGTTTTTAAAAACAGGAAAAGACATGGCTGCAAATGGCACAATTGTATTCACTCAAAACCTAAATGAGCTTTTAAAGGAGTGTGCAAGGGAAAGAAAATGAGCTAGAATAAATACCACAGAGACAGTTAATTCCCTTAGAATACAGTCAGAAAACCTAGTGTCTCCAGTGTGCTGAGATGTGTAAGAAATTCTAAAAACAACAAGAGATTTAAAAATCCAGTGAAGCACAATCCAACAGGAAATGAAGTTGACAAAATAAGCCAGATATAGAAAATGGAATGCTTGTGACATTGAATGTTATCCATGTTTTTGCTAATGGCATCCTTACAGTTTCTGTCAAGACTGGCTGGAATGATGTTTCTGTTGTATTTTCTTATTACTGAGTTTTGTTTTATTGTTGTAGAGAAAGGAATCAAAGGGACAAGACCCCTGATGAGAAAAGCAAAAGATTGAAGCCTCTCTACCACTTAGATTACTGATTTCCCACAGGCTGAGGAGAGAAAAGAATATAAGAGAACTGAGGCCGCAGCAGCTGACAGGAGACCCATCTTCAACCCCTCCTCATGGGTAGGGTCTCCCATTAGGGGACTTACTTGGGCCTAGCACACCTGACACAGGTCTTCTGGAAGGATTTCAGAAAGAAATCCAAAGCATGGAGAAGGACAAGAAGACAGAATATAAAATTTCAGCCACGTGTCAGAAATTACGGTGACAACAGTGAACACTCAGTAGACAAAGTGACTTTGGTCACTAGACACAAAGAGAAAGTTAACAGGACTAAGTGGATCTCCTGTTCCATAAAATAACTGAATGAGAAACAAAGAAAACATGGCAGATCCGGTGTGTAACAATTTTCATCAAGGTCGTTTCCTCAGCACCTCAGGATTTCATAATGGGCGGTATAGGAACTGAATAGTAGCTGTGAATTGACTCCTAGCTAGAATCACATAAACAAACCCAAAGAGTGGATGTGGCTGTAGAGGACGGCTTTGTCTATGTGGGCTTCTTTTTACCAGTGATGCAAATGGTGCACTGAATAGAAACAATAGCAAAAACAGACTGTCATTGAACTGTCACCAGCATCCTGTGTGCTCTCTCCCTTTGTCCTCACACCAGCCCTCTGCAGCTGATGCTCTTGTACCCTCACTTCCTAATAAAGTAAATCAGAGCTGCTAATGTCAAAGTTATACAGCTTCTAAGTAGCAAACTTGATTCAAGCCCGGGCTGTCTACTTAATGGTGTAAGTGACTTAAATTACATCCTTCAGTTTGTGAATGACCAGAGTGAAATGGACAGCTAAAGTGGAAAGTTATAGATTTGGTTCCCAAAAGAGCCCTAGTAGACTTGAAAAATGTGCCAAATGAATTTGAGCCAAATATAAACTCATGTGCTTAGGTTACCAAAAATACCAACTGCGAAAGGAAACATGAGCAGGTCTTGGAGATTTGGGCTGTGGAGTGATGTTATTGTCAACAAAATTGATCTTAAGTTACATCTTATTTTCTAAATAATGTATCTTAGCTAATTCTTTGAGAATTTTATATAGCATACCTTGATCATTTTCTTCCCTACACCCCTCCCACCTCCTTCCTGTGTCCTCTTTAAAAAAAGAGTTTTTATTTTAAAGAAGACGCCATCTTGCAGCAGATTTCCTGGTCTTCTAGTTCTTACAGTCTTTCTGGCCCATCTTTTCAAGACTCCCTGAGCCTTCTGTGTTGTAGATGTATTAATTGGGGCTGGGCATCCCAAGGTCAGTTGATCTCTGCGTTTTGACCAGTTGTGGCTTTCTCCAATGGTCTCCATCTGCTTGCAGAAAGTAACTTGTTTGATGACGGGTAAGAGAAGTGCTTGCCTGTGGGCATAAGGATGAGTATTAGAATGCAGTTAGGTATTCATACTGGTGTAGGAAACTGCAGTGGTAAGTTCTCCTCTAGCTTCCATGGCTTCACCAGCCACAGGTAGTTTTTTAAAGTGTCAGGCATGAATTCCCTCCTGTTGATCAGTCCCTAAGTTCAATTAGTTGGTTACCCCCAGCCTGCCAGTACCACAGTTGCGCCTTTCAGAATTTTTAAGTTGCATTTTAAAAAGAACAAAGGCATAGGATGAATGAACAAGAAATGGGTGAACCCTCAAAAAGAAATATCTACAGGTCTGATGAGAAGAAATGTGTTACATTAAAAACTAACTTAAGGATTTATATTTTCCTATTCCAACATCCTTTATTATGTGAATGATTCTGTAGCAGAATATAGGAAGCATACTTAGATGAACTTGAGTTTGGGAAGAGTGCTGGGACTTCAGGATATACGAAGGCAGGCCGGTGGCATTGCCTAGAAAGTGGCAGAAAGACAGTTAACTCAGCTGTCACCGAGAGTGCACCTGTCATCTGCAGAAGATGCTTCCTCAGGAGCCTTAGGAATCCACTGTGGCTGTGTTGATTAAGGGCTGGATGGCCACTTAGGGTACCAAGGAGAATATTCACTTATGGGTCAGGAAGAAAGGGGACCACTTGGTCCTTGCTAACTCCAGGATTCCAAAGAGTGGGCAGTAGTAGCTTTCTTTCTGGGAAACTAGTGAAGGATGAACACTGAGTTAAGGGTTGAAGCTGCACCAACTTGTGGGAAAGGTGAGTCTTGGAGGTGTTACAAGTCAGGTTGGACTACAGATCACACACACACACACACACACACACACACACACACACACACACACACACACAAATGTCTGTTTGACAAGAAAGCTTTGATTTGTGACAATCTTCTTTAGATTTGCTTCAAATGATTTAGTCATGACTTGTTATCTAATGAGGCTGTAGTTTTTTGAAACATTTTTGGCTTCACCTATGGCCAGCCTCTTCCCATGGCTGTCTCATATTTCCAGGCACAAACAACTGAAAGGAAGTGAATGACTGCCCCTGTGTATCAGCTGGCAGGGCCTTGATTTTAGTTTTCATTTGAAGTTCTCACGAAACAACCAAGTTGGGAATGGGAATATTCTGGGTCTCAGTGCCTCATGGGAAGTAACAGGTAAAGACTGAGAGACACTTCAAAAGGGATTGCTGCTGTGTCCCCTGGGATCCTGGAGTCACAACCATCTTCCTCCTCTGCATGAATTGTGAGTGAGCAAATCCCTTTTCAACATCTCCCTTAAATGGCCAACCAGCCCCTGTCCAGCATATTCTGTGACAGCCCAGGGCAGCTTTTCTTGCCCTTGAAGACACTGGATACACCAGGAAGAAAGGGGGAAGCCATATGAAATCTCAGGTCAAGGAAAGGCTGAGAAAGAGTACTGGATTGGGCTGGGCTGGCGGGGGGGTGGGGGGGGTGTTTCACAGTGACATGTCTTCACTGAGAAGTGGGAAACGAAATTTAATATACCAAGAAAATATTCTTTCCATGTGAAAACTTTCTTTACCTCTTTATCTTTAAAAAAAGAACATTCAATTTGTGACCACAATGCTTGCAGATACTAAGATATCTCAATTGTAATGAACCTCCTAGATAATTGTTGAACACTGTATCAAAGTGGTAGCATCAGGCCAATGGAATGATCACCAGCATGGGAGTGACTCTGGAGTTTAACACTAGCTTTGCTGAAGACTAGTCCTTGGCCCTTGATTTAACATGTGAGCCTTAGTTCCCAACAATAAAATGGAGTTGGAAATACCTACCCTGTGGAGTACTATAGGAATTTAGTGAACTAGAAATGATCACCCAGTGTGGTGTTTGAAGCAGGGTTGTTTGATTTGTCCAGTATTGTATCCCTAGCACAAAGAACACTGTTGGGTGAAGAGTAAGTGCTTGTAGATGTTTAGTGAATGAATGAATGAATTAAAATGACTAGTAATGACCAGTATTGTGAAGGCATGACAGACCTGTCAGGCCTTTGACATGTTTGTACAGGAGATGGCTGATTGTTGAGAGGTTTAAAGGGGTCTGTCTGAGCCAAATTTGTGTTTTTGCATTGTGGCTTTAGGATCTTCCAAATGCCAAGAAATAATGACTACTGTATGTCTTTGTAGTCTTCTCTTGGTCTCTACTCTGCTCTCATTGGTGAGTCTAAAATGGCCTTATTCTAACTAAGCATGTATCTTTGAAATCTTGAAATGAAATTGGAACCAAGATTGGCTGGTAGTCATTCACAAATAGATGAAAACCTAGATTTCTTTTCAGGCATTTCCCATCTCTAATACTTCGTTGTGCTCGTGAGATAAGCATTTAGCAAAGCACCAATATGCTTTTGGTGTCTGCTTACCTCTTTGTCAAGGCTGAGTGTGGTAAATTACATATTTGCTGTCAGTCAGCTCCCACTATGCAAATCCAGGTACAAATAAAACCAAATGACATCTTAAATACATCACATGTTGCTTCCCCAGAGGCATGTGAAACATATCTATATAGCTTTAGTTTTGGAGATTCCTAATATTAGATTAAAGCACATGACTTTCATAATCTGGGAGAAACAAAAACTCAAGGGGTTCATATTGAAATCACTAATAAAAATATCTAGTTTTCAATTCAGCATTTGAGGATAATAGTGGAAACAACAAGTTCTAGATTCTGAGCTTTGTGACCAAAAAATGATGAAGAATAGGGGAGAACTAAGTGGGAACAAGAAGCAATCTCTATATGCTACAAGAGAAAACAAAACAGGGTTTTATTTAGGCACACGTGTGTAGTCTGAGCATGTAGCTAAAACCACACCACCAACACTTTGCATACTGCCTTCTTGCCGTCTAATTGCTTGCTCCCTGATAATCTTATCTCCGGCATAAGCCAACCTTAAAGTTGGACTGCATTACAATTAAGTAAGCACACTATGTCTCATGACTCATTTGTTTCTGCTAGAGAGCTTTCACTTTGACACTAACTCTTACTGGAAGTGCCCTATCCATCTTTGCTGGTACTGCCTCGAGGAACTATAAAAAGGTCCCTTCTCCCTGAACCCCTTCTGGCTAGAGCCAGCTAAAGTAAAGTTGTCTCTCTCCCACTCCCTTGTGTCATTTCAGAGTAATTTGTTTAACATCTGGTTATATCCCAGTTTATCATGGTTATGACATCTGAACACCATACAGCACACATCCTCATCTGAAAAGTAGTTGCAAATTGTGTAGGGATACACCCAGCCAACAACATCACAACAGGGTCAGGCTTGCAGAAGGTGCATGCCCGCTGGACATGTTTCCCAATTGTTGATGAAACTCTTAGCATTCATAAGAAGCTACTCTTGACTGCTTGCTCCTGTAAATCTGCCAAAAATGGATACAAATGGAATTGAGATTGAAAGATGAACCTATTTCATCAAACACATGACCAAAACCTAATACATGTGCACCTTAGAATTGCTTTAGGGTAGATTGGGTAACTAGCCAAAAGTCTTCTCCCAGTGGGAAATAATATATGGTCTTGTATTTAGTTGAGAGACCTGTTCAATATTTGATGTGCTGTACAAAAACGAGTTTTGATGCGTTCAATCTTTAGAAAATGGTTTGGGGAGAATTACACTACCTATTGCTGAGGCTCATAGCCCATCATGAGCATTCCCAGTGTGAGCTGAGCCACAGGGCAGGCCCAAGCTTCCAACAAAGAATAGAGAACATGACTGTCTGCTTTTAGGCCTTTTGTCCTCTAAATGATGAGGTAAATAAAGCACGCAGAGAGAAAACCGGTTTCTGAGATCCCAGGAGGGTGCAGAAGCAACAACAGCAGCAAAAATTCATAGTTGTGCTGTTGTTACATGGGCATGTAATGGCAATGTTAGTGGTTAAATGTGTTTTCATTGGCTGGCTGGAAGTAACTTTTGCCCCCAACATTCCAAAGAGTTAATACATTTTAATCTTTCTTTCCTAGGCAGAATAGGCTTTGGTGGAAAGGAATGGGAATTTAATTAGCAGCTTATTTTGACTACAGAGATCTATGTAGAGAAAAAAAAATAACTGCAGGATATTGAGGAAGCTGCCTGGGAGCACAGCAAGGTCCAGTGAGGGAGATATTGAAGGCAGTGGTCCTCATGTTTACACCTTGACACTCCAGATGGTGCAGAGGTGTTGTCTTGTTTACAATATGGTGGTACAGAAAGGGCCACAGTTGTGTGGCTGGTACCACATGTTGATTCTAAGGTTCATGTTTAGAAAGAGCCCAGTCTTAAGTGTCAGAAACTGGGAAGCAAATGGAAAACTCAATGCTCCGCAGAAAGGAAGAATAATGTGAGAGGGTGTTTCTCCTTTTCCCGCGTCCTTTTGTAGCTTATCATAGGCAATGTATGAGATTCTCTGGAAAAGAGAAAGGTGAACAGAAGCTGAAAGAAGCAGGCTTCATAAGAAGAACTCACTGAGCCTGTTTCTGCCGTATGTATGTGAATCACTTTATAAATATTTACTAATTTTCCCATTATGCAATAACCCAGATGACCGATTTATTTTTATTACTGTTATAAATTGAAAAAAAAATTTGTTAAGATTTTAAATACTATCTCTTGAGTTTTGAGCATGGCCAAAATGACCAAAGTGGGATTTTGTTATCTGAATTGTACAGTGATAGTCAGACCACATGCATTCTTGTGTCCACCTTGATACAATGACTTAAAATCAGAAGAACTAGTGATTTCCAGATTGTTCCCTACTTAGCTGAGAGTCTTTACTCCGACTTTGCTCTTTCTACATGATAACTGTTTATTGTTCTCTAAAGGTAGTGCCTTAAAAGAGGGCTTGGTCACTAAAATGATGTTGACATCTGGTAGCCATGAAACAAGAATGCTCAACATCTGTGGTCTGTGGAAAGGTAGTGGACTTGCTCCTGCCTGTGCTGAGCCTTTAAAACGCTTGGGAAAGAGACATTCATAGCCTACTGGCATGTCACAGTCACCTCTTGCCTTGAGCTACCACTTCATCCTCTCTGGGGTTGCCCTAATCCTGAGTGAGAGGCAGTTAGTGGGAGGAGGAAGGGGTGGAGCCACACAAGGGAAATTTGCAACCAGATGGTTGAGCTTTGAGGGTCAGCGCCATCACGGGCTTGATGTGTGACCATGGTCTCATGAGCCTCAGGTTCCCAGCTGTGCAATAAGGACAGCAGGAAAGTGAACACACAGGCGACAGAATCTACTTACATTATTTTATATAGCATTTTTATTGTACTTGCTGTGTGCCAGGCACTCTGGTAATCATTTTACAGATGTGCATTCATCTCGGTTGCTTTACCTCCCAGAGGGATATGTGCTGTTATTATGGTCTCCAGTGTGCTAATGAGGGAATGGATGCACAGGGCCATCAAGTGACCTGCTCACCTCCCAAATCAGTCAGAGGCAGGGCTGGGTCCTGTTGAAGTGTTATTACATGTTTGTGTCTTAAGGATCTGTAGAGCAGAAAAGAGGCGTGTTTCCTCTCTAGGGTGACAGCAGTGCCCCCACCTTGGGGGATTTTCTGGGCCCATTGCTTATTTGTGGCTAACTCGGTAGGATTGAATGCTAGGATCAAGCGAGGCCTGATGGAAAAGAAAGAGTCCAAAGTTGTGTAAAACATTTCAATTTTCTAAAAAAAAAAACATCAAACCGATAAACAGGTAACATAAATAGAATAGATTGACTTGTAGGTAAAACTGGGCCTGATGACTAAGAGGTCTTTATATACTCTGCCTCCAGATTGTCACCCCAGCCCATACTCCTTCCACTAGTCTTTCATGGGCAAGAAAACTGGATAGCCTTCCTTTTGGTGGCTATCAGCCTCCGTTGTATGTTATCATTGATTGCTAAGTTATCTAACAGTTGTTTCCACTTGGGTCTAGAGCCAGACAAAGGACTTAGAAATGATTGCTTCTGGGTATAGTGCCAGAACTGTTGGCTCATTGATGAACGAAGCCAGTCCTGGTGTCACTGGGAGGACTAGAAGCTCTTAACAGTCACACACAGAACTGACCTTTGGAAGGGTGACTGCCACCCCCATCTGTGCTGCTTCCCAGCCTTGGCCCAGTCAGTGTAAAGGTTGCCAGTTCAGCTTTATGAATCTGCTTCCCTCGGGGCAAGAAGAAGGAAGACCTAGGCATTCACTAGCATGGGCACAAAGACAGAGACACTGGGCAACTTTACGAAAAGGTAACTCTCCTTCCAGTAGGAGAGGCCCTCTCACCCTGTGTGGCTGAGGCCACCAGCCCACTGCTGATTACTCAGCCACACCCAAGATCCTGCTACTACTCCAGTTCCTGGCTCTACCTGCGTCACTGTTGCAGTGACTAACTGGCTACAGCAAACGAAAGTGATAAAGGTGGCCTGTGAAGAATTGGCCATTTGACTGCTAAGGAAGCCAGGAGCTGGAACTAGGTCTGACAGCCCGAAGCCGAGCACCAAAACACCCGGAGAGTGAGTCAAGGCTGGATGGTTGGGACAACTTAGGAAGAGCAGTGGGTGGATGGGGAAAGGAAGGCAGGACCAAGAGGAGACTGGTTGGTTCTGAGAGTCAAACTCCTTGATTTAGCCACTGCCGGTGACAAGAGATTGTGAATACCCAGTGGGTCCTGTAGTGTTTGTCCAGTGGTAACTGAACCAGCCTTCCTGAATTAGCTGTGTACCTGTAGGTTTGTTCACTGGCTTTCATTGGGCCCTCTTTACCAGCCCAGAATTCTGTTTCCTTTGAGGGCAGCCATGCTATCTTCTGAAAAAGACACTATAAAAAGCTAAAATCACCCATCCCTGATGCCTCCACAACCAACAAGCAGTAAACCCATGGCAGGACTCGGTACATTGGTACAGACCAAATCCCATAGTTGTTTCTTGCAAAACCTTGATCGTGTCAGTTCCAACTCCAAAGATTCCTCCCACTTACACATCAGGGACTTTTCTGGGCCTCTGTAAACACATGCATTTTTATCCCTGAGCTGTCAGCTGGAGAACAAGAGCTTTGGAACTAGAAATTCAAGGTTCGAATCTTAACTCAGCAACTTCCTGGCTATGTGACTTGTGTGTGTGTTCCTTGCCTCTCTGTGCTTCGTCTCATTTTCTATAAGATGAGGTTTACAAGAATCCAAGTTCATCTAGCACAAGGCCAACTGTGAGAATTAAATGAGAATTGATACCTAGAAATGCATAGATAGTACTTAGGGAATCTCTGGATGGACTGTAAGCAGTCACTGAGGGTTAGCATCAATCATTCCCAGCATTCCCCATGGGCCTGATACACTGTTGGTATTAAATGAATGTTCCAAGAATAAGGGACAACCTCATCTTTTAGAGAGATTCCCCTCTAGGGACTTAGAGCTGAGGGAAGGAATGCATGCTGTTTCTCTTCTAGCATCTGAGGTGAGTTTGTGGTAAGATTTTTGGGCTCTGGGGGGTAAAGAGGTATGTAAAACTCTTGTCTCAAGCCTTCTGGGATTTGGTGTTTGTCCTGTGGGCAATGGGAAGGAAGGAAAAGAAATCCATGTGATCTACATGGCCACCTCCTATGGTGTGCTTGGGGTAGGGGGTGAGGTTCTTCTGGACCCCTTCTTTGCTTCACTGGCCTTTGTAGGGACATTTTTTGAGGATGAGCATATTTTCAAGACTTGAGTTTACATCATTACATCTTAAAAGAACCAAGTGTAATTGAGTTGCTGATACAGGCGGCTCCTTGTACAAGGTCCGGGTCACCTGCATCTCTATGGAAAAACATGTTTGTTTTAAAACCTAGCAATCAAAAGTGAGTTTTTTTGTCAGGTCACTTTTGGAGATAGGCATTCATTTATATTCTCCAGCCATCAAAGACCTATGAAATCAAATAATTTCAAATTAAATAGGAAAACCATGCCACGGATGAATGTTAATAGAGCCTACCACACGTCCACCCCCCACTCTGTGCCTGCACCCGCTGAGATTGCCCTATTTATTTCTACTGTCCTTTGCTCTTTAGCTCCCAACTTGCACTCAGCCAGGACGGGGGGGGGGGCGCTTTGGCACGTTATGCAAAAACGGTTAATCTGCATTCATAAGCATCTGCTGGCACTATTAGTAAAAGGGAGACTTCAAAGTGGGGTCTGTCATGCAGTGTGCTATGTGTACTCGCCCTGCCATATCCCTGTGTGGCAGGTGCTGGTTGCTCGGAGGCACAGGCCTCTACTGCCTGCACAAGCACCTGTCTGTTGGTTAAGAAGGTCTCCCAGAAAGGTCTGAAACTCCCGTCAGCACATCCTGCCCTAGATCCGCTGCTCAAGTGATATTCTAAGTGATTGGAAGCTTTTATCTGCCTCGGCAAGCAAGCTTTTCAAATAAGTATTGACTGTTAATGACCTGTTTAAATAAAACATTCAATTTCCTTTCTTCCCCCCACAAAGAATTTAGTAGGCAGAGGCATTTCTAAAGGGAAGGCTAACTCTGCTTTTCAAAAGAGGCTGAGCCAAAGCTTTTAAATGTGAACATTTTTTTCTGACATTTGCCCTTAAAATGCTATTCAGTGAAGTTGTGCTAACAGTGGGTTGAGTGCATTGAAGTGTCTTTGAATAAAAATGCAACCTTGAGATTTTTTTTCTCCAAATTAAAAATGTCCAAATAAGTACTGCTCTATGAAATCCATATTTCTGTCACCATGCTGTCTCATTGTTTATGTATCCTCGTTCTTAACAATTAAAGAGATTTTCCTCTGAGGAATAGGTACTGCCTAAGACCTTTCACTGAAGTTTGAGAATTAAAAAATGTAAGAACCCAGAACACCAAAAGGAAGTCCAGACAGCAAGCCCCCTTCCTGGTAGTAAGTTTAGAGAATGTCTGGATTTTAAGGAATAAGTATTTTCCTCTTTGATTAGCATGCAGGCACCCCGCTGTGCACAGAAGACTAGACAGTGAGTCTCTGAACTAGTTGAAAGGTGATCTGTATAGAGAAGTAGCCTACTACATCAAACCCAGCACCCACTCACTGGTTTTTTAAGGTGAATGTTCGGCTTCCTGCCACTCTAAGAGTCCCCGTCAACTCCAATGTCCAAGAGCTACAAAGCACCGTAAAGGTCACTGAATACGTCCACCTTTTCTCACACTTCAAGACGAGGCTCCCATGCCAGACCTCCCTGGGGTCCTGTCTGGATGAAAGGCACCCTTTAGAAACACAGGCAGCTTTCTCAGTTCCTCTGTCCATGCCCAACAGTCTTGTTTCCTATCCACTACTTGTTGCTCCAGGATAATTGATGTCAGGAGGAGAATGAAATAAGTGAGTCTGTGACCTTACACCTTCTTTCTAAAGTAACTGCGTGCCCTGAACTAAGTAAAACCGCAGTTGTCAAGAAGTTCCTATTCCTGGAGACTGGTGGTCATTGTTTTGGCTGAAAGGTCGCATCATATTATCAACACCCTGTACACAAGATCTGAGACCACCATGAGAAAATGTTTCAGTGCATTTTCTAGGCTGTGCCAAAGTCAGGTGTGTAGATATTTTAACTCATGTAGAACAAGGACACAGACTATAGACCCTTGCATGCCATGAAGTTCCCAAGCATCGCTATAGCATCAAATAGATGTAGCACACATCCTTTTGATGTGGCTTTCTAGAGTGCCCTCAGCCAAGGCAGGACATTGGGAGGACCATCATCCCTTTATGACAAATGCTTTCTTGCCCATTCTGGTGAGAGCCCAGCGCTTGGCTCTGCAGTTTGTGTACCCTGCCTATGTGCATCACATTCCTGCCAGGTAGGCCAAAGCTGGGGCCCTCAGGACTGTGATCTCACTACAATTCAAAGTCCGTGAATGCTATCGTAATTGCTGGGGGCTGAGTCAGAAGGCCCGACTTCTTGTAGGATCTTGACTTTTTAGTCTCTTTGTGCTCACTGTTCACAAGTGTAGAGTGGGAGGAGTCATAATTCCGGCCTCATAGTTAAGAGGAGTGACATGAAAAACAACCAAACCAAGCTATGTGTATCCCCAGCTTGGGGAGCGCCTGGCACACTGCAAACTCTCCGTAAGTGTGCTAATTGATAGGAATGTCAGCAAAAAGGCCACTCTGTAGTGTGTAGGACATTTATCTATCTGGACTTCTATAAGACCCCATTTATTGTGTGTTGTATTGGGATGGAGGATGACACTTTCCTTATATCTGAGGATGGAGACCTAGTCTAAGATTAGAGAGTGGGCTCTGACCGTGAGTCTCTTTAAACCCTGATTGCTATGTTCCTCCTCCCTTCACCCCTTCAGCTCCTGAGTCACCCAGCCTGGCATATGACAGACTATTTACATTTCTAACAAATCCCCAGTGGTGCTGAGGATGTTCCCCTGGGAACCACACTCCAAGAACTACTGTGCTGGTACAGCACTTTGCAGTGATATATGATGTATGCCCACAGACATGATTTTGAATCCTCTAGTAGAGGTGTTAAAATAATAATAATAACAATAAAAGAAATGCCTGAAACAATGGAAAGAAATGGATAATACACTTTGTTTAACTTAATCTATTACATAAATCATTTCAACATACAGTCAGTATAAAATATGAAGGAGATAGTTTGCATTCTTCCTGTGCTAAGTCTGTAAATTCTAGTAATTATTTTATAGTTCTAGGACATTCCAACCCATTTAGGCTGTGTAGGAGGGTGACCTGGACAGCAGCTGTTACTAATCACTATCCCAGTTTCAATGGATCTCACAAACTTCTCTTTTCCAAATGCCTCAATTGAGGAGCTTCTGGTCATTAGCCAGGAGATCAGAAGAGTCCCTTCCCTGTGCCAGTGTGAAGTCAAGACACCCGTCTGCCCCTTCAGCTCACATATGATAACTTCACTACTCTACTCCTAAGCCCAGACACACAGTCTGATTATTATGCTTTTACAAATCATGGGAAGCTATTTGTAAATGCCTCAATAGATATTGTTAAGATAATTTTCTTAGGTTTCTCTCTTGGCCTTCCTCTGGCTCTCCAAGTCCAACTGGGGCAGTGTGACGTAATGGCTGAGAACAGGAAAGTGAAGCTGAGAGCACCATAGGTTTCAGAGAAACAAAAGTGAAACCATGTCACCGCCTCCCCAGAGAGCCAGGGAAGTGCTGAGAAGTCAGGCAGCCAGTCCCAGGCCACTCTTGGAAGTTTTCCTGTTTCCATGACTGCACAAGAAACACAAATATTTGAACTTGGAGTCTGTAATTGATCACGTTGACATACACATTAAACTTCATTGTATTATGTCAATTAGAAATGCTGAGGCAGATATATTTGCCAGAATTCCTACTATTCAGGTTTATTTCTCATAAAAATGTTTACTTTTGTGTGGAAGCTAGTAGGTTTTCAGAATGGAATTAATGCATACTAAGTAAGGTCGTTGCTCAGCGAGGACTTCAGTTTGATAGAACTCTGTGCCCGAAGTGGTTAGTATTAACCATATTTATGTTTTATTAATTTTACTCTGGAGGAACATAGAGATGATATATTAAAATGGTGAATTCTTTCCTTTGTGATTGATGTCTTTGCCTAATAAGTTTTTTACAACTTTCTTGGTCTTTATTTTTGTCTAGGGTATATAGTAAAACATGATACCTAGACATATTTGTAATGCTGTTACTACAGTCTAAGTTATTGTTTTAAGAAAAACCCTTAAACTGTTAACTAAGCTTTTGAAATGCCATGTGAAAAATAGCATTTACATCTTTGGGCATCTTTGTTTGTTGAAATATTGGCAGGGAACATGCCTCCATAGACTAGAGTACAGTGTGTGTGTGTTCGAACATTGATATTGAGGAAGGGTCATAGGTAAATCTGTTGTTCAAACATCATGGGGTATATGCACACAAATCTAGATGGTGTGACCTCTACACATAGGTTATGTGTCATATGCAAACCTCTGTGCAGCCTGCTATTAACCAAAGTGCTGTCTGGGTGCATCGTGTGCCTACAGTTAGGCCCCAGTAATTAGTCTCTTCAAAGAATAGCCTCAAATGCTAATAAGAATTGGAAACTAGTTTTTTTTTTTCCTCCAAGAAATCAGAGCTCTCCTTGCCTTGTAGACTGATGCTCCTGAGACCAACAAGTGGCAAGGAGTGAGGAGTGCGTCATATAGAGTCATATAGAGTATTCAACCAGGTGTGATAACCAAGCATAGGTTGGAGGATTTGTCTCTAAACACTCACAAAAGAGCCTGGAAAATGCCAGCATTTCAGGCTTTTGTCTGCAGCTTCTGGGACTGCAGTTTCACATGGTTGGATCCTGGGCTTGTCATATCGGAGGAGGTAAAAATGTGCTTCTTTGAGGACATGTTCCTTTACTACCTACAGTAAACAAGATTGAGATTAAGTGCGACTGACTAGCCAGACACAGTTCAAAGCAGGAAACAGATTCTCAAAAGCTGAGAGCCACAGCACAGCCTCCTCCTCACAGGGGACAGGGATGAATCTGTCCCCATAGGCACAGGAAGCATTGCAGAGCCAAAGTGTGCTTCCGAACATCCAGGTAGAACCAGTGCCAGCCAGAAGGTACGACTACTCATAAACACCCTCACTCACCCACAGGGCCCCTGGCAATTGTCCTTACCAATAGAACCCAACTTCATGTCTAATTACTTAACTCATAACTTTTAAAGGAAAACTACATTTTTATCTGTTTAAATTTAGGCCCTTCAATTAGTTTCGGTAATTGGAGCAATGGGTAATTTCCAAACCTTCTATTGTATGCCAGCCAGCAAAGAAAAAAAAAAAAAGCATGGTTTGGAAAGGACACTAGAATGTACCCAGAAAGAACAGTCTATAGGGGCAGCCTTCCGTATGTGGAAAAAAAGAGAGAGAGAGCTCAGCTCCTACAGTTCTTTCTGTCTTCACATCTGAGAAACCTACATGGGGCGGGCAGTGGTGGCACATGCCTTTAATCCCAGCACTCAGGAGGCAGAGGCAGGCGGATCACTGTGAATTCAAGACCAGCCTGGTCTATAAGAGCTAGTTCCAGGACAACCTCCAAAGCCGCAGAGAAACCCTGTCTTGAAAAATATAAAAAAAAGGAGAGAGAGAGAGAGAGAGAGAGAGAGAGAGAGAGAGAGAGAGAGAGAAAAGAAAAGAAAAAAGAAACCTACATGGCCCCAATCTGCATTTATAGCCGGCATTTCCATTCATGGGAAAATAATGTCATGATTAATCTTAATGGTACTTAAGAAGAGCCTTTGTTGAGTAGTTCTGTGAGGTCAGTGAGCAGAGAAATTGCCAAGAAAGTAGGGATGACTGTGTGTGTGTGTGTGTGTGTGTGTGTGTGTGTGTGTGTGGTGTGTGTCAGAGAGAGAGAGAGAGAGAGAGAGAGAGAGAGAGAGAGAGAGAGAGATCACTTTGTTTTGTGAACATAGCATACCATCAGCACTGCCTCTTTCTCAGAATTTAGAAACACCTGTTCACTGGGATTTCTCCCAGATTCTTCTGTGGGTTCTAACTCTTCAGCTTTAGACAGTGCTGCAAGCCTAGACTTTAAAGCCCAAATGCAAAAACAAAACAAAACCTCTTCCATCAGGTTTCACACATCTGTAATGGAAAACTTAGAAGTGTCCAGAAAACCCAGCTGATGGAACTATTGCTCACAATCTTTCCCTATCAAATGACACCAAAGCAAGGTCACTGTTCACTGACTGTGTAGCTCCATGTGTGTACATCTTAATAGCCCTCCCATATATATGCAGTCACACCCTGAAAAAAGCCATGTAATTGGGTGTTTATGTAAGGCAAGGATTAGACAACTAAGCAGAAGTCTTCTAAGTGTCATCTCTGTGGATGTCTTGCAGGCATAGTATTGATGAGGGCTTCATTTTTCATGGCTGTAGTCAGAAAAGGCCTACCCACCTTTCCTGTTCATTGTTCGAGACATCAGAGAATAATCTTTTCCTAGTACCATTCAAGGGCAGGAGTAATTCACAATGAAGTGGAGGTATGATTTGCCAGCTGGTACATTTGCTATCTGCCTTGTGCCAACTTTGGAAACACAGCATTTACCAACTGAAAGAGATGAGAGGTATTTTCAGTGGTGTGGCTGTCTGCCTGTGCAGAGCATGTTGCAGAGAACCGCCTTCCTGGGAGTGAGTGCACAGGCCTCTGGCTAGCATGCCCACATGCACATGTCAGTTGGCAGCACTCTTTGGAAAGTTCTAAAAATAAAATGAGATTGTTTCCAGTATTTGATAATATGTCTAAACAGGTTCCTATTTGAGAACAATTGGGATGATAATAGAATCTACATTGAATATTGTCTCGCTTTCATCCAAAAACTGGCAAAATGTATTAAACCAAAATTTATATTTTACTTAAAACCTAGGTTTAAAAGAAAGCGGAAGAAAGCAAAGCATTTTTGCAAACAGTGTCTTATATGTGTCTTCTCTGGAGATGGGGATACTTTATGTCAAAAGTGTTTCCATGATTCTTGATTGAAAAAAAAGTGGTCAGCATATGAATAGGTTGTATGTATTCAGAGAGCAAACTAGCCGATAACTTGTGGGCCAATCTGTTAGGTATATAAGTCATTCATTCTCTGTCCCAAAATATCAAAACTATTAAAGTCTTAAGATACAGTTTCAATAATAATGGTCAAAGATTTTGACTAGATAGGAGAAAAACATGCCACCACTTGATGTGAGGAACACAGGTCTCACAGACAGCAACCTGGAGTTAGGGGTGGCAAGATGGCGAGCAGTGTTCAGGGTCCATTGAAACTGGAGATGGTGCATTCAGGGTCTTCTTAAGATGTGGTAAGAGCACATATGTGTCCTGGAAGTTGTTAGTGTATTCTAAGTGTGCCAATGGAGAGCAAGCCGGGGATGTGGCAACTATAACTGGAGTGGTCAGGAAAACCCCTTCTCAGGGAAGGAGAAACTTGAACTAAGATGTAGTTGACAGAAAAGAAATGGCCATGCTAAGATGAGAACATTCTAGATAGAAGGAAAAGAAAGAAATGTTTCTTCTGTTTATGGTTACAGCCATTTTCCTTGGTTCCTTCTGTAGTTCTTTCCACTTGTGCTCAAAATACCATGTGTGTGAAATTACCCAGGGCTGATGATAAACTTGTGCCTTGAGATAATGAGGATTGCCATGAAAATGCTTATTTGAAATCAATACAATTTCAGTTTTTGAACACTTCCCCTTTTCTTTTTCCTAATAAAGAGAAACACAGTTTGAGTTCGTTCCCATCTGTATCATCCTCCATGTTAATGCAGTATGAATAAAAAGAGTTTACATTGTCTTCTGGAGTTCTCATAACATGCTTTTAGAACATACCTAAGTATTTCTGCATCCTAAATAGTACTTATGGTCAGGACTGAATACAACTGTTTACCCTATCAAAAGGGAGCATATCTTAATTACTTTTTATTGCTGTGCTAAGACACATGGCCAAAACAACTAATAAAAGAAACAATTTATTGGGGACTTATGGTTTCAGAGGGTGTGTCGATGACCAATACGGTGGGAAGCATGACAGCAAGCCAGCAGGCATGATGCTGCAACAGTAGCTGAGAGTTTACATCTGATACACAAGCTGGAGATGAGGGGTGGAGGGAGAGAGAAGAGAAGAGAAAAGAAGAGAACAGAACTGAACAGAAGGCAAACTGAGAACAGCATGGACTTTTCAAATCTCAAAGTCAACCCTTAGTGACATACCTCCTTCAATAAGGCTATACCTTCTAATCCTTCCTAAACAGTTCCACTAACTAGTGACCAAACATTCAAATGAACCTCTGGGTGCCATTCTCATTCAGAGCACAACAGGACACAAAAATGATACATTTGAAAATCATTGAAGCATTAACCATTTCTTTTCTCCCTTCTTCATAGGACTTATAACCCTAGAAGGAAAATGGCTGAACTCAATACTCATGTGAATGTCAAGGAGAAGGTAAGGTCTTGGCTATATGTTGGCTCTCAGAAACTGCAAACTAGATAACATAATCCCTGCTGGTGAAAACTTGGTTATAATGGAAAAAGGGGGAAATGGTTTGCAGAGACACAGAGAAAGTTTGTTGTTTTAGTATACTATTTATCAGAAAGTTACATCTGTGGAGTGTGTGATAAGCACAGTTCATTTATTTTCTCATTTTTGAGCATAATCTCCATGACGTAGAGACAGAAACTGAGCAATAGCATGGGTCATGTGATTTAATTCGCATAGCAAGTAGGCAGCATCTAAGAGCTTGAGTATGACACTACCTCTCCAACCATCTTGTAGTCCCTTCAAATGGCTCTTTAAGTGTTTTTCAACCCTGAGCGTTCATAATACTGAATCCCCCTTCCATCTTCATTATTTGTTATAACTGATCACCATTCACAGCCCTTCCCAGTCTTGGAAAGCTTACTTCACTTTGGGTCAGCATCATCCTCTTGCCATCTGTGTATTAATTAATACATTGTAGTATTGGTTACTAATGGCCCAAATCATAGGCCATTGAGATAAGTCGACCCAACCTACTCATTAGCAGCAAAGACTAAGAAAGTCACACATGGTCAAGAGAGCCTGGACAGAAACCTCTGCCAATCTCTACTCATGTCACGTTCCCCAGAGGTACTCCAGACTCCATTGGACTGCCACTTACTTAAGGATAGCTATTTGGCCCTCATTACTTTGTATTCAGGCCATACTAAGAATATAGAATGAAGACTGAGAAGAGTAATATCTGTGAAGTCCTTGCAACTTTCTTCTTTACTGGATGCCAGGGATGTGGCACTAGACATGTAAATGAGTCACTACCTGCTCCTATAGAGTTCACATTTAGTGGAGAGAAGCCAAAAATAAATGCAAGAACATACAAATGAGCACAATGATTTCAGACCATGATACCAGCTTTGAGAAACATAGAGTAGGGTGCTTTGGTCGGGAGGGAGGTGGGGATGTGACTACTCTACATGAGGATGTCCCAGGAGCCCATTGAGAGAAGGTATGTTAGAACTGACATGAAGTTGATGGGAATTAAACAACCATGTAAAGATCTGAGGGCAGAGAATCATATATAAAAAAGCAAAAGTCAGTGCATAAGATGCACAGAGTTGAATGTATTTGGAGAACTGTCAGGGCCTGAAGGTAACAGGCAGTGGGGATGGGAATTAAGGCCAGAGTCCACCACTTCACCTGGGACATGGACCTTCAGGGGACCATAGGTGAAATCCAGGGTTCTGTGTACTTGGATGGGAACTTTGTGTCTTATAAGAGTACATTTTATCATCACTCACACATAGGAGAAACTAACAGTTCCTGTGAGCCTGAAGTGTGAATAACCCCACAGTAGGAGGACCTGTAACTCATGTCTCTAGATACCTTATGTTTTCATGTCAAATTATGTGTGTTATAGACATCCTGAGGCGTTACTTACTCATCATTACTTGAAAGCAGCTATCCTTCTAGACCCTGCTGCCGTACTGTGTTATCTGAGGCGTTGATAGAGAAGTGCATGGGTTACTGTAGCATGTATTTTGTTTTTATTGGTATTTGACCTTTACTTCAATAGGAGCTATTTCCTTTGTAATCGTACATGTTGTCTGTCACAAGTTTTAATACATTGTGCTGAGAACAAAGGACCTCAGGATTTACCAGACGGCCAAAGAGATTTGCATACCAGCAGGTTTGAACCAGGATAGAACTGTAGATCTGACCTCCACAGGCAAAGGCCAGCTGTTGGGAAGATGTCATCAGGACATGGATTGGTAGAGCATGTTTGCAGATCTCACATGGCTGCCTCTGAGACTGTGCCTTGTGTTTATACATCTACTCAATAGCTTCCCATTTGATGAGGACACTGAGGCTTGAAGTCACACTTGACTTGGTCAAAGCCAGACTTTTCTGTGTCTTGTTTGGAAGCCCCCTCCCTTTACACTGCTTCTCAGAGTTCCCACCAGTGAAACAGAAAAACAGATTTGCTACCAAGTCTCTGGAAGATGGAAAAAAAAACTTTTATCAACAGACAGTTTCTCTGGAGTTTTGTGTGCTGTCTTAATTGATATAAAATTTCTATCCATTATAATCAATCACATATTTCACATATTATATTACTATTAAACTATTTTAGTTTATTGATCATTGAATAAACAACAGCAGAGAGATGTGTCTCCTTGATAATGTGCTTTCATGTTCTCCTTTAATTTAAATGAGAGTATGTGATCCCTGGTTTGATAAGCCTGGGTGGGCTCTCTAGTACTGACCAAAGACTGGCCTTTTCCCAGCCAGCTGTTGCTGGATGGCTCCAGCAGCCTCCACATCAGGCTGTAGAATGGTTAAACTCTAAGGAATCAGATTTCTAGCCAATGATTCCTGCAAAGCACAGTGAGCAGACAGACCACCATGTAGGACTAGTCTTATTCTGAACAGAGGAAACCAGCTGGTGTGTCCAGATGCACACCATGGAGGTTCAGCAGGAAGGTGCCATGCTTTGGTTCAGGCATCTGTGCATCGACTGTCGGGCTGTTGAGTGCCCATGTAAGGGAGAATAGGAATGGTGGGTGTTGTGCTACTGCACTTGAGTAACATATCAAAATGTTGGCAGTATTTTGCGAAAGGGTGATGCTTAAGTTGTAAATATTGTAGATCTACATGACAACAAAAGTGAAGCTCCTCTAACTCAATTAGTGAATTCCACCCTCCCATGTCAAAAGTTAATAGATTTCTCAACTCGATCAAATAAACCCTAATGAACAACAGAAATTCTGATCATATACAGTTTTACTTTGGTTTATTTTAGTGTATTTATTTCCTTTAGTTATTAGCTTTTGTGGCCTTTTATGATTAGTTTGTTTCTCAATCTGTCACACAAAGCAATGACATTTCAGTTCTGAAAATTAAGAATAATAACAACTCTTAGGTCTTAAGTTAGAAGCTTTCATTGATTAGTGAGCAGATCTTTAGTGCTTTAGATACAATAGCTAGTCAACAACTGCACAAAATTAAAAAATAAAGGTCTTGTAATGGCAAAAAAAAAAAGATAGGAGGTAGCTCAGTCAGCACAGAGCTTGCTGGGCAAGCATGTGGATCAGAGCTGGAACCTAGTAATCACATCACTGGGAAGACAGAGGCCAGGAAATCCCTAGAGTTTGCTAGCCAGCTTGTCAACCTCAACCTCACCAAACCTGTGAGCTCCAGGACCCACTGAGAGGCCCTACTCAAAAAATAAAAGAGATTGGCTCCTGAGAAATGAGACTCCGGTTGACCACACAGCCCCCCCCCCCCCACACACACACAAATAAATAAATAAATAAATAAATAAATAAATAAATGGGGAAATACATAATCTCTTCTGCTTTAAAAAAGGTTGACCGTGAAATGAGTCCTTTGTGTATCTCTAGTGAATCAAAGGGACAGGTTGAATAGAAGCGATTTTTGTCTTCCTGCAACTTTCTTAGTCCAGAAAAGAAGCTAATAATGTTTAATAATCAGGATAAATAAAGCTTGTAATACTTGTAACATTTTATTTCCAAATAAAATGATAGATACTTGTAACATTTTATCTCAAAGTAACTTCATGTTGTTGGATCATAACTATGATGATTGAAGTTGTAAATGTGGCTCAAATAGAAATTCTGTTTCCTTAGCATGGTGTACCTCTTCTTCATGACCAGACTATCCTCTTCCTTACTTTCATCTACCACTGTCTCTCCACATGTGCCTTTCAGCCTGGTCATTGTGACCTTGACATTTTTGCCCCCAAGCCATTGTAAAGGCAGGTTCCTGTATGGGATATCTCCCTATAGGACCTGAGCCTTGCTCCCCCTCCATTCAGGAACTCTTTCAGACATCTCTCTTCCTGCCCCACCCCTCTGGGTTATGACCCTCCTCCTGAACTTCCTCAGTGAGGGCCTGCATCTTTCATCACAGCTTACTGAGTGTAGTGTAGGCTTAGTTGTCTGTCTCCCTGTATTTAGACTAGCTGTTTCTTGGGAACAGAATATGGGTCTTATATTCTTTGATTTGACCCATAGTTAACCCCTCGCTTGGAGTTGAGTAAATGAATGGGTAGCAGATGAATGTACATGAGTATTTGAATAGTTAAGTTCTTTAGAGACAGGGAATCTCATTTATAAAATTTTATCAAATCTCAAGGCTTCTTGAAAAATGGAATGTAGGTTAATGGAAATGTCATCTCATTTTTATACTTGTTGCTATTAAAGCATGCTTTAAATTGCTCCTGGAAACAGGAGTTTAGTTGGCTTGCTTGGGCTGACTGCATGTGCTTTAGAAGATGGTGAGTAACCACAGTGGTCCCAGGGAATTAGGATGACAAATGAGTTTCCTAGGTGAGCAACTGCTCATGGAAGAGGTCCCCAAAGCAAACTTGATTGAAGATGGACAACAGAAGAAAATATTTGGGCAACCTGAATTCTTATAGTTGGGAATTATACACTGTTTACAGGTATTTTCTCTTGCTAAAGATTTGTTTTAATTATTTTTTAATTACATGGAGGTGTGTGTATGTCCACATGAGTTCATAAATTATTTTTCTTTAAAACAAAGTTCAACACTAGAAACTCCATGGATAAATTGGTTGATAATGATTATTGAAATGCTTCTTGCTTGAAACACTTAGCTATGAAGTGAAATTGATTTACAGAGTTTTAAAATGAAGGATACTGGTAAGTGGTATAGAAAAAATAGAATTTTTGTCAGGGCTTATTTTGATGTATTATTATCAGTCAGCTTCAATTTAGTAAGAAAACTTACTGATGAGAAGGAAAGGGAATCCTTGCTTATAAAATAGAGCTAGCTTGTTCCTAGTGTCCAGGTATGGCATGATAAGTCATTCCAATGATGAAAGATTCCTGAGCCACCAAAGGGGACTCAATGACCTTGGGAGAGACTTCTATATGCAAGGCTGTGAGAGAGGATATGTCTAGAAGGCAAGAGTTACCAGTTCCCCAATGAGTAGCTGAACGTCCTAAAACAAATCATTTAACTCTTCTGGACTTGAGATTAATGGTGAGCAAATGAAGCACAATTATAAAATCATCTCACTAAATCAGTCTGTAGCATGCTCAGCTGTAGAGGACTCACCTGCCATGTGTGGGGTCCCCAGTTTGAAGTCATCAAATACAATCCTAAGTGCAGAAATGCTTCATGGCCTCTTAGTACTAGAAACCTAAAAGATGCAGGCGAAGGGCGAGATCATCTGTTGTTTTGCAAATAAAAAATACAAAACTCGCCTCTGATTAACATTTATTTCCGTATTCAAAATGTAAATTCCCACAGAAACAAGATTGGAAAGGGGGAAAGGTCCAGAAGGGAAAACATAAAAGTGGACTTGACCTTCAGACTTTGATAGGTATTGCTGAGCTGCACAAAAAATAATTGAGGCAAGACAATCTGATGACATGGAAATGGGGAAAAGCTCAGTCTATAACATCATTGTTGAGGAGCCGTTTATTGTGAATGGCTTTTAGAGCTGTTCAAGTTATTGAGGTAAATTGGATTGTAAACAATAACCATATCGAGTCATTAAAATGAAAGGGGGAAAGAGCCTCTTGTCCACACTGCGTCCAAGGAAGTATTCTGCCTGTCACTGAGATGGAGACTGTTGGTGTCTCAGCCCAGGTTACTGTCCACAACAGTTACTTTATTATCTCATAATAAGCGTGCTCCATTTTATGTTTTTCAGCAACTCTTCGTCCGTGTTTTTCCAAGTGCTGAAGATACAGCTCAGGTTTTTATTTGGGGTGGAGTGTAGTCAGAAAAAGCCAAGCATTTGATTAAAGAGATCTTAGATCAGAGAATGAAGATATCCACTCTCAAATGTCTTTAAAAAATTAACCCATTTCATAGAGAAACCATTTCACAGGAGTTGGGTTGAGTTTTAATGACAAATAGTTGTGTGTGTGTGTGTGTGTGTGTGTGTGGTGTGTGTGTGTGTTGTGTGTGTGTGTGTGTGTGCACGCTAGTGCGCTTCAGGGGAAAACCTTAATTTTATAATTTTTCATGAGAGTTTAATTTAGCCCAACCCTTGGATTCAGATAGCAAGAACACCAGCTGCATAGCTTTCGGATTTCACTGTGGGACCCGTTCTTGCCATCATTTTCTCATAGGAAAGGGTCATTAAATTTCCCTTTCAAAGGAAGGAGAAACACTGACAATAGTTATTGCCTAATGCTTATGTACAGAACTGCTGTTATTGTTGCTTGGCAACCAGAAAAGATTTGACAAGGAGTCTAAAGGAACTGAATGAATAAATGGAAATGTCAGCATCAGTTTCAGCGGATAAGAAGAAATTTACTATTGCAGGATTAGCATCACATTGCTTTTTCCAAGCGACATGACCAGAATACACAAGGTTCCCTCTGTTTCTCCTGCCCCCTCTTCTTCTAGCCTTTCATGCTAACCCCTTTTGTACTATGGCTGAGGGATGTGTAGGAGACAGATGTTTCATGCTAAAGAATATAAGAGCATGTCAATGATGAAACAGTAACCTTGGTTAGCAATCCCTTGGAATTTATAGGGACTTCTCCCATATTCTAGTTATTCCTTACAGTGATCCTTCATATTAAATTATCCAGTTTTATAGATAAAAGATTGACAAGGCTGCAACAATGATTTCTTCTCTTCTGACCTTGCACATTGAAAATCCGTTGAGATGGATTTGTAGGTAGATAGATCGGCAGATCCAGCCCTTAATAGTAAATTCTTATATATTACTAAAGCACTTTTTCTTGGTAAGTCAGCAGACAAGAAGTTTTTAACTTGCTTGTGTACTTAGTACTTTATATAATAGTAATACTACAGATTTTATCCCACTCCCAGAATCTGTTCATCAAAATTTGGTTTAATAATTTGTCAAGATTCTATAATGGCAGTTGTAGGTAATTATGAGTAGAGACAGTTTGTAGGAAGGCAGGGGGTGGGGCATGCCTCCCTAGGATGGAGGGGCATGGTAGTGCCTTTAAGTGGCAAATGTGAGAGAATAGGTAGATGCAGTTAGGGACAGCCATCAGATGTCATGACATCTTTGAAGGAGGGAAAGAAGAGAAAAATCAAGCAGGAAAAGTCTCCAAGTTGCCAAGCAATGGTAAGAAAGTTTTGTCAGGCTGATAGGGAGGTGCAGACCAAAGCTGCCAACTGGTAGACTCTATGTCCTTCAGAGTGTGCAAGGCAGTCAGTATTTAGAGGAGCAATGCCTGGGACCAGCACAGCATGGCTTGACTGTCAATCAACTGTGCCTGCCACAACAGATTTCTCTAGACTCAATAGCACTCAATTACATCAAAAACTGTCTGTAGAAAGGAAATTGAGATACATATTTTGGATTTTTTCATATGATAAAAGCATGAATTCTTTATGTTCCTGAGGAAAAAATGAATAAAAACTTTGAAAACCACTGCTCTGAAGAAAAATGAGTATATTAAAATACAAACTCTAAGGGGCTGGTAAAATAGAGCAGTTGATAAAGTAGGAGGGTCTGAGTTCAGTCCCCATGTCACACATTGAAAAAGCAAGCATGGTAGTGTGTATGTGTGTCCTGTGGTGGGGGAGGCAGGGGCATGTAGATCCTGCCCGAACCTAGCTTACTTCTCAAGCTCCAGGCCAGTGGAGGAAGGACCCTGTCTCCAAAGAGATAGACAGCACCTAAGGAATAGTAACTGAGATTTCCTCTGACCTTCATTACCCTGCAGTCGCTAGAATCCTCACTCTAATAGATGAGCCTGTAGTCTCAGGCATTGTAAAAGAGAAAGGGGTGGTACTGGATCACAAAGTGAATGCTGCCTCAGTCTTTAAAGTAACTCCTCTATTTGGATATAGTACACAGGCTTCCATTCCTTGTAAAATGCAGGAATTTCACTAAACCACATAAGGTTCATATTTCTCATGCCTCTGTCTCTAGGACTCCAAAGCCCTTCTTCGCAGTCTTTGACGATAATTATCAGTAAAAGTTGTTGAAATAAAGATTGATGCTCAATTATATAACAATGAGGAATTCTTTTAATTTTAAAATACCTAATATGATATTTCCCTCTTATAAACCTATAATATGGTGCTAACGACAGGCACATTGTCTCTGACATTAACCTGAGTGGTATAAATAAAATTTGGCTTTTGTCATTCCCTGTTCCCTTCCTTTACAGTCCCTGGAAACCACCGTATTATCCTCTACCTTTATGAATTTGATTTTGATTTTCTGAGTTTGATTATTGAATACTTCATACAAGTGTGACTGGCTCTTAGCATTAGCATAATGTTTGTAAAATTTATCTATGTTGCTGTGTTGCTACGTATTTCAACATTTCCTTTTTATTACGGCCACATAATGTTTCATTGTAAGTCCTCTATGCGGATCAACGTATCTGTTAGTGGAGAGGTATTCATGTTTTCTGTAAATACTTGTGTCCAAGATGTAACTTGACTTATTAGACTGAAGGAAGTTTTAATTTTTTAATTTTTTTCTTTACTGTCTTTAGAGGAAACCCAAACAACCGGAACATTGTAGGAAAAACAAGATCTGGTCAGTTAAATGATCATTTTGACTGATATTTGAAAACAGTGTACCTTTTAAAAACTGGTCCGCCCTTGTAGATAAAAGAGAAATTGTATTCCTGGTTTCCATGGAGGTTTATGGTCTGTTTCCTTCATACCACAGTGAAGAAATATCCAGAGCTAATATACTTTAGAGATTTCATTAACTCTCTTCAGCTGGTATTGACCAAAGGGCAATTAGCTTTTTTATTCTAGTTATTGATTAAAAGGTTATAAGTGACTTACACACTTTTTATAATACTTTTTATCTGAGAAGTTCTGTATATGAGCAAAAGAAAAACTATATTCTATATTAAGAGTGACTATAAATAATTACCATTCCCCCCCAAGTAGAGACCTTAAACTACAATGAAAATGAGGAAAGAATTTGCTGAATATTCTTTTAGGAACAAGATAAATTAAAAGAATCTTGCTTTTCTACTGTTATAAATGTACACAAACCAAAATAGCTTGTGGATATAGCATTGCTTTTTTTAAAATTATATACATAGTGTTCTGCCTGCATGTATGTCTGCCCAACAGAAGAGATCACCAGATCTCATTACAGATGGTTGTGAGCCACCATGTGGTTGCTGGGAATTAAACTCAGGACCTCCAAAAGAGCATCCAGTACTCTTAATCTCTGAGCCATCTCTCCAGCCTAAACATTGCTTTTTCCCCTTCATTAATAAGTCGAACTATGGAATTCATCAGAGATACAGACAGAATATTTACCTAAGCCCTAATACTGTATATGTGACCAGCTGGATGGAAACAGACTTCTAGTGGACCAAGGGGCTTACCTGATCTAAAATTATCTTTAAGTCTAACCAGTGATGCTTGGGGAATTGGAGGAAGAATCGAACACAGTGACTTAAAAAAATACAATTCAGGCATAGTCTGAATACATGCCATCTTAATGGGTGAAATGAAATGTTTGTTACCCTATTGTGTGTCTCAATGTAAATGAGAGGGAATGTTGCCATTAGCAATCATCATATATATGACCCTTTGCTTTTGTTGTCTGTACACTTTCAGTCAGATTGTATTGAGCATGACTATAAAAGTATCTCCCATATTAGGAGATAGGCTCTTAAAAGGAGATAGGCTCTTTATAGCAGGCTGACAAGTGTAGTAAGAAACAAGTCTCTTCCAAAACAAGGTGACGCTTCCACTTGCATAGAGCACTAGGTTGCCCTGTAAACAGTCTATCCTAAGGTTACCAGGCTGTGAGAAAGACCAGCTAAGCCCATCGAGAGACCTCATGGAGCAGTCCTCATGTTATATGAAGAAAACACACTGCGCAGCTAGTGTTCTCGCTCCCACTGTCTTTCTGCATGAGTGACCCATGGCAAACTCATTCAACCAAACTCCTCCCAAGCTCATCTCCACAGAGACAATGAAAGTACTAGATGAGCTGTCCTCAATGGTCACTCAACTGTAGGCAACTACAATACCTTCTTCAAGAGAGGGCTCACCTGAGCTGGATATATAGCTCGGTTAGCAGAGACTGCCTAACATGTTAGAGCCTGAGGTCCAAACCCCAGAGCCACATAAACTGGGACTGGCAATACACAACTGTAATCTGAGCCCTTGGGAGGTGGAGACAAGAGGATCAGGAGTTCAAAGTCATCCTCTACTACATAGTGAATATGAAGCCAGGCACAGAACCTTGAGTCTATCAGAAAAGGAGGGAGAAAGAGAATGTATAACCATCTGGAACAGTTTTACTTTACAAAAGCCATATTGTTGAAATAATGATGCTGTACCCTCAAAATCATTTGAGAGGTGAGAAGCTAGACCTAAAAAGAACCCTCCCTACGCCACTGTTCTTTTTTTTCCTGCTTCCTCTCCCTTAGTAAGGAGAAGTATAGATATTTTGTTGTCTGGGAGCCAGAGAAACATGAAGGACTGAAACTGGTTTAAGGGGAGAATGATGAGGAAGAGATGGAGTGTTCCAGGAGCAACAACACAGGACACAGGAAGTGTACTCAATGGAAAACAGGTCCAGGCATCAAGTATTAAAAGGGATGGGACTTCAGAGACAAAGGCATGGGGCCAAACCTGATTTGTAACTTCCATTATACCTGAAATCCATGCTCTCAATTCTGGGTGCTCATCAGCACCATGGTGGAGACTTTAATGCCAAGCCATTCATCATCAGAATTGCTTCCTCCTCCTCATTCCTCATACCTAAATGGAAACCAGTTGCTTCTTTGCAAGTAACCTGTGAGTCCTTCTCCACACTGTTCAGATTGCTCTGATTCCTTGCCCAGGATTCTGTGTTAAAATCCTAATGGGCATTCATTTGATCTCCTTGAGCTCAGACACAAAGAAAACAGAATGACCTTAAGTGTGCAAATATCATATTCCTCCCCTGAGTAAATCTTTGAGGCTTTGCCTTGGAATTAGGCTCAAAGTTATCAGACACAGGATCTGGACCACTTTGGCTCCATGCCTTTGTCTTCAAAATTCCATTCCTTTTAATACCTGATGCTCCAAGGAGCCTGCACCTTTTCCCTTTGCACACACTTCCTGTGTCCTGTGTTGTTCCTCCTGGAACATCCTATCGCTTCCCCTTCATTTTCCTTAGGGCAACTTCCTAAGGAGTCCTCCCATGTTTCTCTGGTTCTCAGACAACAAAATATCTTCACTTCCTTTACTAAATTCATCAAGCATCTGTCTTTCAAGATCATACATTTTCTCAGCAGGTCAGAAAGTATGTCTGTCACTGCCCGTGGTCCAGCCTCAGAGTCTATTCATTGTGACTGAATTAGTGAATAAATAAAAATAGGAACATGAATTAAAAGATTACTCTCAGCTCTGAGGATGGTCTTGTGATAAGACTCTAGCTTCTGTACTTGACTCAGGCTCATAAAAATTCAAATCAACAATTTGGCTCCAACCTACACAAAATTTAAATCAATAAATCTTCTCTAAGACAAGGTAGCAACTGACTTTTTTAAAAAGATAGCAAATTGGAAGAAATGGCTAACATGTTCCTTGTTTGTAGTGACAAAAAAATGCAAGGTTCCCAGAAGATAACAGCCGACAGGAGCACCGAATCAGAACTTACATATTGAAATTTAACAAAGATGGATGTAAAATCCGTGCCCATGGGTTAACATTACTCCACAGGCCTAGGGCTGCAGCAAATAAGGACTAGTAGCAAATAAGCTCCATGGAGGCTGGCGGTAGGTGTGTCTCCTAAAGCATCCTTGTTGCTTTGACAATTTGAATGGGTAAGTGGGACCCCACCAAGGCCAGTGCAGGTGCCACAATTCTGCTCTTTGATTCCTCTACCCCCAAACTAGAACAGTGTGCTTATTTACAGTAACACTTTGCAGTGGGAAAACACTCAGTAGAGCTTGACCAGATGGCATGAGCTAGGGGATTGCAGTGTATGAAAGACTGTAGGAAAGCATGTTTGCACTGTAATGATGGATTTCTGAGGGGTGCTTCAGTTCTTTGAAATAAGTGGCCTGTAGAAAGGGAGTTACCTTCTTACATACCAGAAGGTAGTACGAGGAACACGGGTTAGAATGATCTAGCAGTCTCTCTTTGGCTTCTTATCACCAATTTCTCTTGCCCTTTTTATCTTTTCCTTAATCGCAGCATGATATCTGGTCTCTCCTTTTCTCTTTGGTGTCCTAATCCATCTTCAATGAGCCTTAGATGCCTTTATCAGCCACGTTAACAATACCTGAAGCTCATGTGCCTGAGCCTCAGGACCTCCCTACCATTTTCAGTTTTCAAACATGTGTGGTCCCTTTCCTCTGCTTGTAGCTTGCTGAGAATCTCTGGGGAAAGCCATGGCAGCTGGCTCCATGACAGATCTGTGCTAACCAGCCATTCATGGACCTTCTGGCCTGTTCAGCATTCGGTATTCATTCTGGCCACTTCCTCTTGAGTTCCCGTGAAGGCAGCTCTAAGCCATTCCCTGTTGTTTAAGCCTCGAAGCCCAGGTGAATGGTTTCCATAAACCTTCCTTTTCACACCTTCATTTTTATTGTATCTCCTCTCTCCCTTTCGCCCCTTTCCTTCCAGCTCAGAATTCTGAGTGTGCATGCACGTGTGCACGTGCAGCTTTGGGTGTTCCTCAGAAGCCATCCACATTGTATTTTGAGGAAGGGTCTATCACTTGGTCCTGTGACTCACTGGCTCAGCTAGGTTGGCTTGCTGCACTGAGCCCTATCGATGTGCTTACCAGGACTGAGATCACAGGCATTTACCGCCATGCCCATCTTCTTAGGTACATGCTGGCTACCAAATATTCCTCAGGCTTGCCCAGGAAGTGCTTGGATTGAGATGTCCCCAGCCCCTCCACATCTCAACACCATTTTCTCATTTCCTTGGGGATTGTCTTTCCTAATTTATCTCCTTTCTTTTCTCCCCTCCCATTCTTCCTTACTGAGGCTCCTTCCTCCATCAGTGAACATGCCCAAGCACTTTGGGCAATAAATTGTGCACTAACTTGTTTTAAGATAGATTAGAGAGGGGAAAACCAAGCCAGAAATCCAATTAAGAGACGTTTCCAGAGTCTCCCTGAGAGACAAAAGGTGTCTGTCTAGGTTAATGAGAGAGAGGGGAACAAACAGGTGTGATGCAGAGGGATTTTTAGTACCAGGACAACTCCAAGTAGCTGGTATTTATTACTTTGTCTTGTTTTCTTCACTGCTTTGCAAGCCCCTCTAATGTTTCCTTCGTGAAATGAAGCTACAATACATGAATAACTAGGACTCCCCAAGACGTGTGTTGAGAAAGGTGCCATCAGGAAGGTGGTTTGTTTATGGGGTAGGGAACCGTATCTCTTGATTAGGAGAAAGAACGCAGTGGACTTTTGTTCCTCAAAGGGGGCAGGGGGGGGGGGTCCTGCACCCACTTAGTGTTGCTGCTGTCACTGTCACTGAAAGCTTTGGAGCTTAAGGCGGTACAAATGAACTGTCTTGGAGCTCTAGAGGTTATGGGACTTGGGGCTTCGAGGCCCTCAACTAAAGGTGTCCACAGGGCCACATTCCTTTCTGGGAGTGATGGAGAGAATTGGTTGTTTTCTTGCCTCTCCTGGTTTGGAAGCCATCTTCACTCCTCACCCTTTCACACCCTCGGTTTTCAAGTTCTGAAGTGGCTAGTTAAGTCTTACTTTGCATTGCTGTCAGCCACTCTTCCTCCTTCCCCGTCTCTAGGTTCTTCTTATGGTGCTGGGCCCCATGGAGATATCTCGGGATGATCTCTGTCCTTCAGAGGTAGCTAGTTAACAGCCTTCATTCTGGCTGCAAACTGGGTGTGCCCTGAATGTCAACATCTTCACAGGGAACAAGGGCATCTGCTAAACCACTCTGGCCTGCCACACCCTAGGACCAAATGGTACCTTGAAAACAATTAACCTGCCTACTCTGAGTGCCTGCATCTGCATCCCAGCTAACTGAGATGGGTTTCAGAGGACACACAGAGAGTATCACCAAAACCCTCACTTCAAGTTTCCTACAGTTCTGTCAACAAGGCATTTCCCCCATCTTCAAAGCTTCATTTTCCTTTCTAATCTTGTTCTGCTCTCCCAAAAAAGTTAATTTTGATTTGTGCCAGTGGTGTTAATTCCCAAGAAGTCAGCCGAGTAGAACATGACAACACTTCATACATTTTTTTTTTTTGCTGGCAGGAAGTAGATGTTCAAAACAGCAATTAAATTATGGAATTATTCTTGATGCTAAGGTACCAGCCTGCAAAGGGTGTTTTCTTCCCCCCAAGAAGATTCACGTGAGAACCACCTTCATTAATGTGCAGATACTGTTCCAGCAAGTAAAGTGAAACATACGTGGAGGAGCTGTTTTCAAGGCATTTGAGAAATGTGACCAGAGCTGATTATAAACCCCTTTTAGCAGTGCAGGAATGGCAAACCCATAAACTCCAGTCGCTGGCTGTTTGATTGCTGCCCTTATTGTAGAGGATAGGATAGTGTTCATCTCTAAGTGTGTGAGTTCCTCAAGGCTGGAATCAGCCATCTGTGCCTGGGACCTAGGAGGGACTTCACACATCTGTGGCTTGAATCTATTAAGCTTTTTAATACTGCATGGTACTTTGTGCTGAATTGTAGGCATGCACTGAAAAGGGTGGATTATAGGCCTGGAGTTTCAGTGGCCTTTTTACCAGATTCCCCACATCCTCTGTTCATTCAGCTGCCAGCAGAAACTGTGCCTCCACATACTGAGTTCCCCCAGTGTTTAGGATGCTGTGGATATAGATTTGCCTCGAGTAACTTACACTCCATCAGATAGAGTCACGCAAATAATCCTGGAGCATGAGTGAGAGCCAGAGGAGGTGTATAGGTAAGACTTGTGGCTTCTCATCTCCTTGTCTCTCACTTTACATTCTGACTTCATTTATCCTTAAAATCTTCCAATGTTTTCTTCCTTTGCCAATTAGATGGGCTATTTGACTGTGTTGTTTTTATTTCCAGCCCCATTTGCTAATACAGCCTTTAGGCTCTTGGTACTTGCTTCAGAAAATGAAACCTTCTCCCACTAGTACAAAAAAAAGAGGTTATCACACAGGTCTGGCCAGGTGTCAGGTGACTGAAGGGAGTTAAGGAAGCAGCAGGGGGTGTGGGGGAGACAGCTTTCTTTAAGACTGGCTCCATGCATCTCCACTCTGTCTGTCTCCCATCCTGTATAATTGTTAAGAGTCTGATTGGTGCATTTTGGCTTTTCAAGCCAGCGGCTTCCTGACCATTGTCATTCATTGTGAATATACTCTGATTGCTTCCTGCGCAGACTCACTTACCATGGGTGCAATTACAGATGATCGGTCCTGACTTACCATGATTCGACTTACAATTTTTCAGCCTCACACTTGTGCAAAAGCAGTACCCTTGCAACCATTTTATTTTGCACTTCCAGCGCAGTATTAATAAATTAAAATACTCAGCAATTTATTGCAAAACATGCTTTGTGTTGAGTGGCATTGCCCAACTGGAGGCTACTGCAAGTGTTCTGAACACATACAAAGCCGAGGAGCCTAAGCTGTGACATTCTGTAGGGTAAGCATACCAAATGCATTTACAAGCTTTTAAACTTTATGTGCTTAAGTTCATGTGTGTGAACACATGTGTATGTGAGTGTGCATGCACAAGTGTGCATGTGCCTGTGGAGGTCAGAGGTCAATGTCACGTGTCTTCCTCAATCACTCCTCCACCTTCTTTTTGAGACAGTCTCAGACTGAACCTGGAGCTAACTGATGACTACAATAGCTGGCCAACAAGCTCCAGGGATCTTCCTGTCCCCCACCTTCTTATGGCCAGACTTTCAGACATGTATTGCTGCAACCCAGTACTGGTAGGTGATGGTGATGCCAACTTGGGGTCTCACCCTTGTACAGCAAGCACTTTACCAACCAAGCCACGTGCACTTTTGATTTACAGTGTTTTTAACTTATGATAAGCGTATTGGTGCCTTAACAGTGTTGTGAGTCACAGTTCATCTGTGTCCCCGAGTTTGTGGAGGAAAGCACTTCTTTAGGCAGCTGGTACAGAGGGCATTCTTTCCCAAATAAACCTTAACCAGCATGTTAGCTACATGGTCTTGCAGTTCCAAAGCCATGCCTTCATAGCTTCATGTGAATATTCTCACTCGTTTCTGCTTCAGGTTTATTGAGCAGCTAATATATGCCAGGCTGTCCAGCAGACACTTCACACACATCACTTCTTCCCATTTTTACAGACTCCAGCAGATAATAGCCACTTTCATGGCTGTGGAACCAAGTTTCAAAGATTGAGTAGTTCACCAAGGTCACAGAGTTGGCACTTAGCAGAGCCAAGATTAGAACATAGCTCTGTTAAGTCCAGGGCTCCGTCCTCAACATCACTCCGCCTTCTATCCTTGGGCAGGCATACTTGCTCTTCTCTTGTAGTGCCAGCATACGTTTATGGAGAGAGTACTACACTTATATTCTCTCATTATAGAGTTTCTGGCTGTGCTGCTACACTGTGCCTCCTTGGGACAGAACTGTAGCTGACTCTTTTCTTGTATCCTCAATACCCACCTCTCAATGAGGATTCAGCCTATGTCTGTCTCCTAAGCTGACTTTGGAAAGGTAGGTAGGCAGGTTTTGCACTTTTTTTCATATTCCCAAAACTCTAAAAGTACCATTGTTCCTGATCATATAGCAGTAAAGTTGTTAAGGATTTAAAAATCGCCCAAGTTTCCTTCCAGTCTCTGATGAGATGTAAAGAACATGTGTATGTTCCCTCTGCCTATATCATGCTTGGACCCAGTCGGTCAGTTCAAACCCCTCTGTACTACTATGGATGGGAGAGGCCATGGCAGATGCAGAGTGGCGGCATGTACCAACAAGCTGGTGGAGTATTCATTTGGCTCTAAGAAGCAGCTAGATTTGGCTACAAGGTAACTCTTACTCAAGCATTTATTAAATACCTACTACATGCCCTCTATCAGTCACTCTGGAGTAGGCATGGTTACCATACAGAAATGGCAGAGGAGGATTCCACTGTCATATTGCTTGCTATCTAGTCAACACAGTATGCACCCAAATCCTTAGGACATAAAAGATGTGCTCAGATATTCAAAGACATCTACTGAAGGACTGTGGAGCTGAGTCAGGAAGGGTTAAGAAGGACTTCATGCATGCCTGGCATTTCCTCTGGAATGCAAACATTGGGGAAGGTACATCTTTGATAAAAGGAAGAGCCCAGATGAAGGTTTGAGGTTAGGAGTCAAAACTGGGTTTGAAGCACTTGTATGTGCTGGGTAGAGAAAAAGAGTCACCTGGAAAAGCCAGCTGGTACCCTATCACTGATGGCCTTGAATGCCAGGATGTACTTGCACTTCATGCTTGGTTCTTCAGTAAGGGAGTACAATGGTCACAATTCTGTAGCCATCCCTCCACGTCCACGTGTTCTGCACCCATGAGTTTAGTTTACCACAAATCAAGAACATTTTGGGAAGAAACCAAACATGTATAGAATTTTGTCTTGTCCTTACATCTTAAACAATACAGTATAACTGTTTCCATTGCTTGGGGGGGGGTATTTAAAAATACGTATTTAAAGTGCATTGAGAATTGGCATAGGTTACATGCAAATACTACCCATTTTTAAATAAGGAAGTAACTTGAGCTCCCATGGGCTTTGGTGTCTAAGGGTCCTGGAACACATTCCCCTCAGTACTCCAGCACAACTGCATTTTTGCAAGGCCAGCAGCATCTGAGTGAATTTTCAAGGAAGAGGCTAGAAGTGGAGAGACCAGCTATTTTGTATCCATTGATAATGTTGGGCCTTGGCTAATCACACAGCAGTGTAAGTAGATTCTCGAACTCTTCTCTGGATTGCTCTTGAAACTCCAGCGTGGTTTAAGACTCATTGCTAAACCAAGAAGAATGTCTAAGGAGCCATCCCAGACAAGCTTGATAATGCACAGTGTGAACAAGGAAATCTGTTACCAGCTCTTCAACCAAAGACAGCTCAGCTACGAACCAAACAGCACCCTGAGCATCCGGATGCTTAGTTAGTGCATGAGCCAACAGGGTAGGCCTGGTGCAGAGTATGCCAGAGCCTGTGTGGCCAGATAGGAAAGCACCCAGGGAAAGGAGGGAATCCAGCTGAAACCACACAGAAGGTAACATCACAACAACCCCTTTCGAAATAGGAAATTGAATTTGCCAAACCAGACGTACATTAGTAGAAGCAAAACAGATGAGTGTGCTATTGGAAGGCTAAAGCAGTTGCTAAATGAAGCACTAACTGGCGGTCTTGATTGCCACCCAGCAGCCTGAATGGCTGCCTGGTGGGCATGGATGGACCACTCTGTTAGTTTGGCAGGGGAGCCCAGTAGGACTGTTGTCAAGGGCAGCAGCTTCCAGCTTTGTTGTAAAGCTGCTGAAGGGCCTGGGGCTGTGGTGGGGAAGGAGCGGCTGTGTGTGAGAAGCAGCGCCAGAAGCGGTCCCTACAACACAGCCACTGCCTGCATGAATTTCATGAATTCTCTGTATGCAAAGTACCATTAGTCACGCATGGGTAGAGCCATTCCTACAGCTCTCCGGAGCTGCATTTCCACAGACAGAAGCAGCCTCCGAGCACAACCTTGGCTATCTATGCCTTGTTTGTCACCACTTGAAAATGAGGTTTTTCTTAGACTTAAATGCTCAGACCCTTCGGTTCTGCTGAATTGTGAATAGCGACCGACTGGCTCCTGCGTGTTTGTGGGCACACAGGGGCACGTGTGACTTCTCTGTCCTCCTTGAAGGTGTTTCAGTACAGAAACAATGTAGTAGATTTATGAATTGTGCTGCTCTCTTCACATTAGTAGAGCCCACTGCCTGACCAGAGCAGAAGTTAGCCCAGAATTCAGCATTAGTGAGGAGTAGCCAATAACCGCAATCTGCTCATTTGTGTAAAGCTTGTTATACCTCTTCTAATCACAGAGCATCCTCCAGGAGTTGGATCTAGTTCTTACAGATTTGATATCGCAACTCTATTAGCGATGATTTTCAAGAGAAACATTCAGAGCTAAGATATATAAAATGAGAAGGAGGGCTGGGGAGATGGTTCCATTGGGAAAGTGTTTGCAGCACATGTACGAGGACCTGAGTTTGATTCCCAGCACCCACATGAAAATTGGTCACTGTGACACAAGTCTGTAATTCCAGGGCTGAGGAGGTAGAAACAAGTGGCTTCCTGGAACTCAATCGGTTTTAGCTCCAGGATCCACAAGAGAGTCAGTCTCAAAACCTAAGGCAGAGTTCGTTCCCTTGTAGAAGACACCAGATGTTGACCTCTGGCCTTCACATGCATGTATGTGCACCCACATACATATGTGCATACACTCACCCCCCAACACACACATACACCATTGAGGACACAGAATGCTATCTGTCTGCACATAGCCAAACATGTTCATGTGGCTTTTGTTTCTGTTTTTAAAAGGATTGGAGAAGTAATGCCAGTGTCTGAAGAGAAAGTTTCTATGCAAGCAATAGCTTGCATTGTTTTTGCCTTAACATAATGTAACTTTATGTCTTGCAGAGGAGAGTAATCTAGAAACAATTATTTCTATGTTTATTTTATAATCCTGGCCTTTGCTATTCATACAACTGTGTGTAGGTGGCTTGAAAACTTTGGTCTAATGTTACAATAATGTACTTGCTGTAATTAATAACTTAATGTAATTAATGTAAGCATTTTATTTTTCAAAAAGCCATGCTTGAAGTGGCAATAATGATGGTCATTATTAAGAAATTTTACATATGGACAAACTGTAGTGGCTTGAACTGCTAAAATTGCATTTACTTAAAAGATATTAGAAGTGTAATATAGGTAACTCCAATAGGGTATAAGGCACTTATTACCTCTTATTACTGTTGACACCTCTCCTGGGCTAAATGGTATTGTTTCTTTGCATCTTGGTTTAAACATAGGGCCTTATACATGCCAGACACGTGCTCTCCCAACTGAGCTCCATCCTCTGCCCCATCTTGGCTTTTCTTAAGAACATTTTAATGCTCAGTGGGATGTTGCTGGGTTTTTCTTTCCCACCAGGTCCTGCCTATAAGCCCCAAATAAGCACACTGAGACATATATTAATTTACAAACTGCTGGCTGATGGCTAGGGCTTCTTATTGGCTATCTCTGTCTTAATTACTAACCCATTTCTATAATCTGTATATTTCCACATGGTCTTGGCTTACCAGAGAATGCCCGGACCTGTTACTCCTTTGGCAGCTACATGGCATTTCTTTTTGGCAGGCTCTGTCTGCCTATCTTTCCCAGAAATCTCCTTGTCTCCTAGCCCTGCCTGTCTTCCTGCCTCTATTGGCCAAATAGTGTTTTATTCATCAACCAATAAGAGAAACGTATATACAGAAGGACATCCCCCATCAGTGGAAAAGAATACCTATCTTTTAAATATGATAAGTAAATAAGAGAAGAGCATCCACAAACAACTAAGGGATGCTCACAAGGAGGCTGACATGATGTCTGTAGCCTTAGAGACCCTGCCTGGTCTGGTCCCTGTCAAGACTGACCTGCACTGTGCTCTAACAGCCTCCCCTTTTGCTTCCTTCCATCCTCACTGTGAAGTACTCTCCAGCCATGCTCTCCTTCTGCCCAGGATGCTCTCCCTTCCCTGCTCCATCAATCTCCTCTCACTCATCCTCCACATCTGAGTGCATCTACCAAGTCAGATGTCTGGGCCAACAATGCTATAGCAGCATAGAAATCTAGTCCACTCTCTATGGTCATCTGATCGTTGTCTACATCTCTGTGGCCTTTAGGTTTCAGGAAGTTTGGTGCTTCTTCATACAATAAGTCAGTGGTTCTCAACCTTCCTAATGCTGTCACCCTTTAACACAGTCCCTCATTTTGTAGTGACCCCCCAAAAACATAAAATTACTTGGTTGCTACTTCATAACTATAATTTCACTACTGTTATGAATCATAATGTAAATATATGATATGTAGGATATCCAATATGTGACTCCCAAAGGGGTCATGACCCATAGGTTTAGAACAGTTGCAATAAGTATTTTAAAAAGAATATTCACGGGGGAGGGGAAGGAGAGGGAGAAGGGATTGACATGTAAGGCAAGCTTGTTCCTAATTTGAACTAATAAAAAAAAAGAATATTCACTATGTCATTTTGGTGACACATGTCTGCCATTTGGAAGGCCAGGACAGGAGAATTGGAGATCATATAATGAGGCCCTATCTAAAATAAATAAATAGCATTAACTGAACTGTGCTTTTTAAGCAGTGAAGGACTTAGATGTTGAAGAGTCGGTTTTCTAATGAAGTCTAGAGAAACTAAGAACCATAAAATGTGAGAATATTAAAAACCCAAAGGAGTACTGAGTGACACATACAAGCACATATTCTATTAGTAACTCAGCAAAGCCCAAATATTTAGTATTTTTAAATGTCAGGATTTGAAACCAATCTTCTGATCAATAATGTCAACATTTCTACAAGTCCTGTGCCCATAGCCTATGCTATTTTCTCATTATAACCCAAATACAGATCTGTGTGGAATAGGCTGCCTATTTTCTAACATAATCAAGAAATAGTCTGTACTGCTCAGTTAAATGTCTGGTCAATAGTGTCATATTACACATTACCATGCTTCTATAATCCATACCCCATGAATCCAATTATATCAAAATCCATTTAACTCTAAAGCTCACTGGTCCTGATTTAACTCTGAGTGGATCATGTATAGATTGTACAATTCTTTAATGAGGACTTCCTGCTGCCCCGTGCATTGCTCTAGCATTTGTTAGCACAGAAATCCTTTTCATAATAAAAAGGTGAGATAGGTTCTGCTAGAAGACATACAACAGTCTGTAATAACCACAAGTTCTTTGAGATAAAGGTCAATTAATTCTAGCAGGCAACCAGAAAGAATTCATGATTGATTTGATGGAGGAAGGCGTCTACGTCATTAAGGATTGAACACTCTTGAGCATCAGAATCCGTGGCTCATACATGTTTACTTTTACTCTGTTTGAGGTTTTTTTTTTTTTTTTTTTTTCCAGAAGGGTGTTTGAGAGCATTTTCTGTAATATAGCTAGAATTACCATTTCACAAGTGTAGCTCTCTGTATTCTCCTGTCTTTATAAACATTGACAGAGTTTCACAGCACACTTCTGTGACCCTTATATGACTGCTTCCACTGTGCCCAGAGAGAAGCTGAGGCATGAAGCTATTTCTGTATGTTTTCTAAAGATACCCCCGAGCCAGTGGAAAGGAAGCTGGAGACAGAAAAAGATTCTGTGTCCTCACTGAGAACACATCTTGTATGCATCTCAGTCTCCGAGATGGTTGACTGCCAAACCAGAGTTGGCTTTGCACACTTGATCTTACAGCTTTACAAGGAGATCTCTGTAGAGGTGTGTATACAAATAAAGTAGGCATCAAGGTGATTACCCCCAGATGAATGCTCGCTTCTCTGAAAGGCCTGAAGTATGCTTGTTGGCAAGAAGATAGATGGTTAGCTTTCCAGGGCCTTTCTAAGTTATAATTCTGCTCTATCTAGCAGGAGATCTGTAGGTGAACAATACTTGGGTATTTACCTTTCTGCTTTTCTTTTCCTTTTCTTGTAGATCTATGCAGTTAGATCAGTTGTTCCGAACAAAAGCAATAATGAAATCGTCCTGGTGCTACAACAATTTGATTTTAATGTGGATAAAGCAGTGCAAGCCTTTGTGGATGGTACGTATACATGCCCGCCTGAAACTGAAAATGTTGCAGCTCATTAGGCCAGATACCCTGTGTTTTCCCTTAAATGGACTGAACATTACTTACTTTCCAATACTTCTCATAAAAAAATAATAAGAAGAATACAATACACAACATACCTTTAATCCCCACCCTCTGGAGGCAGAGGCAGACAGATCTCTATAAGTTCAAGGACATTCTGGTCTACATGGTGAGTTCCAGACCAGGCAGAGATGCGTAATGAGACCCGGAGTTGTAGGCCAGTTGGGACTTCATAATGAAACCTCATCTCGATAAGTAAAACAAATAAACTAAAAAGCACAATAGATTTCAAAAGAATGTAGACATTGTAAGAGCAGAATACAGAAAGGTCTTTTCCTTTCTGTTTAAAATAAGACTGTGAAGACCTAAAGGGTACTAATTATAAGCTACTGGTTTCTTTGCCATTATTTCAATTTGTTAAAAATGTCCTTTATGTGATGGTATCCTTGTGAGTAGACAACATTGCTGACCTGGAAGACATTATCTCTTCAACAACAGAGGTCTACTGAGTGTCATGGCTATGACTCTGAAGTCCCATGCTCAGGAAGTTTGAGTGGACTGAGTTCCTCATTGTAATGGTTTTTGATTGTGATAGTTACTTATATCACACAGTTAATCATACTATCAGTTCATCTATCTCTTAATTGATTTCTGGTTTCTTAGGGGAAAAACATCTGGTTTTTAGCAAGTGCCTTCCCATGGTACTGTAGAACCTCAATTCTGAAAAGTGTTTACTTTTCACATTTACAAGTCTGGATATCTTTTCTGTAAATTGTAGAGAAATTGTCTTTCTTAATGTTTTGTTTTGAATAAAGACCTCTGTCTTGTCATGGTTATTTTATGCCTTGTTTCCCGGCATGTTTTTCTGTTCTGTAAATAATGGACTAGCTGAACGCAACCTGACAAATCAGGTCGGAAAGACAAGCCAGCACATATCTCAGCAACACCTTCTTCACACGGTGTCAAGGACAGCATGATTTCCTTCATTTTCGAGGAGTGCAATAGCCCTCTTGAGTTTCTGCAAATATAATAGCATCTCAGGGCAAGATCCAGAAGCCAAGCCCTGTGCCCACATTCTGTGTCAGCACTTGAGGCTTTCGGGTCCTAATTAACTGATGATGATCCTTCTTACAAACCTGCAAGCAAATCTACTGTGTGAAACTTCTCACTGTTTGCCCTGCTTTGTTGACTGTGCATTCTATGAAGATTTCTATGTACAATCTGCAGTCATTAGGACCAAATGGTAGATGTGATACCCCCCCCCACACACACCCTATTTAAATTTTGTAAATATGCACATCTTAACGGAGAAATTCAAAATTCTCCTGTCAGGTTTTCCTTGCCGCATCACTTGAATGGGAAAAGATTCAGAAAAATGTTTGGGGCTGCTTGCCCATCCCTTTTCACCCCAGCTTGTGAAGGGTTTCTCTTACACAGTGACCTCAGAGGCCAGCAGCTAATGGGTTGTAGTCAAAGCTTCAGGAATCTCAATGCAGGGTCTTGCTGCTGGAGTTCTCAGTTTGTCCATGTCAAGACCTCACTAAAGTTCACTGATTGCTGAGGATCTTCATCTGTTTAGTTGTAAACCAATGGGAAGAGTTGCTTAAAACCCAGAAGAGTCAAAAAAATATTCATTGAGTGCCTTTTGTGGGGCACACTGAAATCACAAATCCAAACAGCTTACAGAAAACACCTACAAGCACCTTAGACACAGTTAAAATTTAATAACAATGCTTTCAAAATCCTTTGTAAGTAAGAGTATTTCTTGACAATTACTTTATGTAAGCTCATTGTCCAAATTACAAGTAAGATCGATGCCAAAATTCAAAACTGAGAGACAGGTGTCAAACTGCAAAGGCAGCAACCTTCCTTCCTATAAGAACAGCTTTGTAAAGTTTAATTTTATTTATAAAGTAGAAGCTTAGCTGTAAGAGCAACTGATAAGCAACCAACAGGTAATAAATGCCCCATTATTTGGAAATTATTGACAAATATTAACTCCTTTGGTAAATTAGAGAAACACCAACCCAGTTAATAAAAGTTATAAATTCATGGCTGGACATGGTGGTGCATGCCTTTAATGCCAGCACTCAGGAGGTAGAGGCAGGTGGATCTCTATGAGTTTGAGGCCAGCCTGCTCTACAGGGAGAGTTCCAGGACAGTCAAGGCTACACAGAGAAACCCTGCCTCAAAAAACCAAAAGAAGAAAAAAGGAAGGAAAGAAGGAAAGGAGGAAGGGAGAGAGGGAGGGAGGAAGGGGGGAGGGAGGGAGGAGGGGAGGGAGGGGGAAAGAGGGAGGGAAAGAAAGAAAGGAAGGAAGGAAGGAAGGAAGGAAGGAAGGAAGGAAGGAGTAAATTCTAGTTTACTTTTGGGTGCAACCTTGTTATTTCAAGTGCATGCAACTCAAAGAAGACAAGAAGGATGCTCAATTGGAAACTCTGGATAAAGAGGAGTGACAGTCTGTCTAAACACTGTGGCCTTCAGCTTCTGTTAGCGCCATCAATCACACAGGCCTACTAATTCTAAATTCATCATAGAGACCAGCTCAAAGTTAATCTCTGGTTATCCAATACCTTGTAGACAGCTGTCAGTGTAGTGTGATCTGAGAATGCATAAAATTGTTGGACTACTTGGGCCCCACCCTCTTGAAGAAGTACCTGCTTAGATGGAATCACCTGACTTGGTTAAAATGTGTGGAGACTGACTATAGTTGACAGTGATGACATGTTTCTTTAACTTCATCAGGTCAGGGTTATGTATGTGACTGGGCCAGGCAGAGCCTGGGATGCAATTAGTTGTTCAATGAACTTTGTTGGTTTTGAAATGGAAGCCTTGTAAAGAATACATTCTATCCTTTCATGGTGGATGGAGAGAAAGCTACAACAGGGTCTGTCGTCTTCAGCCCCCTGCAAATCTTGAACATAATGATTAAGAGTAAAAATGGAGAAAGGGTGGCCGCAGAGAAATGTCCAACTGTCATGGTTAATAACACGGGAAATCCCATGTTTGGTTCAAGAGATTATAGTACTTTATTCATGTATCAAACAGAACAATTTTAATTCTACCTGTGGCAATGAAGCTATCAGAAAATTCTCAAGATATATTTCATATTCCCTGAGACAATATCATGTTAAAAAAAAAGTAAGCTTCACGAAGTAGGGCTTAATATTTTTATAAAACCAAGATTCTGCAGTGAATTAAATGAAAATCTTGGAAATGAGAAATGAAACTGGCATTTTTATTAAGGTAGGCTGTATCAAAATAAATGAAGAAGCCCCCCCCCATTGCTACCACCGCACAGATGAATTTTCTGTCTCGTTTATTGTGGGGATATTTGTTGAACACTCTTTCTCTTTATCTAGGCAGTGCAATTCAAGTTCTTAAAGAATGGAACATGACAGGAAAAAAGAAGGTAAGATTAAGGGTGATCGTGAATTAGTAACATCTTCAATCAAACCTTCAGAGTTGTTATCATTTCAACAAAGCTGCCAATTTTATGCTTCATTCAGACTTGTTAATATGCACACTCAGAATGCTTCCGAATTTATGCCTTTCTTCAGTAACCAGCCACTTTCACTCCTAATGGCCTTATTTTCTTTTCAGTGTTTTTACTCTCCAGGTGTGCCTAAGGAACCCAACAGTTGTGCTTCTTTGTAAGAATTAAGGGGAACCCGGTGACAGAATTCAAAGCAATAAAGATGTTAACTTGCCTGAACGTATCCCATAGCACAAAGGGAAAAATTAAGGAGTCCTTTAAAGATACTTAAAAAGCTCTAAATGTATTTTCACATTTTTCCCCCTGAATAAATCTATTCAAAGCTGATTTAAGGTACACACACACACACACACACACACACACACACACACACACACACCCTGAAGTCAGTCTTTAATGAAACAAGTAAAAATGCCTTAAAGTCATAGAGAACAAGGGCCCTTCTGGACCACTCCTGGACTGCTCCTGGACAGCAGTGGGAAGGAGATTTTGCTCTGTCCCATTCAAATGACAATGCTGTAGTGTCTAGTGACAGGAGTTGTGGCTCTGGGGTACAGGCACAGTGTATTTGCACACACACACACACACACACACACACACACACACACACACACACACACACACACACCACGGTGTGTTTGTGCACACACCCACCAGGGAAAGTCTGCCGCTCTTCACAGCCACCAGCACTGTGTTTCCACATTGGCACCACACAGTCCTGTGTTTTGCTTATCATAGAAATAAGATGCCAACCCCCCCACCCCCAAAGGGAAGATCACAGGCCTGTAAAACAGGTTTTGAACAAATGAAAAAGCAGCGCTGCTTTCATGCAGTCCCAAGATCACAGAAAGTTCTGGACTCCTCCTGTCCTGCTTTTCTCCTTCGTGTTTCATGTAGAAGAGGAAGAATTAGGAGACATTCCCCTGCTTTGTTTGCCACTGTTTGTGACATTGTCTGCTTATCTTTAGCCATAGCTTCCCAGGCTCCCCTAAGAGATAGAGAAGATATGCAAGTGATTGAATGGCTGCATTTATCTTTACATAGAAGAATTTCAGATGTGTGGTTTGGCTTTGATTTGAGAGGCTGGTGCAAACAGCAGCTGCAGACCCAACTCCTCACTGAGTTCCTTCTTCAGGGTTCAGTGGGGAAATGGTCTCCAGACTCAACCTAGTGGACATTAGGCTTGAACTCCAGAAATCAGCATGGGGGGGGGTGTTGGTCTCCGATGTCCCCTTTTTGCCTGTGCTCAGCAATGCAAATCTCTCACTCAGAAGAACCAGGACATGATTGTGACTTCATAGGAAAAGAAAGGAAGTAGGGAGGCTAAGAGGGAGATGCAGGTTCTTCAGGTCTCCAAGTGCATTGGGGGAAAAGGCAGGCTAGTGTTCTGCAGTCATAACAAGATTCCACAGGTGGGACACGCTTTCTAATGGGTCAGGTGTCTGCAACACTGATTGTTAAGTACATTTAATACCAAATGAATAAAATACCAAAGTTGGGGGCTGCTGGGAGGGCTAAACAGGTAAAGGCACTTGCTGCCAATCCTGACAACCTCAGTTTGTTCCCTGGGATCCACATGTTAGAAGGAAAAAACCTACTCCTACAAGTTGTCCTCTAAGTCCACACATGCTTTGTAACATGGTAGAAACAGAGCAAGCATGCACAAATTAAAAAAAAAAATAGGTCTGTAATTAGGAATATGTTCTTCATCTTCTGGATGCTGTTATGTACTCAGTGACCAAGCAGATGAGAAATATGGTAAAACTCTGTGAGAGTCCAAAACACTTTGTATAAAATGTGGTGTGGAACTATTTCAAAGTCTATGTGATTAAGCTTGCTCTGTTCAACTAGCCGCTGAGAGGTCCTGGGTCCAGGTGGAGTGTACAAATCTGCAATTACCTTGTAGTAGTCCTGCCCCAGCTCTGGCTGCCTGGGATTTGCTGGAAGATGGCAGCAATCCCTGTATTTCCCTGATTGGTCAATGCCTTTGCAGACATCCAAGTTAGTCCTACTTGGTGTTTCCTCTTGTTGTGTGTTTCCTCTTGTTGTGTAACAGACTTCTCCTGAGGAGACAAATAAAAATGTCTGTTCAAAGCAGGCATAGCACCAAAGTCTAACTGGTGAACCAATAGGTTTTATTGGGGTTAATTACAGGAGTATGGGTGAGGGGCTACTTGCAGGAGAAGAAGTGACTCAAAGACAACTGCATCACCAAAGCCCGCCCCAGCATGGGTGACAGCTCCCAAAGCTGGGAAACTGGAGCACACTGCACAGTCTGCAGGTCACTCAACAGGTTGGACATTGTCCTTTCCAGGTGCCTCAGTTGGCCTGAGCCTCCTCCTGGCAGCTCAGCTGGTCTTTGCTTCTTCTAGCCAGCTTGGCTAGTCTCCAAGTCTTCTTTGCAGTTTACTTATTTGAGAGGAACTCCCTACAGTATATTGTTTTCTCTTAGGAGGGAGGGACCTAGTGAATCTAGTCCATTTCAGGGACTTCCAGAGCTACTTCAGGAGCTTCCTGCTGGGTGGAATGTTTCAGGAAACTACTACATAATACTCCTTTTGCTATGGGTAGCCAACCTTATACCTGTCACTCTGACTTCTTCCCCAGATAATGGAACCTGAGTGTTCAGGTGGCCACCTGGTCCTGAACTGCTTCAAGAAGCAAGAGCTATTTCTTAATATCACCAATTCCTCTAGAGCCATTAGTTTTCTATATTGTCATCCCTACCCGAAGAGTCTTTCTTAAGATGCTTAAATTACCTCCCTGCTATTTAATTATTGCTCCTGTATTTTTTTTCCTTTCAAATTAAGGGAACTTTTTGTTTACAACAATCTCAAGGTAAAATTTTAAACAACTTGCTTTAGAAGCACAATATTTAGATTAATCTGGGTATTTAATAAAAATGTGTTTTCACCCATTCTATTAAATGCCAGGTGTCAGAATGTCTTATTTTACTTTATGCTTAAGAGCCCCTGCTGAATACAGTACTGTTTTCCCATTTGTTCTCGCTATAGAATAATAAAAGGAAAAGAAGCAAGTCCAAGCAGCATCAAGGCAACAAAGATGCTAAGGACAAGGTGGAGAGGCCAGAGGTGGGGCCCTTGCAGCCACAGGTACCACTGATGCAAAATGGCCACGTGAATGGCTGTGAGAAGGACAGCTCATCCCCTGACTCTGTCAGAGAAAAACTGGCCCTCACACCCCGTGAGAAAAATCTCTCAATACTGGAGGAACCACCGAGGGCTCTTCGTGGGATTACAGGTCAGTTGTTCCTAAGTATATTTGCTTAGGATGATTCACACGCGTGCACACACACACACATACACACACACACACACACACACACACACACACACACACACACACACACACACACCCCACAAGCACACAGAGGTAACTCCTTGAGGCAGTAGCTGCTGCTGCTGCTGCTACACAGGATGAGAAAAATATGAGCTGCTAGTAAGTAGATACCATTGAGTCCTGAAGCCATGTAGAACAACAGGGCCACAAAGAGATGCTCAGTCTGTCCCTGCACTGACTCGGAGGATCTCAATCCCCACCCTACACCACTAAAAAGCCCCATAGTTCTGTTATGTCTAGGGTTCTGGATCGAGTCATTTTCGATGTCAGTTAAAGAATTTAAAGGCTGGAACTTCTTGAGCGTTAACAGGTAACAGCTGGGAAATTTTGAGACACAGCAGAGTGGATCAGCCAGAAGCAGCCAAGAAAGAAAGGTTTTTCTTAGGGGTGAGGAAACCCATAAGTGGGAAGCACGTGGAATGAAAGACCTTCCACAGAGCAGAGCGGGGCTTGGTCAGTTTGAAGAAGGCAGGATGGCTGATTGACCCACAACTATCGTGAACACATGTCCTGATCCAGCCTTGAACATGTTGAGCCAGTCCTTCAGCAGGGACCCTCCTGTCAGGAGGGCATGTTTTAAGCTGCCAGACTTTTCTCTGGTAAGGAGGATGAGGGAGGAGACACTCACCATCTTGTTTACCTAGCCATGCCCCCTCTCCCTGACTATCGGGGAATCTATCTGACTCCCAGTCGTTCAGATATAGTCTGTATAAGGATCTTGAGGGACTAGACAATGCTAGCTTGAAGAGATACTTCTCCCAGGTAAGGGAAAAGACAATTTATGACAAGAGAAAATGGTACTAAATGCTTTCCTTGGGCCAGCTTATTTTATCTCCTTTTATATATGGTGAACTGAAAAATTCAGGGTATTAGAATGTGAATTAACATGTATGCTGCAGCTGTAAATTAACCTCAGAAGTCTACTTGTGTGTGTATGATATGCACATGTGTTTATAGGTATGTATGCTAGTATGAAGGCCAGAGGAGGTCGTAAGGAGTCTCTTGCTTTATAACCCTCCACCTGTTCCTTAAAGAGAAAGCCTCTCACTGTACCTCAAGGTAGACAGCAACAAGCCCCAGAGACCCTCTGTTGGCTCACCATGCACAGGGATTATACATGCACACAGCAATGTTTAGCTGTTCCCTTAGAACCTGGGATTTTAAACTTGGGTCTTCATATTTGCATGGAAGTATTCCTACCTGCAGGGCTATCTCACCAGCCCCAGAAGGCTACTTCTTTTTTTAACTTTCCTTTTATTTATTCTTTGTGTCTATCCCATCATGCATCTGGATCCCGTTCATTTCCCATCCCTTTGTATCACCCTCTGCCTTGCAGTAACCCCCCCAATAAAATTTAAAAGAAAAAAAATATCATCATGGAAGCTGTAGTGTGACACAGTAAGAGTCATGCAGTAAACCCTTTTGTCCATATATCTCTACTTGGAAGTATTCATTTCCAAGAGTCATTGGTCTGGTTTGAGACCTCTGGTTTCTGTTACACTATTGTTGCTGGACCCTCACTGGAATTTTTCTTGGCCTGGGCCACACAATGGAGCCAATCCTGTTGGCCAAAGTGTGGTGAGCCAGCCCCAAAGTTGTGAGTATGGGAGAATTGTCCCCATTACTCATCCGTCATGTGGTGGTATGGGCAGGGGGAGAGATATCCCCTTATTGGCGGCACTCCCCCACCCGTGCCTATCAACGTCGCCCATCAATGTCTGAAGCAGGTGGGAGAACTGGACCTGAGGTCAGAAGGGCGGGAGAGCTGTGCCTTCCTACTGCAGCACTGAGGAGAAAAGGTCCTACATCTTCTGTGGACAGCACAATAGAGTCAACCCCATTAGCAGAGGTGTAGGTGAGCCAGTCCCGACATTGTGATCATGAAAGAAGGCTACTCAATACACTATCTATCTTTGGTACAACATTTCTTCTCTACTGCCCTGTTTCTTTTTTGTAATATAAGAAAACTGCTTTGGTTTGTTTCCTGCCACTGCAAAACAGAACGCCATAGACAGGAGATTACAAACAATAGGAGCTTATTTGGCTCAGGGTTCTAGAGGCTGGGAAATCAATTACTGGAAAAAAAGAGATGAGAGAGTTCAGGGGGCTAGACTACTAATCCACTGCTATAACAACCATAATATCGTCAGAAGCATGACATCCTCATGACCCAGTCACATCATAAAGGCCCACTTCTCAACATTCAATATTAGGAATTAACTTTCTAGCATTTTCAGGGACCCATTAAAACCATAGCTCACAATAATAAAATGGCCTGCTACCCCCATGGCTATAACAAATCCTAAAATAAAATGTATATGTGATGAAACCTGCCTACAAAAAAAATCTAATAAAGATCTCAGATCTTTTTGACTAGGTGAACTAGGAGGCCTTATGAAGTGGCCAGATGCTCACACTTACAATGAGTCACTTTGTGCTGAAGATGGAAAAGGTAATATCCAGCTGGATATTATGGACAGTGTCTCTTTATATTTACGATGTGAAGGAAATATCAATAAGTAAATAGCTGCCTGCAAAACAACTGAGAATGCAGATGCAGTCTGATTGGGTGCTGGGTGCCAAAGTCAACACCTAGAAGGTTGGGACGGGCCACTCACTCATGGGAGACTCTAAGTGGAGTACCAGATGCTTGGTAGATTCTGAGAAGGATACCTGTGAAGTAGGCTCTGTGGACTGTCTGAATTTCTTGTAGCAAAGGTTGTAGGCACGCAATGAACTTCAGATTTGGAGAGCAGAGATGCCACCTCCAGCTGAGCAATTGAGATGACATAGATGGGTGGGCATGGAGATAACTAGGGACAAGATGATGGGGAAGACTGGGAAGGTTGAGAAGTGGTGAGGAGAATTTTGATCAGCATCCATGTCCATTGTATCCCTCCTGATGGTATGACATTGCTGTCCTATGATAAGCCAAAGATGAGTAAGATATTATCTCTGTAAGGAGCCTTTCTCTGTCCCAAACTGCCAGCTCCCAAATAACCATATGGAGAGATTATTAATTATGAAAGCTTGGCCGATAGCTTAGGCTTGTTTCTAACTAGTTTTATAACTTAAATTAAGCCATACCTTTTAATCTATGTTCTTTAAAATGTCTCTGTTACCTTTACTCTGTAAAGCCCATGCTGCTTGCTCGGTGTGTTCTGATGTCTCCACCCTTCTTCTTCCCAGCCTCCCCTGTTCCACAAAATACTGCCTATCTACTGGCTGTTCATCTTTTTATTAAACCAATCAGAGTGATGCATATTCACAGTGTACAAAAAGACTATTCCACAACATATCCCTGCCAAGGGTTTCAGTCTAGTAGAAGAGGCCAAAATACAAACAAACCCAATGATGGTATGGACCAAATGAGGAATATGGTGAAAAGACACTAGGTCATGGCACTCTGTGTCACACTGGTATGTCTTTAAATTGATCATCCAGCCTTAATTTTCTTCCCATCTCCTACAAACACCATTCACAGAGCTGTGGTCAGTCATCCTTATCGACTACATGACACTTCCTTGAAACCTGTGACTGCAATGAACATAACCTAGTTCATTTGAATCCAAATTCTCTAGGAATTTGTAAATCAGTTTTTAAAATGTTTTTGATTTATAGTCAGGACAGGAGAAAGAAATTAAATAATCGAATGGCAGATTCCCAACTTTACTTGTTATTGCTTTCCTACGAATTACTTTCAAAATCTAATTACTCAAGTTGCTGTTTTGATATCAATCATAAACTAAAAGCCTAGCACATATATTTGCTCATTTATCCATAATTTATGCCTCTGTCCTAACACAGTTTCAGTAAGTCTGTCAAGTAATTGGAACAAATGCAAGGCAGAAGCCCTGCACCTCACCCTGGGTAGCCGCCTTGACAGTTAAGCTCCAACTGAGGCTGCTCTCTGTGCAAGGGGACTTGATAAGCACTAGTGTGAGGCTTTCTGTGAAGAATTTTTGAGCATACAAAATGCATCCCATATCCTTTCGGTTCTTTTGAGTTTTAACCTGAAGGTATTATTCACGTCATTGGTGCCTTACAAATCTTTGTGTTTTTTTTGTTTGTTTGGTTGGTTGGTTTTTTGAGACAGGGTTTCTTTGTAGGTTTGGAGACTGTCCTGGAACTCTCTCTCAGGATAGTCTCGATCTGCTTGCCTCTGCCTCCCAAGTGCTGGGAATATGGGCGAGATCTACCACCGCCTGGCACAAATCTTTATGTTGTATGTAAGTGTTCCTACTGAAGAATGAATGGTAGTAATGGAAGGTCATTGGATGTATTTTTAAAAGGAAGAGAGCCCCTCTGGATTGACTGTTAACTTCATTAGCATCTCACGTTTATGATCACAAATTTTAAAATAAGTTTGTAACTGCTTAGGCTTTACCTTCCAAAGATAATAAAGGCCCAACATAAAGTTGATGCCAAAACTGTTAAATGACTCTATAATGCTTGTTCATTCTCTCAGAAATCCTGAACCCACTAATAGACAAATCACAGGTAAATGTCAGATTTTTTATACTTTGCACCCCATTTTCAGTAGGAGAAGGAAGGATGTGTTGTAGCCTTAAACCCTGGGCTCCTTTGTATTTGGCAAACTTGACTCTGTTAGGTCCATCTAAATTGCAGTGAATAATTAATGCTAATACCATGAGCTCGCTAATTCCTCAAAATAAATTTTAAAAAAATGTATAATTGAAAAATTAGAAAAACTAATAGTAACAAAGCCTTATAATGATATTCTGTGCTTGAGTGGATTCACAGCATGAGCCTGAAAGAAATCTCCAGGCTACTAGTGCTGGCACATTTATCAGGCTCTCCAGTAATGAAACTGGCTCCACAAAGCCTGCCTTGACTGCCCCGCCGGGCAGCAGGCTATGGACCTGTGCAAGGCGTGTTTTATCTTTTTATAACACCTTGACATTCAGGATCTCTCTTTTTTAAAAGTCTTACACAGAATCATTATTCTGGTAGGGGAAAAGTTAGCTTTAAGATATATGCAGGTGGCTCAGGGGTGTTAGTGTGACTTCCTACATGAAAAATAGCCACCCAGAGCCCCATCATTCTAGGCCGTAAATACAGCGCTGTCAGCTGGGACAGTGTTGCGTGTCAGCGTGTATTGTGGAATTTGTAGAGTAGGCTTTAAGCCTGAGAGTGGCTCTTTCTGTATCTCAGAACTTTTAATAACAGCTCAAATTAGATCTTTTACATAATCCAATCAAAACCATCCTGTTTTCAAATCCTAAGACAAGCAAAGAGTAGACAGGGGTTTATTTTTATCAAAAGCAGTGCTAAAGATAGTAATTTTTACCCCCTAAGGCCTCGAATCGAAATGTCTAAAGCATCTTAGGGTCTGGTTTCCTCAAATCTTCCTCCTGCTCTGTTTTAGAATCCTCAGATTCTCAAGCCTTATCTGTGTTTGGGCCAAGAATGGAAATCACAGTCCTCTCTGTCTTTCTCCAGCTGGATACATGCCCAGGGAGGAGGGAAAGCAGGACTATGGCCACCAGCAGCTTCCCTTTAGAGTTTTCCATCCTTAAAGCATTTGGGGAAGCCACGTCATCTTTTCCTGCTTGTCACAAACAGAGGGCTCCCTGCTGTGTTTGCTGGCCTCCACAACCACACTGCAGACTGTCCCTGCCCCTATATCCACCACCCCTTTACTATACAAGCTCGGGGGCTCAGAAGCACGGAACTACCTCTACATTCTCAGTATGAAATCAACCCCAGGAGAAAGAAAGGGGTTGGTTGTGTTATAATGTGGTTGTTTGTCCCTTCTTTGTATTTGCTACAACAATAAACACCTCAGAACAGTTCTGTGTTTTGAGGTTCATACAGGGTTTCCAAGCATGTTTTTTTTGTCATGTTACTATTGGCGGGAGCTCCCATATGATCTCTCCTGCTCCTCTAAGCCCAGTGTTGGACCAGAGGATTAGAAAAGATCAACAGGAAAGCTGATAGCCTAGAACTTTCATAGTGATGCTAAATCTGTGTAGTCTAGGGTTTCAGTAATACCTGCTCTCCAGTGACACTATAGACCATGAGCAAGAACCAGGGTGCCTAGCAAGGGAAATGTCTGGGTTCAAACCTCAGCCTTGTTCAATTACTGGCTATGTGACCATGGAAGCGTTACCTGCTCTGTGTTTCATTTTACTCCCCTGCAAAACAAAAACATCTAACTGTCCAAGGTTTGGGTGAGCAGCGAATGCAATACACAGAGTGCTCTGTGCAACAACTGGCCGAGAGGAAACCATAGTGCCACCGGTTTACTCAGCAAATCTGTCTAAGGCATGCTGGGTGTTTTAGTACCAAAGATGAACCAGATGGCCATGCATTTGCTCCCATGGAGTTCATGTACTTTGTTGGGTAGGGAAAATAAACAGATGATTAGCCAACATAAAACTCAGCCACCAAGATGATTAGCGATTCTGAAAAGCATGAAGGCCACTTATCTGAAGGCATGGTGGATGTGCGGTGGCTTCACATGAGGTCATACTGTGACATAATCATCCGAAGAGGAGATGTTTGTATTGAGATTCAGGTACTCCAGTGTCTTTTGCCAGGCTGTGGTAGTCTCGACAGGCAGGGTTTTTTTGTTTGTTTGTTGTTTGTTAGTTTACACTTGGTAAGCGCCTCGGAGAATCCTTTGTAATTATTATCATAGGTTTTTGCTGTCTTTGAAAGATTAAAGATATAATCCTTTATATAGTACTGAGATTATATACTCTTATACAAACATACATTTTGTTGTTATTTTAAAGTGCATAATAATCTTTCATGTTCCTCTTTAATTATTATTTTAGGACCTGAGTTCTTGGCTCATTTTCATGTAGAGGTATGCATTGCTCAGCCTGAGCCTCTTTCAGCAGCACTGGGGCTGAATGTGCAGGGCATCTTAGGAGAGGCCTTTAGTTATACTCTCATTGACTCAGATCTTTGCCTTCTTTCCCAGGGTAGTCTAGAGCAGAAATGGACATAGACGGGCACTGGCTGTAGTGATTTGAGGCCACAGAACACCCAATGCCCTCAGCTACCTGTGTCCAGAGGCCTCTTTCCTCTTTTTCATTGACAAAACACATTGTATTTTGTCCAGCAAAAACACACTCCATTGCTACTCAGCACTAAACATGCTACATTCAGAACCTTGAAATGGTGACTTCAGTTACAGAAGCACTTGGGTGGAATGACCAAGGAGACAGGGAGGGGTTTCAAAAAAAAAAAAGTTTTATGATTTTTTTTTGAACAAAGCTTTAACTTGCTCTGTCAAATGCAAAAAGAGTTGAACTTGCCTAGCAAGGAACTAAGACAGTGGCGTGTGTTTGATTTAACATGTCTGTCTTCCACCTTTGACAGCTTGATCCATTGTTATTATCTATTATCTTTTAATACATGCCTCCAGTCAGAACATCCGCCCTTTTTAATGGCCTCCGAGCCACTCGGGTTTCATGGGATTTGGGTGGAATAATAATGCCTAGCCACATTTGCTAAGGAAATTTTGAAAGGGCAGAACTGACATTATGTCTGAATTAATCCCTGTCTTCTGAAGTCTACTGCAAAGTTGCTGTATCTGTTAGCCACCCTGTCCTGCAGAGATGGGAGAAAATATGATGCTTGCAAGTCACTGGCCAGTGGCTGAAACAGGAAGAATGTTCCTGAGGTTTCATCACTAGACTGTTATTCTGTCTTATCTTAAAGGAGTTCCTTTTACCTGCTGTCTCCATTTCCTCATCCCCACCCCACTCATCAGCCTGTTTGTGGTGGCTTACAGCCCATCTCTCAGATGACACTGTTCCCACTGTCTGCAGTAGCCTCCCAGCTACTGAAACTGGCCGACTTTTGATTTTTCTTTTATCTTCCTTTCAGCATATGTAGCATTGTTTGCTCCTCTGTCTTTACCCACCACGTCTTTTTCATCTTGGTTTCTATGACACGGCCCTCTTATTTTCCCTGTGTTTCTATTGGTTTTTGTCAGCTTCTTTGAGGGCCATTCTTTGCCTGGCTGTTGGATTGTTTAAACCCCATCAAGGCTTGGCTGGCCAAGTCATCCATCATATAAAGATAGTGTTCTCTGCTTAGGTCATTTGGAACATGCCCTGGCTTTAGCTATGCCACATGGCCCACACCAGTCTTCCTAGTCCATACTCTTCTCTGAGCTTTGAGGTATATTTGGTATTTTCACTTTGACATTTCAAAGCACTTCAATGACATGCTCCAAATCAGCTCTTAATCTCCATTTTAAGCGTGGCTCTCTCTTTTGAGTTCATAATCCATGCAAGCCAGAAGTCTAGGCTGCACTCAGGACAGCTACCTCTTACCTGCACCCCTCCTCCATTGTCAGTCTACCAGCAAGACCTGACATATGGGTTTGGGGTAGGTACTTATGTCCAGACTTCTTACTCCCAGGTGTTCACAGCATTAATCCATTTCTCACTGTCTCTACCTCTCCCTTCCCACCGAAACCACAATCCTGTCTCTTTCTTACTACTACAGAGTTCACTCAGGAAGCCCCAGTCTCCTCTCCCCCCACCCCAGATCCTTCTGCACATTGCACTCTTTTCAAAACCTAAGTTTCACTTCTTTGAATAAAGAGTAAGTTTTTCTTGTTCTCAGATCTGAGGTTCAGTGTATTCTGGACACTGCGTCCTGCTCTAGTCTTATTTGAAGTTGCTATCTTTTGCCTTTTAGAGATAATTATAATTACAGAGCTTTTGTTTCTGTATTTAAAATTACTTTGTCCTAATTGAGGAAATTTGGAAAATTCCATTAAATAAATCCTGTCTCCCCAAAACAACCATTGTTAAATTTCACTTCAAAATTACTTTAAAGCACAGATACACAGACTCTTCACAAAAATAATACCATAGCATGTGAATTTTAGTATTCTGCTTTACTTAGTGTGGACATATGAACATTACATCATATCATTAAGTATATGTTAAGGTTACTTCCCCAGGGTATCTCATCTTTTATTTTATGAATATAACAAACAGGTAACACAAACAGATAAGAGGTTCTGTTATAGTACAACCACATTCCAACATTCTGCTTCTCACTTATCTATTTTCATTTAATTTTTAATTGATTATTTGGTAATTCGATATGAGTACAATGTATTTAAACAAATAATTAGGTGGATGTATGTGTGTCTGTGTCTGGATTTATGTACATGAGTGCAGGTGTTGCCAGAGGCCAGCAGAGGGCGTTGGATCCCCCTGAAGCTGAAATTACAGGTAGTTGTGAGCCACCCAATGTGGGTGCTGGGAACTGAATTCTGGTCCTTTCTAGGAACCAGAAGTGCTATCAGAGCCTGAGCCATTTCTCCAGCTCCAAATACAATGTATTGAGAGAATGCTCACCTCATCTCCCTCCTAACTTTATGTCTTTTACCCAGCCAACTGATGCCCATATGTATGTATGTATGCATATATATATATATATATATATATATATGAATGTAAGGTGGGCACTGGATCATAGGCAACTGATTGTGGACCATAGCATTGCAGAACACTGACACTCCTTCCCCCAGGGATCATCAGTTGCCCATACTGCTTCATTTGGGGTGGGGTCCGAACCATAGGTGCTCTGAGGCCATGAGTGCAGTTCCTAAGCAATCTTCCCCAACCTTTGACTCTTGCAATCATCCTACCTCCTCTTCCACAGTGTTTCCTGAGCCTTGCTGGAAGTGTAATATCCAACTGTCCATTTAGGGATGAGCTCTCTCCATAGTCATTGACTCTCTTTCTTTGAGAAGTTGTGAGTTCCAGTATTAACAGCCATCCACTACAAAAGGAAGTTTCTCTGATGAGGAGAAAGACCATGTTTATTGGCATATATTAACTATATAAAATCATGTGTCTCATTGTCACATTTTAATGTCTGTATTACTTTTATGAATTTGCCACATCTTTTAACTGTTACTAAATTGTTTTCCATGTGGATTATTTCAGTTTGTCTCTGCTTTTAAAAACAACACTGTAGTGAACAACTTGTATGATTATCCCTGGGTCCTGTAATTATTGGGTTTAAAAAGTATGAGTGTGTGTGTGTGTGTGTGTGTGTGTGTGTGTACATGTGCACACAATGCATATGTGAGCTTAGGTTTTCAAAATGTTTCTGTTCAGAAAGGTTGCATTATTAATCTCATTGTTTTCTAAAAACAGATTATTTCTTAATATAACCTCCACTTGTATTTCTCTGATTATAAATATTAAGTAATAGTAAGACCAGGTGCCAAAGGACTATCGATTATATTACCAGTCATCATAAAATGCAATTATGTTTACTTAAGTACTTTTAAGAGAATGGTGACATGCTTTAAGTGACATAGACATTAGGAATTTTAAACTAATTTTATAACAACAAAGCTATGCTTTGTTGATCAATTTTTTTCAGATAAAACTACCTTACAGCCCTTAAGCATGATCAGATAATATGATTTATTGAAATACTGTCTTTGGGGTAGACTCTGAAACCATTTTAATGGGTTAAAATAATGACTTTAGGGCTGCTATATTTACTGTTTTCCTGGAGGTTAGGTTTAAATTGCCTGTCTACTTCTTCTTATGAGTGCATCAAATTTACACTCAGAAAGATGAAAACTAGAGAAAAGAGGATTTTAAAACTTAAAATTTGAATACATACACGGTTGTTCATACATGGTGAATCTTATAATGCAAGCCCATGTGTTCATATTGACAGAAGTGAATAAGTAAAATTATGCTCTTCTGTGGTTCTTTACCTTATTCATGAAGAAGCACATGTTTATTAGAAGGACATTGTGATAAACTAGTAATACAATTTTGCAATCCTTGCAACAATCTCTAGTTTGAAAAACATTTGAGACTAAGATAACCTCAAATTGGTAGATATAATCTACTAATACCAATAATTACATTTAATGTAAGTGGACTAAAAATTCAATTAAAAAGCAGAGTGACAGAATAGATGAGAAAATGCAGCTATCTGTGATTATTGTAAGGTAAAGTTAAAAATAGGGTATAGGAAAGCTATGCTGTGCAAACAACTAAGTACAGAAAATTGGTGTAACGGTGTTATCACTGGAGGAAGAAGATTCTAATACAAAAAATGCTGACAGACTCATTTCATAGTAACACCTAAGTCAGTATATCACCTAGAGTTCGCAATTCTGGACCTAAGTATAGAGCTTCAAAATCTCAGCAGTATTGATAGAGTTAAAGAAGGACAAATCCATAATAGTTGTAGATTTTAATACTATTTTCTTACTAATTGATGAGACAAGTACATTAAACTTCAGTAAGAATATAGACTTACTCAATACTACCAACTAACTTGATTGATAGGACCATATACCCAATATTTCAGGAACATCTGGCATTTTAATCAAAATAGGCCAATTAATAGGCCATAGAACAAGTCTCTAGATATAAGTTTAGTATTGTTGTAAGGTATCTGTTATTGAGGTATCCAAGACTACCCGGGCATGAGTTCAAACCAATAGAAAGTCTTTATTAGCCTTCCAGAGACTACACTAGGTGTTCAGGACCAGAGTGCAGTCCCAAACGTTTCACAGGATGGGCATTTTAGCACAAAAAACAAATCCTGGGTTGACACACCTCAGTTAGCAAGAACAGTTAGTCAGAAGGAGAACTACAGAAGTCAAAAGGCAAGGTTAGTACATTTAGGAACTTCCCCAGAACTATTGACTATGATGGATCAGGTCTTTGTTCTCATTTTGACTGGTGTTACTCCCTTTATACATCCTGGGTTCCAAGGCCCTGAATGGTACCTCCATCATCTAAGATCTTGGGGCCTCTCTCTCTCTCTCTCTCTCTCTCTCTCTCTCTCTCTCTCTCTCTCTCTCTCTCTCTCTCTGTGTGTGTGTGTGTGTGTGTGTGTGTGTGTGTGTGTGTGTGTTAGAGTTTTCATATTCTACTATAGTAACCAACATTTGGGAATTGAAAAAAATTTAAATTGTACATACCTAACCAAAAGAAGTCTAAAATACCTAGGAATAAATTTGACTATTGATATTTAAGCCTCAAAACTAAAACTATATAAAAAATAACTTTTAAAGGCTCAAATAAACAATGAGATATGTCATGTTTAAGAATCAAAGGATTCAATATTGATAACAGGCCAGCTTTTTCTCAATTTGGCTTATAGATTGAGCACAAATTCAACTAAAGTTCTGCCAGATTTTTAATTGAAATTCTTTATTGAGAAAGCTAATTCTTACATTTATATTGGAATGCAAAGGACTTATGATAGAGACAATAATCTTTAGAATGAAAAGAACAAATCTGGAGATCATATCTGAAGCTAGGACTTCATATATATATATATAATGAGTGAGGACAGATAACTACATCAGTGGATAAAATAGAGTTCAGAAACCAACCCATGCAAATAGTCAATAGATTTCCAACAGTGTTGCCAAGGCAATTTAGAGGAAGAAGGTCACCTCAGACTCACTAAGCTCTTCCATTCTTATATTAGCTTTACATATTAGTGTTAAGGGCAGAGAGATGTGACTTACTTGTGTTCTATATGAAAGCCAGAGCTAGCACATCAGGGACTCCATATGAAGTGTCCATTGAGTCTACTTGAATCAGAAAGTTAAATGATTCTCCTTAAGTCATGCTCTAGCTGTATTAAGATCTGCTAAGTATTTTCAGTTTTAAAGGGTTTCTGGTAATTGTGAAATTCAAAACCACAGAAGTTTCTGGGAGCCATTGTTAAGATAAATACCTGGAAAAGAATTAAGTAAAGATATGTACAATTTTTAACTGAATCTGAGCAAATAGGCTCTTTCCAGGGATAACATCTCTTTCTGAGATGTCACAAATTTTGCTCAAGTCCTTGATGAATATTAAAGCCACTCCTATTTGACTAGGTACCCTACCATTGGAATGGCCCTAGATATGCAAAGCACTGAAGTAATACTGGTTCACCGGTGCATATTTCTTATTCACTCATTCAGGGTTTACCATGTAGCAGTAGATATCAAGCATATGATGATAAGCAAGACATGCACCGCTCTGTCACCACTTTGACGTGTAGAAAGTGAAGACTAAAATAAATGCCCTTTCATAGTAGACTATATATTATTAGTGACTGAACACAGTCAACCATCCATCTAATGCTTCTTACGATTTACATTAGTGTTAGCCAGTAGAAATACAGTGCAAGCACATATGTAATTTTATATTTTCTAATAGCCACATTAAATGGTATAAGGTGGTTCAATTGGGTAATACATTTTCTAAATTAATATACCTAAAGTACGATCATCTCAACATATAACTAGTATTTATTTACTTTTTGCAATGCTAAAGATTCAACCTAGGGGGCAAGGCAGTGGTGTATGCCTTTAATCCCAGCACTCAAGAGGCAGAGGCAGGCGGATCTCAGTGAGTTCCAGGACAGCCAAAGCTAAACACCTGTCTCAAAAAAAAAAAAATCCAACCTAGGGTCTTACATATTCTGTGCAAGTACTACACTGAGCTATACCCTCCAGTCTCAATATTTTTTATATTTATTGAAGAATCTTTTTAAGATATTGTGCCAAGCTTTAAAAAAAATCGGTGTATCTTTCTTATAGGACTTCTCATCTCAATTTGGATCAGCCACTTGTGGGGGGATGGCTACCTTATTGACAGTGTAACTAACTGGAATTAATCAATCAGGCTGTTAAAATTTAAAGCTGGCTTCCCAAGGGGGACCTGATGGTGTTTCTGATACTAAAGGAAAATCACTGTGTCCAGGAAATAACTTCCATTACTGTATTACTAGAAGTCCAGGACTTGTGGTCAAAATGAACATCATTCTGTTGTGACTGTCTAACTCTCTGAGAGAATCCCAGAGTTTCGTCATATTTATAGACCAATCTATCTAGCCAGTGTTCAGACAGATCCAACTGGTCTTTAGGAATTATAAATATTCGCAGTGTTCAACGATTCCCCCCAATAATGATTTTTCAGAAAGCAAAAATATTGCTATTCAAATTTCTCAATAAATATTTGAAAGATGAGTGGTGAACTGAATCAAGAGCCCACATAGTACTCTCTGACGCACAAAAAAAAATATTTTTAGCTCCAGGTTAATGAGCTCATGTTTATTTACATGCCTGTCTCCTGTTTAAAATTCATTTGCATCTTAACAGAATATTTTTTTCCTCTAACTAAGGTCATTATTTCCACTAGGCTATCCATCCCCATATTTCCAAGACTGCAACTAATTTACTCTGCTATGCTGAATTTATAATTCTGAATTTATAATCACTCACCAAGACTGAATTTCAGCTGTGATTTAGGATGGGAACGAATTGGAACCAGTTTGGATTTAGTCATTGTTCCAACACAAATGTTTAGAAATTCATCATCAGGTGTGTCTACCCATCTCCACTCCTTCAGAACCACCTGGGATGCAGGACTCGACACCCATTGCTTACTCAGGATCTCTGGAGACCGTCCTTAGGAACTTGGTACTGTTTAGTACCAAGGGAGAGTCATTTCACACTGAAGTTTGACAGTGGCTGTCATTCATACAGTGAAGTTCCACATTAGCATAACTAAGGATTAAATTACACATTACTATTTCAATCAATTCCATTACTGCTAAAAATGCTATTTTCAGTGTTTACTAGTTGTTCATTACCTACTGTGGACATTTCAATGCATACTATAATTTCCCTTTCAGTAAAGTTTTCATTGTTCGGGAAAGCTCCTTGACATATAGGTTATGAATGATGGATTCTACTAGAGTCCAATTATATTTATCATAAATGAGCTAATGTCTAAAATCAAATTGTCTAGGACCCAGATTGCATTCTCTCACACTTTCCCCTAGTCTTTGTAATGCTTGTGACAGTGTCGGGAAAGGTGTCCCTTGTTTCTTTCTCTTTTTTCCCCCATGAAATCATTTTAAGTGTACTTTAACTCAATCACAGTCCTACAGAAAGCTATTGAACCAGACACAAGTCCTGGAGCTTAGAAAGTGGATCTGACTCAGTGTCTGCCCTCTAGGAGGTCATAGCCTCAGCAAGGCGGCAGTGAGAGACAGGCATAGGAGTCTAATGTTAAATGTAATATATGGAGGCAACAAGGAGCAGAGAGAAGCAGGGGTGGGCAAGTGCCTGAGAAAGAGAGGGTTGCACTCTGTATGCATATGAGCCACAGCCAGCTAGATAGGTGAAAACATTGCTACAAGGTTGTCCAGGATACAGGGGTGCTCAGCCTTGGAGTCATCTAAACCAAAATGCACCCCTTCCACAAAGCATAGCTTTCTCCATGAACCTGGCCTTTAGAAGCATACTGGCTGCCGTTTTTGTTATTGTTTTGTCTGTTTTTCCATAACAGAGATCCCTGTGATGAAATCTAAAGAGTAATAACATTTCCTTTTCAGGCCCTTAGTTGCCATTTAACTCACACCAGCAAAAACTACATAGGAACCTACCTTTAGAAGATGCCAAAAGCAATGGGCTGCTGATTTATTGCCACATCTATTAAAGCTCAAGAGAGAATCTAACTCTTGGATTTTAAAATATAGTTGAGATATTACCAAGATGTTTCCTGACTTAATCCCCCCATAAATTAGATGAAATGAAATCACTTCATTCTTGCCACATTGCCAATCACTCTGCTGCCTTCATTAATCCAGAATGAAATACCACAAAGCGTTAATGGAGATGGGGCGTTGCATTTTTATGGTTTCCATATGAACTCACACTGAAAGATGTCTAAGCTTTTACTTTTACTGGAATGGGGGGCGCAGGGGGAGATAGGGAATCATACTCTTCTCTTGCAAGCCTGTTAATGACCTTGCTTGATAGTTACAAGTGAAGAAAGTAGGGCTCAGACATGTTAAATACTTTGTCCACATTTCTCTGCAAGCAGTAACCAGAGCCCACACACAACCCCAAGTCTTCTGACTCTAAATACAAGGCCCTTTCTGGTGTAGCCTCAACTCTTCTGGGAATTCTATTAAAACAGTTCCTTGAGTGTTTTGCAGTGAAAGGCATTATTGCCAGCCTGTAAATAAAACCAGAAATCCTGCCATTCTCCCATCACTTTGCTGCCCGTGTTTTTACTTTATCCCTTCATGGTCATTATTTGGTGTTCTCTTACAGAAGGCAACAGACTACTGCAACAGAAAATGTCCTTAGATGGGAACCCCAAACCTATTCATGGACCATCAGAGAGGTCCGATGGTCTACAGTGGTCAGCTGGGCAGCCTTGTAACCCAAGCAAGCCTAAGGCAAAAACATCTCCTGTTAAGTCCAATGCCCCTGCAGCTCATCTTGAAATAAAGCCAGATGAGCTGGCAAAGAAACGAGGTAAAGTGATTTCTTTTGCACAAATGATTCAACATATTCTGCACACACATAAAAGTGCCAGGATGGCAGAACTTTCCAGAAAATACTGCTTAGCAAAGAGTGCCATGCATGCAATTGAATTTCTTCATTTTTTACCCCTATGAGCCGCTTGGATTGAAAATGGAAAGGCAGATGCTGTCCTTCCCATGTCTGTCAAAGGTCTAGGAGTACCAAAATAGAATTGCATCCCCTTCTGTGCCCCACTCTGGATGGATGAATGAATGTTCGTTTACCTTCGTCACTTAGGAAACAGTGTTAGCACGATGGATTAGCGCCTCCCAGGCATGTGAAGTCCAGACCTGTGTGGATGAAGATAAATCTAGAGCCTGATAGATCCTCCTTGAGAGATGGTCTTCACTGTGTGAGCTCAGTTCTGTACTAGAACTTTCAGACATCTACCACTGAGAGGCGTTTTTTTCTATTTGACATACTTGATTTTCGTTTTTCAAACCGTAGTGTCTTTGACTACTTACTAACTAGCCTTACAAATTGAACAGCTAAATCACTTCCTTTCTGATTCCAAGACTAATGTCCTTCCAATTCAGCCTCAGTTGTGTTTAATTTCCTTGGCTTTGGCTTGACACACTGGTTACAGTTTCTTGAGAGAGATTTCTTTCTTTGAAGAAACATACTCTTAATGAGATAAGCCCAGCCTGTTGGCCATGCACTCTCCACCCTGGTGCAAGTTACAGGAAACGCAGGAAGATGGGCACCCAAAGAGCTGCTTTAATGCTGTTGCTGTTATTCCAGGCCTGGCTCGGGACGTTGGTCAGGAGCCAGCATACCTGGCACTCATGCCCCATCCTCTTTAGCCCATTTGTACCTCTCCCCGCCTCTATGTCATTTTTCTGCTCCAAAATCTCTGTTGGCTTTGAACCACATGCAGTAGTGTTCACAGAGGGAGCCAGCCACACAAATGGCCTTTAGGTTGGAAGACACTGCAGTTTATAACACTTCCTGAAGAGCAAAATGACCAGTGTACCCCACATGGCACAGCCAGAGCCCCCCTGGGTGAAGACATTTTAGATGGCTGGACAAACCATTCCCTCTAAGCAGTGGTTTTTCCTCTAGACAACAAAAGATGGGTCTATTTGGGGATGGGTTGCTGGCCTCATTTTTTTAGCTCATAAATAAAAGATAAAATGGTCATGCTAATACCTTTTTTCTTGGCATCAATTTTAGGCCCAAATATTGAGAAATCAGTGAAGGATTTGCAGCGCTGCACTGTTTCTCTGACTAGATACCGTGTCATGATCAAAGAGGAAGTGGACAGTTCTGTGAAGAAGATCAAAGCAGCTTTTGCTGAGTTACACAACTGGTGAGTAATTCGACCCACAACTATAAATTCACAGCGTCTGAGCTGTTCCTATGGCCTGTAAAAGACATCAGATGGAAAAGGTTGTCTATTTCATACATAAACATCAGAGAACCACTCTCTGGCTTAGTTTCTGTAAGTTCTGCAGGAAAGAATAGATCTTGGGAATAAATAAGAAAAAGTTTTTCAATAAGAGCTCTGATAGACATCATAATTAACGGAAGTTTACAATGGTCTAATAACATATCAAGGATATAGACTAAAACTTGATCAAAGACAGGAAGGGGGCGGGATGTAAATGGTATTGGCATCCATGAAAGGCTAGTCACATGATACATATTTTTAAATCAAAAATATTCCCATCATTACCATTAAATTCCCCCAACAAAAAGAAACATCTTATTCAGTGAACTTAGTGATAGAGCTCCATTCTTGACATAGGCCATGGTTGTTGTATCAGTGTGACAAAAAGCAATCTATGGAAGTGAGGGTCTGTTTCGACCCACAGTTTGAGGGACAGTCCACCGTAACAGGAGCTCATGACCATGGAAGCAGGAGCTAGAAGCAGCTGGCCACCTTGTGTCTGTATTAGCTTGCTCTTTTCTTTTTATTCATACTTAGCCAAGGACTCCATCCTATTGACTACAGATACAGTGGCCTTCCCACCTCAGTTAATATAATCTAATATCTCTCAGGTGTGTCCAGAAACTTGTCCCCTCAATCATTCTAGATCGTGTTGTGTTGACAATCAGTGTTAGCCGTCACAGTGGTACTCTTATTACTGCCCAGCTCACTGCCCTTCATTGTGTACTAAATTGTGTATTTTCTTTCTTTCAAAAAAAATAAAATAGTACCCTGATATGATTTAGGTGTTGCCCTTCCCTTCCTTCAGCTGGTTTTAATGAGCCCTGGATGTTTTATTTATGTACAGATTGGAGTAAAATATTTATTATTATATAGATTGTTACAGGAAAAAATGTTCTCATTGTCTGAAGACTCAACGTCTCTTAAGACTCTTTCCATTTCAAATGAGAAAAGACAAAAGAGAATCTCATAGCTGAGGTGTGTGTGTGTGTGTGTGTGTGTGTGTGTGTGTGTGTGTGTGTGTGTGTCAGAAACTTCATCCAGGTAAATCTACTTCTAAGTCAAATTGTATTATACTATTGGGATCCAGTCGCTCTCCTCCTTCCTCACTTCCTTCCAGTGTCTCTCCTCCTTCCTACCTGTTTCCTCACTTCCTTCCTCCATCTGTCTCTTTTTCAGTATCAACCACAGTCTCCTAGTTTTGCTTATTTTTTACTTAATTCTTAGACAGACACCTCTATAGCAGATACCACCCCCCTTCTTGGCTTCTCCATAAGTCCTAGCACCCGAGTCTAGTTCCAGCAAAACAATGCAATGGCCAATTTCCATTGGTTGGTTTTAGTTTGTAAGTCTGGATGTGATAACCACCATGGCAAGAGAAATGATCTTGTCACTATCGATTCAAAGTCAAATGCTTTTCACAGAGTTAACAGTGGGGTGAGTCCCAATTCAACCCCATTTTGGCCACAGTTATCCAGGCCAAAATACAGGTGCTCACACTGAAAGAGACCACCAAACTGTGGTATCCAGGTTCATGGAAATTGTCCCCCCATCTCCTTGACTTCTCCTGATACTAGAATTTGATGTATTTTCTGCATATTTTCCCATGCCACGTCCTTGCTTTGACACTGATGTGCTTTTTAACAGCCATGGAGTTGTAAAAGCTAAGGATTAAGCTTCACACTAACTTAATCTAAAATTCATGAATTTTAAGCCATCTGCTGCATACAAGATCCCAAGGGTGCAGAAGACACCAGGAACTTGACAGGAAACTCTCCTTCAGTTGTCACTCAGTCCCTTACAAGACTTCTGAGATAAGCAACCGGTTACCCTCACCCAGCCATGGTAGCCATGGAACTTTCCTCTTGATCAGATTGTAGCTGTATTGTTCAAAGCAACTCCCAGGACACACGTGACTATTTAAATATGGCAAAGATGGTGTACCAAGAAAAATCAGAATTCTTAGTAATTTCTAGTTATAACTTTTCCAATTTCTCCTTAATTCAGTTGTCCTGTTATTTGTAAGTCTACCCAACAAGTGTCTAGAACCAGGGGCATCAGATACTACCTAGTAAGGGCCAGCTAGTGAATTTTTTAAGTGTTCCAGGCATATAGTCACTCAGCTCTGCTTGTATGACTAAAAGCAGCCTCGGACAGTGTGGAAAGACACCAGTTAGCTCCTGGGGTCTACAGTTTGGCAGCCGTGGTCTCAGGGATTAGTTCTTGGCCTGGAAGGGAGTTCTATGCCCTATCCACCTGGGTGGCTTTGTAGAGTAAGCCCTTCCTTTGAGAGCCCCTTGTAATACCTTCCATGTGAGTGACTCAGGCACCATTGACCAAGTGTAGTGGTGACCTTGAATCCCCTGTCCTCCAGCTGCTATGACTGCTTTTTATTTACTTAATTTTGTGTATTGGTAAAATGAACAGCACACAGGTCACAGGGCATCTGGAGGTTCACAATAGGTTCTATGAGCTTTTCATTCCTCAAATGGTTTAAGTGTGATTCAGGAAAGCCAGTGCCCACAGAAGTTGTGTGTGATTTCTCTACCCTGCATTCCCCTTGCACTTTAACCTGGAACTTTAACCTGGTGGGAAAATAAGCTCTGAGCCCTGCCATGCTAAAATGTCCCCCATAAGACAAAAGGGCACTTTCCTTCCAAACCAAAGGAGAAAGTATGTGGTTCAACCCTTTGCTGTATGTGGCGGCTACAGAGTAAACACCAACACTCCTTTTCTGACCTAACCCTTAATAAAAATGATCCCACAACAATTGTGTGCTAACTTAAAAATAAAACCAAATTACCATTTAAACATACCATTTGCATGCATTTCTGCCAAGTGGAAAACATCACTTCTGCTCCAAACAAGCCTTTGGCCCAGCCAATACAGTCACGAACTAAGACAGAGTCGTGCCCCCTCCCCTCCCCCACCCCGACCTCCCCGCCTTGTCTCCTAAGTGGGAGGAGGATGGATTTTAGGAATTTCGGTACTCATGAAAATGTCAGGCTACAGAAGACTTGGGAAAGAAATTTCTCTAGGGCTGAATCATGTTCTATAGGGAGTAGAGGGAGTTGTGTGCCCATCACCACCATTTTAAAGACAGGCAAACCTTGAGTTCAAGAAGAATGGGGTTGTAGATTTGGGACATATGGACCATGTCCTCTGGTTTCTGAAAAAAAATTGCTTGTTCTAAAACAGTAATTAACTCATGTGATGCTCGGTGGCTTGAGTCAGTGAGCCCCACTCCTAAGTCCTCCCTCTGGTCCTTATTTGGATCACCCAATCCTCCTCACTCCCAAGTACTCAGGAGGAGGCTTTGTGTGTCCTTTAGAAATAAATGCATAAGCATGCATTTAATGTAAAAAAATGTTTAAAAACTTCACTTTTCCACCACTTGCCAACTTGAGGATATGAGTTTTGCTTGAGTACATTCCACCAAAAATCCCATGAAGTTCATGGGAATGGTGATTTCAAGAAGCTAGAAGGTAGTGGTTGCTGTACATCCTCCAGCCTTACAGAGGACACACCAGGGCCAAATGAGCTAGGTATTTATCCTTCCCAATCAGGCCACAAAGAGTGCTTGCTCAATACAGTTACTGAAGAAAACCACTAAGTATCTAAAATAGAACATTGGCAGTTCACCAGGACACAGTCCCATGTGACTAACTAGCCACACATGGGGCAGTCCCATCTCTCAGAAAGAGCTGGGGATCTGAGCGAGTAACCAAGATGGCACAATCCTCTCCCACTACATCTGAACAGAAGATAAACTTGGCAACAGGAGCATAAAAAGTAATATCAGGAACTAACGTGAAACAGCTGGCTCCATTTCTGTATGACTGGCCTCCTACCACAGCTGGAAAATATTCGTCCTTTGGAATCATAGCTGCCAGATTTAATTGCTCTGTGTGCAGACTAGTCTAGCTTCTCATCACAAACCCAGTGTATGTGTGTCCAAGTTGATTATGAAGGCTTAAAATGAGCAATAAAACATGAAATTGAAAAAAACATTGAGGAAGTATAATAATACTCAATATTTCTGCCATATGCTTGGAGAGAAAGTATCCCAAAATAGAGCTATAAAAATCCTGTTAGGTGTTATTGTCAATTTAACATCTAATTAAGAGCACTCTTAAGGAAGATGGAAGCTGGTCTGGAGCCAGCAAAGTAGTGTGTGTACTAGTGGTAGCGTGGGTGGGGATGGTAATGAGGTTTAGAGATTGAGGGATGGATTGGGACAATCACTTTAAGCTGTTTTATTTGAAATAAAAAAGGGCAGTCAGAACATGAATTCTGTAGTGAGGGGCCATACTGGCCCTATGCCGTGTGTGTGTGTGTGTGTGTGTGTGTGTGTGTGTGTGTGTGTGTGTGTGTGTGTGTGTGTGTGTTTTCTGCAGTAGGGCTGTATTCATTACCTTTGTCATTGCTATGGCCAGATAGCACAAGAAGCACTTTAAGGAATGACTGGTTTGTTCTGGTTCATAATTAAGAGGGGACATACTCCATCAGAGTGGGAAAGGCCCAGTGACAAGACCATGAAGAGTCTGGTCGCGTCACATGTGCATTCAGAAAGCAGAGAGCTGGCTGAAGAGAAGCTGTAAAAGTTCAAGGTCCACCCCTAGTGACCCCTTCCTCCCACAAGGTCCCACCTCCTAGAAGTTCCACAACCTTCCAAAATGGTGGCACGAGGTGAGAACCAGGTGTTCAAACCTAAGACCCTATGAAGACCTTTCATGTTCAAACCACAACCAGGGATGGGTCTAGTCCGAGCCAAGTCGGAGGTGAGACATGAGTCTCAGCCCTTGCCCACTTCCCCTTTCTCTGCCACCTTGTAGTTCATTTCTTCCTCCTCCATCTTTTCTTTTCTCACAGCCAGGTGTTCTTCCTGTCGCCCTTTCAGGCCAGAGCTCCTGGTGTCTACAGAGCTCCCTTCCTCTTTTTGATCATTGAAACTTACTGGACCTCCACAGTTCATGAACTCATCCTCCTTGTGAAGATGTGTTCCTCACCCAAAATGACATAATAGCATGTAACAAATGCTCTCTAGAGATGCTTTCCCCTAACTAAAAGATAAATTCTAGTGTGAGAATCCCAAACTGAAGACCTAGCTATTTTAAGCTAAGTTCACCTTTTACCAGAACCCTAGAATCCCCTTACCTGCTGCTGGGGCCTTGCTGGTAGCTAAGTAAACTCTTTCTGCACACATTCTCACCCTAACTGGCAGGAGGGTCCTACCAGCCAGATATCGTCTCTTTGACATTTTGAGTGTTGTGTTCTTTTCGGACTGTGAACTTGAGGAAGCCTCCCAGCAGAAAGTAACGGGTGAGGTTTGTGTCTCAGAATCACCTAGTCATAGCTGGTAGCTTATTCCCAGCGTTGTTCCTCAGATATCCAAAGAGTGTAAAATCATCTGAATGTACATCCTCAGAGTCACATAAGTCTGAAGCCAAGTAAGACCATCTTCCTCCTTCAGGGGGTTTAACATGAAGCATAGTTTGTTTGTTAGTTGGTGACCAACGCTCCCTGTCATCAGCTCCAAGCACTCATCCTTTCTTGGCACCTTGGCACTGCTTTGGGGTGGTGCCGGGTTTTGCACACAATGCTAAGAGTCTGGCTTTTCTGTGATCCTTAGGTCTTTCATTGTTCTCTTTGTGGGTAGCTAGTATTTCCTAAGAGACAGTGCCTATGAACTAATATTTGCTTCCACACTACACACCACATTCATGTATGGAAACTATAGTTAAACACTCGCCAGGCCATTATCCCCTGCCCTTTACAAAGGCGTCACACCCAAACTTACTTCTGTGCTCCCAGAATTCAATGTTGCCCTATTTGTTTGTTCGGGGGTGGTATTTTAATTATAACATGAGTCTAAAGAACCTAAAATAAAACCCATCACACACTGAAATTAGCAGACCCCACATCTCAGTGAACCTCTGCACAGTAGGCATTGTGAAGACGCTGTGAAACTTCACAGTAGACTTAGAACTTTCAGTACTGATTGTGTTTTTATGCATCTATCCACCACCAGAAAATCCCTGCAGAGTTAGAACTGGAAAAATAATTAGTTGAGTATCCTCTTAAATGACTCGAGTGTCTGCTGTCTTCAGGGTCCTTCCTCAGCTCCTAATTTGTGACCTTGCTTGTGTACCTTTCTACATGTTAGACTGTATCCGCATGCACACTTGTTTACATATATACACATGTGCTGTGGCTAGTGTCTGTGTGTAAGGGGGAACACGCACTAAATTTCTTTCTGAGATTGTGTCCTTGCTTGCTACTATATATTCTAAATCTATGGCATCCAATATGGGTCCAGGGATGAACCTGACTGGGGCATCCAGGAAGTGAAGAAAATGACAGAGACAGACAGAACTCTGGGATCCCATGAGCTACACTCTGATGGAGAAACCCGCAGCACCCTGGCAGCTCAGTGTGTTTATTATATAGAGTTGAACAGGGAGGGGAGGCAGGGTTTACAGTATACAGCTGAATCAAGGAGATGGCTTAGCCAATCTAGATAGGAGCAGTCTCTGTAGGCAAACAGTCTTCATGCCTTAAACACCCAGCCAGCTTGGAGAAAGCTGTGGTAGACATGTTCTGCACACACTGTCAGCATCTACACATGGACTAGAAGAAAGGCTTTGTCATTTCCCTCTGAGCCTCACCTCCTGGGGAGAAGACTTTGCCATTGCTCTTAGGCTCTGGGGTCTATGACATGGCCAGCTCAGCTCATGTCAACTTATGCATTCACTCAGGACTTCACTCTCTCAGGGCTTTTTCTACGCCCCCTATGCAAGTCCGTCCATTTTCCTACAAATGAAACTTCTGATTTCATTTTTCTCTAGGGCTAAATAGTATTCATATATATTTTTTCATTGTTGCTATTGTAGCAAATTTCCCATGTGTTTTTGCTGCTCTATTCACTATAGCAAGAAATTGGGACCAACCTAGTTGTCTGTCAACAGATGACTGGATAATGAAAACTTGTTTGTGTAGTTTTAAATCCAGGTGGTTTCCTTTTAGGTCTTGTAACAATTGAATGTCACTTGTGGAGGGGACAGTCAGTCTGAAGCCAGCATCAGTGTCTTTCAGTTGGTGAATCTCTCCCCTGTAGGATACAGTTGACCTGGCAATATTGTGGCTTGTCACAGCTGCAGGGAGGGTGTGTTACCAGCCTCTAGTAGCACAAGGTGAGACCAGGGGCAAACCAGCCAAGGATACATAGTACGGCCTCTCCACCCGTCTTCCTTCCTTCCCATGCTCCTATAACAAGGACATCTTTGGTCTGAGATGTTGATAATACCAAGAATTCCCTGGGAAGAGAAAGCAGCATGTTCTGAGGTACCTCCTTGAGGGAAAGACAGACTTGGCAACACTGTGAGAATATAACTTCTGGAACCCCATCCTCCACCCAGTAGTAGGATTTTCTTTCCTGTTGCTTTCATACCAAAAGCCTTCCCTTTTCAATCAGTGGTAGGAAAATATTTTTTCCATACTGCCTGAAACATAACCCTTCCAGCTACACATTTTAAAGGTCAAATTACATTTTTGCCTCCTTGAGATCAGAAAAACAATTATATTGTAGTGTAGAAAATTGAAGGCTTTGCTTTTTTTTTTTTTTTTTTTGGTCTGTTTTTCATTATAGAATTCAACTTGGCCCTTAGAAGAAAATGGAAAAATTAAGAACTGAAGGTTGTAGCTAATGACAGGCAGTCACTTTCATTAGCCATTCTGTCTCTACCGGAGTCTTTTTCTCATTTTACAATAAAGCCAAATATCACAGTGGGGACCAGGATTAGGACAGAGATCTGAGGCGTGTAAGATAAGTACAGTGGGGAATTGTTCCATTAAGCGCCTGTTTGGGGATATTCTTCCTTGGCTTCAGGCAGGCAGCAATATTACTTGGTATTCCCAGGCATACATGGCTCATGTCCAGACACTCTAATGCCAGTGACATACTCAGGTGAGCAAGCCCTTGTTCTGTTTAAACTAGATGGAAGCAGAAGGTCTTTTTGGATAGCTTATGGTCCAGTGGTAGTTGAACAAATACTTGGTCATCTAATTACCTTCTCTTAATTAAGAGAATCAGAATCGTTAGCATTATGGAACTACATATATTTTGGTAGGAGTGACAGATATTTGGTTTTTAAAGAAATGACCATTGAATTTGATCCGTATCACAAAACAGATGGCAGCAAGTAGATTTGGCTTTGAGTTCAGTCCCATGAAGGACATTGATACAAGCATGGGAAATGGATAGGAATACCACTGTAAAGCCAATGTGGCAAAAACAGTGTTACTAGTGTGCACACTGAAGTGTCAGCTCCTGGCATAGTGTAATTGTAGAGTCACAAAAGGATGCTTTTCTGAGTCCCTTTCAATAAGATGTATTGATAACAGGGTTGCCAGCACAGGAATGACCTAAGGAGGTTTTTCAGCCATTTGGCATTACTACATAATGATTGCACAATGCTTTCAATTCCCTACTTAATTATAAGAAGTGTGTGAAACAATTACTAGATTTTGCCAGCTTTTAACCTAGACACATAATGAAGAACAAAATCAAGAGGTTAGGGTATGTGGTTTTCAGTTTTCAATTCTGTTTTTAATAAAAATCAGAAGTTTGAATTGTGTTTTTCTTTTTAAAGGGTAATAAAAGGCTTTCATGTCCTTCCACTCCGGAAGTGAATGCAGTCTTCAAAAATTATCAAAACCTGTGCAAACCCGACTTTCTCACAAATCCCTTTCTTTCTCATCAAATGGTTTTTCTCAGTGCCCACCTGTTTGTACCTTGTACAAGATACTATACAAAGAAAATTAAATAAACCTATTCCTTCCCCCACCCCCAGTAGTCCATATTATCTGAGAATATTAAAAGAACACAGCGTGAGAATGAGCACACACTTGCAAAGGATACATGGAGACAATAATAAAAGAGACTAATAAATATATTTATGCCTCAGGAGAGCCATATGGATGGATTTTGTTGCCATCTAGCTGACAAATTGCCCAAAATGACTCCTTTTCCTCACTCTGCACCAGTGTAATAAGCAAGAGTAGGCTCCGGGATTCATTCTGAAACTGTGAAAAGGGCAAATACCACATAACACGGAGAAACTCAAGGTTCCTATGACTTTGCAACTGTGGCGAGTCCCAGAGGTACCATGTGCTTCCAGATCTTGCCTCATTTGTGAATATATGTCACTCTAAATAGGTGCAGATCACTCTTTGGAGGTGGAAGCTTCCCTTTTCCTATTTGCTTTCCTCCCTCAGGTTTTTCTCCACATTAGATGTTCCCCCAGGGCCACTACTGGGATTGAATGAATCAATTGAAGGAAGAGCAGGCTGATAAATACAAAAAGTACTGAACTGGCCTTTTCGGTGTAGGTATGGTCCCAAGAAACCAGCATAAACAACCCTCACATTAATAGCCTTTCTGGGCCCCATGTGTGGATTACTGCCGTATGTTATGTCAGCCACACACAGCTGGCCCTGGGAGTCCACTTCGCTTTCAATGCAGGCCTCTCTGCAGAGCAGAACCTCCATAAGAGTTGAGGACTCGGCATTGCTCCTGCTTTTGTTCTGAAATCTGCAAAGATTTCTGAATCTTCCCAGCAGGTGAAGGCTGCCAATCAACCAGCTAGTTGTAGAACAGAAGGGATTGTTTTACGACTTAGAATGGAATGGAAAGAGAAGGTGAAATTAAGCTAAGTGTTCTGTCTGCATATCCCTGTAAGGCATAATATCTTAAAGAATTTATATAGCCAAGTGGTGGTGGAGCATGCACACCTTTAATTCTAGCACTCGGGAGGCAGAAGCAGGCAGATCTCTGTGAGTTCAAGACCAACCTGGTCTACAGAGAGAGTTCTAGGACAGCCAGAGCTACACAAAGAAATCCTGTCTCAAAAAAGAAAGAAAGAAAGAAAGAAAGAAAGAAAGAAAGAAAGAAAGAAAGAAAGAAAGAAAGAGAGGAAAAAACAAAGTAAGAAAATAATTTGTAATATAATGCACTTTCCCTAGGAAAATTAAACATTGTCATAGATAGCAAATGCATTACAGTATTTAAAGAGAGCTATTCTATATTATAATTTGAGAATGAGTCTTGTAGTTTTGTTGTTGTTGTTATTTGGGGATATTTGTTTGTTGAGAATGGGTCTTGGAGTTTTGTTGTTGTTGTTTGGGGGTATTTGTCTTTGTTTGTTGTTTTTAACCTGTGAGACTAGTAGGGAGGAGGACTCTGGAGTTATCCTGGACAGTTTGCCAGGTGGACAGCAGCAGATCATGCAGCAAACTGCACGCGGAGTGGGGAGTAATAGAATTCCTTACATGGGCGCAGCTTTATTATTTCAGTGGCTATAAACTCTTGATTCTTACTAGGCCATATTCTAATAAAAGTCACACTTTCCAAGGTTTATTAACCACTTAATTAGGAAGCATGTGGTGTTGAGTTATACAGAATGGGGGTTGAATTTCATTTCCTGTATTCTAGCTCAGGAGCCAATTGAGTTTCTTACATCAACTCAGCTGTGAACCCAAGATAGTTACGACTTTCTGTGGGTTGTATGAATACCCCCGTGTAAGTCAGTAAGCTTGTCAGATCATTCTAGAAAACTACTAGCCTGCTCCACAATGGATGCTTGCTTGAGTCTCCCTTCTTTGTCCTAGCATAGCATTTAGGAACATTCTTTTCCTCTACCCTGAAACACTGGCAGGAAGTTATCCTACTTCCTAGTTAAAGCTCTTCTTAATTAAAAAGTTTTTCCATAAAATATATTATAGTCACATTCATTCCCCTCCAAGATCCTTGCTATCACCCTACTTACCCCACTTCATGCTCTGTTTTCCCTCTCTCTCCATCCCCCACTCTGTCTCTCTCCAAAAAAGAAAGAAAATCAAAACAAACAAACAAAAAACAATAAGGTAAAAAGTGACAAAACAAAAAGTGTACCCCTCCCCCAATGAAGTTCATTTTGTGTTGGTCACTTACTCCTGGGCACACAGCCTGCCCTGAATTGTGGTTGGTACACCCCTGGTACACCCCGTGACACTCCATTGGAGAAAACTGGTTTTACCTCTCCCATCAGGTCTTGACTGTGAATAGCTTCTTGGTTAGGGGTGGGACTTTGTGTCCACTTCCCCTTCCCAGTGCTGGGGTTTTGTCTGGTTTGAACCTGTGCAGATCTGGTGTGTGCTGTCAGTCTCTGTGAGTTCATGTGTGCTTTGGTCGTGCTGTGTCTGGAAGATGCTGTTTTGGCGTTTTCCCCCATCTTGGTAGGCATTTAGCATGTGCTGGATCTCCGGGGTGAGATGAGAGAATCTCACCACAACTTTACTATTCCTTGTGTGAAGTGAGAAGTGGAATAAAGGAACTCCCAATTCTGAATGGCTGCCTCTGCCACCAAGGCAGTTCACCCTCCCTTCATGCCTTGCCGTGTCTCTATCTCCCGCTCTTTCCCTTTCTTCATCCGTCCATCCCGTGGGTAGAAGATGGTGCTCTCAGTGGCACTTGTCAAACTTGTTTGTGAGTGAGGAGCATCTGAGCCTTCCCAGAGATTTTGATCCCACAAGTGTAGGGTCCAGAATCTGCATTCTGTGAGTTACACCGAACAAAGACGTCTACACACCACAGTTGGGGAACAGTGCTGCAAATATCCAAGGATAGGACAATTTCTTTCCCTAAAAAGCCAGGTCCGGTGTGTGCAAACAGAAACAGGCAAAATAATGAACGCAATGTAGCAAGTGGTGCCATAGAGTGGCGGGTGGATGGCTTGGGAGAAGCAAGGGGGAAATAAGCCCTCTCTGGCTGTTTAGGAAAAGGTTCATCATGGAAGTAGCACTGGACTCTTGAAGGAAGACTAGAAATTTGCCAGATAAAAAAGGGAACAGAAGATTCCATACTGAAGGAAACAGAGGACTGGGAGAATTAAATTCCCCTGGCCTCACTCCATCAATAGATGAAATGTGAACCCATGCCTCTCAAAACAGAAAATCCACTGCCATTTATCTGTATGCAAGAGGTTAGAAAAGCCTACTTTTTAGAGTTTAATATTTATTTGCCATCCCAATGTGGAGCTACGGAGAGCAGGGTGTTACTGAGATAATGGTGGCATGCTTGAGTAGAGGGTCCCACTACGAATTTTCCTCCCTCCCCTCTTCACCTAAGAGCCAAAAAAAAAAAAAAAAAAAAAAAAAAAAAAAAAAAAAAAAAAAAAAAAAAAAAACTGTAAAACCTTCTAGACAGCCAGGGGCAGTAAAGGCGATGCCTCACTGCCTCCAGTTAGATACAACAGTGCTTCTGATCCTGCCAGCACAACAGTAGTCTCTTACACTTTCTGTTCCCAAGTAACTCATGCTCAATATCTATGACAGCATCTGCAAAGATAGCTTCCCCCACCCCAGTTGGTTTTCCAAAAATGTTTCTGAAAGAAAATGTAACAGGGTGTTGAGAATGGTTGTCTCTATTTTGTGCCCGAGACAAAAGAATGATTTTTGTCTTGTTAGGTTTTATTTTGAAATATTTAATTTTACCTTGCTTTCTGTGTTTTTCAGCTTTTTAAATGAGAATATCAGATGAAATAAAAATATAGAAAAGAATGGTAGTCAGATGTCCAGATGGTATGCCTGTGTGATAAGACAACTGGCATCCATAGCTTTCTTTCTTCTTCTATAGTGTTGCTTTACAGGGGCAGAGGGCTAACTAAGCCCTATCTTTTTATAGTGAAACTGAAGTGGTGTTATTTTCTCAACTAGTGCTTTCCGTAGAAAGAGATCAAGCTAAGACATAATTAGCAAAGACAAGAAAGCACTTAATAACTAAAGCCACATAGTCCTAGCTGAACAGTTGGTGTTGTAGACTTAAAGGATTCTGTAACTCCTGTCCTTTTCAAAATTCCAAGATCATAAATGAGTCCCTGTGGGATTATTTTGAAATGAACTATGTTTTGAGAAATTCCAGAATCTGGTAAGTGTTAGGGTTAGTCTGCACGCTAAATCTGTATGCTTCTTTCCCAAAGCATAGTTTAAATGGTATAGTCAAATCATTGTACGAGTCGAACACGAAATATGCAAATTAAGAGAGGTGAGCACACTGTGCCATCTCTGGTACTCAGTCCAAGTGATAGATTGAGGCCAGTTGTTCAGATCTGGGGTGTTTGCTTTGCCTTGAAGCTGAGTGTGCTTCGTGCCAGGACAGTCAGTCACCTTACCTCTTTAATGGTCCTGTTAGTTGGCAACTCTCAAAGGCTGTTACCACCCTGGTGTCCATACTGGAGACCTATGTAGGTTTTGTGTGTTTACAGAATGAAACTGTTGAGTTAAATCTTTAGAAAGATCCGCTTGTCACCTTTGTTTTATTCAAGGGAAAAATACATTTTTCCAGTTATGAATAGAATTCAAGTTGTTGCAAAATGCAAAAATGTGTAGAGTAGAAGATGACAGTCCAGAAATCCCAGCAATGCAACTAAGCTATAAACAAATACAGTCAACTACTCTTAATGAGGTCATAGTTAAATTCACTACAGTGGAAGTGGATAGGAGAGATATTTCTCTACTGGAGTAGACTTCTGGGGACACAACGGCATGGGAAGTGAAAAGTGAGTGGTGACACCTGCAACCAGCACAGGGTGTAGGAGAGGGGACAGGGTGGAAGGGTTCTTAAGGTGAAGAAAGGAACTGGAAGTTGGCAACTTGTAAGATTGGGGGTGTCGCTTGCAGCTAGAGCTGCTGACCCCCCTGGCCTAGGAATACAGAACCACACATGTTCTCACTGCATTTGTAGTCTTCAAGCCAAGGAAGAGACTGTTGACAGTGGCAGTAGTTGAGAAGTGGCTGAGCTGAAGCCCTTGGCTAGTTTTGCCCTGGTCTCAAGAGTGACTAGAATATTTGAGTTGGGTTGGAAATGGGACGCATGGGACAAGTACATGGGGACTCACATGTAAGGAAGTTCTGCTCTTCCCTAGTGTCCCTCATCCAAGAGACAAAGACCCCTAAGTGTTGAGTAGTACAGACCCCTCCCTTCAGTACTCAGACTAGTGAAAACCAAGGAGATTTCCCCAGCTCCAGGCCATTTAAGAGGCCACAGAGTCCTACTGGGTCAACCCGGGGAACCCCATTGCTCTTTGTCTACATAATAATAAGGAGCAGAGCCCAGAGTGTGGAGGAGGGGCTTGTTCTTAAATTATTTTTCTTCTCTAATTTAAGAGGAGTGGGGACATTCTTATACCAAGAAGTCTGGCATTAAGGCTTGTCACTCATGCACACTTGCACTGTGTGGTACAGGCGGTAGGACTGAACACTCCCTTGGCATTCTGTATCAGCCTTCCTTCCCAGCACCTCACCTTTCTGCACCAGGAGACTAGCATACAGGCTCCTTACACAGCCTGCTCACCCTGCCTGTCTCCTCCCGGTTTGTGTCTGCACAGTATGCAATGAGTTATGGGAGTTCCCAGTCAAGCACTTTATCCATAAGACATTTCGGAGTTACAATTGTCTGGGATCAGATGGTTCTGAGCAGTTTCTTTGCCTGCAGGCTCCCTGAGGCAAAGCATCAGAGGTGGAACTTGCCTGGTTTTAACTCTTTGACATCTGGTTCTAGCCGCTGCCCACACTGGTTGAAGTTCTGTTTTAAGATTCTGCTTTCAGTCCTCAATGTTGACCAGCAGGCTCTCAACCATGGTGGTCCTGTGGGTGCCTGCCTACCATAGTGTCTTTGCTATTTAAGAACAAAGGCCTGTGTGGCTCATCCAGGCTCCCAGAAGCTGTTTTTGTCACTCTATGCCTTGGTCCCTAGAATTAAGGATGAGTCTTCCACAGAGCAGAAAACCACAAAAATAGTCCAACTGTAGAGTCCTTCTGATTCCTTTTATCATCACTATTAGTTCCCTATAGAAAGAATCAAGACAGTGGGAACGTTTTTATGAAAAGACACTTTATCTTTGTGATTAACTATATAATAAACTATAAAGTTTCGCCATGGTAATCTCCTCCTTAGACCTTATTGCTTTGGTAATAAAAGCTTTTTTATGGCCACCAGATAAAATTTTATTATCCAAGTAGTTTAGATAAAAGGAGAAGATGTGTTTGGAAGGGAAGAAAGGTATGTCTGAAACGTGTGAGTTTAGCATGGGTTTTATGTTCATTCTGCTGATGGAGAACATGCTGGATGCATCTTAAGTCTAAGCCAATTAAAGACTTAGATGTTTCTGCCAAGTAGTGAGGATCACTACTGGGAAGCAGGACCACTCCATACTTAGGCTCTTGGGTGAATAGAAAAGCACACATTTCAGCAGACACTACCACAAGATGCCCTGCTTTGATTCTGTGTCAAAGCCTCCACATTTGGTGAACAGCATTACAGTTTTATTCCTCAGCTTATCTCTTAAATGATGAGAGCCAGTCCATGTCCAAAAGTATATATATTTTTACATAGACATGACTTACATGCAAGTTCTACAATATACACTTTAAGAAGTTCCATCATTGCTATGCCACAGAAATATAGGTCTGTTGTCTTCCTTTACAGTTCAGCCACTGCTGAGCAATCCATAACAGAATGCAAGCATAAAGGTGAAGTTTAAAAAAAAAAACTCAATTAGAGGGGCTGGGGAGATGGCTCAGAGGTTAAGAGCACTAGTTGCTGCTCTTCCAGAGGTCCTGAGTTCAATTCCCAGCAACAACATGGTGACATACAACCATCTACAATGAGATATGGTGCCCTCTTCTGGCATGTAGGCATACTTGCAGACAGAATACTGTATAAATAATAAATAAATCTTTTAAAAAGACAATTAGAGGTTTTTGAGGCCGTGACACAGTTAAGCAAAGATTTGAAGAAAGTTCATTAGATGAAGAAAGGAGTTTAGGTAGGAAAGTGGGACACTGTCTTTGAGGCAGAGGGCATGCCCCCAAGGCTCTGTAGTGGAATTTTAGCAGAGTTCCTGCCTCCTGAGATCTTGGTAAGCTTCAGTAAAATTGTTCTGTGTGGCACTGGCCCACCAGTTGGTGGGCCTTGCTGAGTCAATCAATACTCTGTACTGGTTAGCACTGGCTCTCACCTTGAAACAACTGCAAGCTGATGTCTACCTATAGAGGAGGACCACAAAAGCAAGTGTGACTTCTTTGCAGTAGGACTGTGGTAATAACTCCATGCCAGAGTTCTGACAAGATGCCCTTAGTCCCTGTCCAGCCTGCTGTTGTTGTCACCAGCAGCATTTTGGTGTATGCCTGACCTTGTCCTTCTGAGAAGACTGAGTCATGCAAATGGCCCTGATCAAATCATTCTCAAAGCTAACTAGGACACCCAGGCTTTGAGGGCATTTGAAAGGCTGTAGACATGGCTATTCCATCTTGACCTGCTCTTAGTCTGGGGCTCAGTATGATGTGTTGCTGGCTCCTTGCTGTCTGGCAGCCTACAAGGGACAGACTAGCCTGTACTAATTCATCTGTCACATCCAATTCCACTCCCCAAGCCTAATGCCTTGGAAGCAAACCCAGGTACTGCAGGTCCAGTGTGATGAGATTCTTGGGGGATGGTCAAATGGACCCTCCTTATGCAGAATCCTGAGCTTGGTATGCTTCTGTCAAATCAGAGCTAAAACTCTGGGCTTGCCTCTGAACATGAGTTTGAAAACAGTCTTAGAGAGAGAGAGAGAGAGAGAGAGAGAGAGAGAGAGAGAGAGAGAGAGAGAGAGAGAGAGAGAGTGCTGAATTGCTGAAACACACAAAGACGACCTTCTTCCCTTGCTAAAACACCCATGGGAATAGAAGCATGGTTTGATGCCAACTTCATGGGCTTTTCCACATCCCCAAGTGTGCGCATTAAGCAGATTAAGAGTTTATTGTGTAAACCTCCGTCCCTCCTGTTGCCAGCCCAGAAGGTCTGAACCAACCACTGTGCGACTATCCAGCTTTGTTTAATATGTGTTCCACCTGAGGCTATGTATTATACCACCGGTGCCCATCTTGTAAACTGTCTGAACACAATATTATGTTAACAAATCCTACCAACAAAAACTCAGCATGATCGTGAGCTGGTAAAGAACTTAGCACTTAGCAAAGCCTCTTCCCTATGACATTCTCCCTGCCCAACACATGCAGCCCATAATCTTCATGACTTCCGGTGCTGTTCTTTGCGTAAGCATTGGGGTGGTAAGGGCAGGTATCTTTGTGGAGCTTAGTGGCCTCCTGTGATAGTCTGCCCCTCTCCCAACTGCTGACCACCTGAGGCCAGGCCAACCTTGTCAAGTGTGCCATGTATGTCTCAAAACCTTCAGTTCTCTTCAGACGTCTGCTAGATCTTCCTTCTGGCACTCACCATCTTCTCTTTGTCTTTCCCTTTCGACAAGTCCTGCAGCTCCTTTCACGTCTCTGCAAAAATAATGTAGATTCCATGATGATAAGAGAAATCTTTATTCTATCTCACTTCTGTCTCCCTGCTTTTCATTTTCTTTGTTTCCATAGCTGTTCTCCAAAACCCTTGACTGCCATATGGCAAGTACTTAGCAAATAATATCAACCAGATGAATTCTTGTTTTGTGGCTCTTCCCAATTCTCTCTCTCTCTCTCTCTCTCTCTCTCTCTCTCTCTCTCTCTCTCTCTCTCCCTTTCTTTCTCTCTCTCTCTTTCTCTCTCTTTCTCCACTCTATCTTTAAACAGCATCCCAAACCCTATGCAACTCTGCGTCACTCTACTTGTGACAAGCATGCAGCCCAAGTCACTGGCCAGTCTCACGTGACTCCATCATTCTATCAATCCATAAGTCAGCTGGGATAGCACAGCCCGTGGTCCAAATGAGATTTCCTGGCAGACCTTTCTGTGTTCTGTGGAAACCTGAAGCCTATTTCAAGATATACATGAGTTTTGGGGTGCAAGTAGGTTTTAAATTCTTTCACTTGCTGTGCCTTCAGATTCTGCCTCTTTCCATCTGTTCACCCCTACATCGATTCAGGTGCTAGGCCCCGCCTGTGTGTGTGCCCATGCTCACTCCAGCTATCCACACCAAACCTAAGATGATACAGACATCCCACTGCTGTGCGAAAGGCCACAGCAACCCCTTAAGGTGACACAGGAAATGCCCTGGCTCATGGAGGCTTTTTGACTTCCCCCACCCTTGAGGTTGCTCCTGGTACTCAGCCTTCTCTCTGAATCTTCTCTCTCCTCCCTTTCTGTAGGGAATAAAAAACCAAAACATTTCCAGGCAGAGTAGTTTAACTATTTGTGGTTTGAGCTCCTGGCTCTAGTTTCACCATAGCTCCCTGACAGCTTATCCTTTAATCTTTGTTTCCCTGAACTAAAATGGAAGTTCCTACTCTAAGAAAGTTGTAAAACTATAAACTAAAACAAGCACCACAAACAAAACCACACTTGTCTCTATTATGTCCGCATTTGTAGACTTGACAAAAGAAGTTACATCTACTTGGTAATCACTGGAACCCAAAGGCTGATGACACAGTCTGATACTTTATATATTGCTCAATATATGCTGGTTTGTACAGAGATGAACCTTGAAAGAAACATAAGACACTTGAGACAGTCAAGACTTTCAGTGAAAGGAACTGAGCCAATTGTGGCAGGGATGGGGTAGAGACTTCTTTCTATCCATTTAACCTGTCAGTGTTGGGCATTTCCCATAAGACACTGTCACCATACCTATGTATTGTCAATTAGGACGATACAGAAGTTACATAAAAGCACTCAAGCCCGATGACCTTAAGCCATGTGTGTCATGAGGACTCCTGATGCTGTCCATGGTTGAGGGACTGGGCTCAGAGCCTGTCACCACACATGTCACTTTCCACTGGGATTTCCTGCTTGCAAGGAGCTGAGCTCCACAGAAGACACTCACCACTCGCCAAGTCTTAGGTTTCATCATCTTGTTCAGAGTCCCAAATGGTTAGATACATTCACAAACCAATTCTTACCTTGACCAATTTTGCAAATAACCAAGAAGAAAATTTTCAACACTGTAAAATTTGCAAGTACAGATGATTGAACAACCTAAATTAATGATAACTGCAATGCATTCAAATCCATACTACATGAACTCATAATTGAAGTATAAACAAGAATAAAAACCCATTGACACCTTTGGAGGATGCTAAAGGACTAACTAGCTTGAAACCCTATTCACAGAAAGAAAATCAAACATCTACTTTACCTATACAAACTATATTTAATGATAATCAAACAATTGATCATCTCAATCTGTCTCCCTCCCTCCCCCACCCCGTGTCTGTGTGCATGTCTGTCTCTCTGTCTCTGTCTCTCTGTGCGCTGTCTGTCTCTCTGAGAGACAGAGAGATGGACAACATGGGGATTAAACCCAGAGCTGTGGCCATGCTGACCAAGCACTCTAACTCTGAGCTAAGCCCAATCAGTGAAGTTTCTCTTTCTGGAAGACCTCAGTAAATAAATGAAAGACTCATACAAAGCAGAATTCCCTACAAACTGTGTTGATCTAGGCAACAACGTTGGTTACTACTAATAACAAAAAGAATGTCTTGTATTCAGTGCAATGTCTTCATTAGGTGATGAAATTCAGGTCAGAGCTGTCTTCTGGAGGAATATTTTAACTGTATGATTCTGTCAGCACACACAAAGATATGACACTTTATAAAAAGTATCCTATGTCTGAAAAATTCAATCATGAATCTTAACAATCTGCATCTAATAACTTTATAGAAAGTATAAAAAGAGTCAGTTTAATAAAGCCATAGAGTGTAATTAGCAAAATTCAGACTTTGAATAACTCTTGAGGACAACTTTGTTCCTTCAAATAAATTGCAAAAGAAATGAGAACGCAGATGAGAAGGAACTGGTAGATTAAAATACATTTAAGAGAGTCATCCAATTACAAGAGCAAGTCTATTTTAGATGCTGGTTTAAACCAACTACTGAAAAATTAGGGAAGAGCTGTAGAAACCTGAATATGTAGAAACCTGAGTAGATACCTAAAGTTTTAAACTATTGATAAAGTACTGTGGTTATGATGTAAGAAAGTCCTTAAACTTCAGATGTATGTATGTTTATGGTGGATGGATAGATGACAGATAGATGGTTGGATGGATGGATAGATAGATAGATGATAAATAATTTAAGACCAAATGAAAATTAAAAGTACAGCTCATGTCTATGATTTAAAGACAACTCTGAGAAGAGATACAGAAGGTATTTGTGATGTTCTGTTGCTTTTGAGAGTGGAACTGGGAAATTTGGGGCTGGGGTGAGAGAAATAAACTTGAGTAATTGCTTTAATTAATGAACTATATTGAATAAGTTCACCAGAACCTTGTTGTGCTGGGAAGATGGGAAAGTATACACTTGTATTATAGAGCTGGCAGGGGCAGCACCCAGGAGCAGGCTTGTCCAAGGGTAGTCCTAGGACTGACTGCATCAGACCTGGGCCTACCTTCCTCCCACTAACCTAGAATCTCAGAAACAAGAACATAGACATTTGGGAACTGTCCTTGGTGACTTAAGTGCCAGCCTTTTTTGTTTGGGAACTTTGGAATGTGTAAGGAGAAAATTTACCCAGATTTAAAGGCAAAGCCGTGCAGTTCTGGGAGTCGGAAAGGCCTTTTCTTTTCAGATGTGTTGACAGTGATTTAATCAGCAGATGTCACTGTGTTATCCTTGGGGACATCCCTTCCGTGCTGCTTGTTTTAGAGACAGGGTGTTCTCCTGGCATTGTCACACAAAAATATTTGGGGTAATTTTGGTTAATGACAGTCCTTTTGGTGTGTTTCCATTGCCTGTTAAAGTTTATAAGTTCTTGTTCCTTTTGTTTCTGTTTTCCACAGCATCATTGACAAAGAAGTTTCACTAATGGCAGAAATGGATAAAGTCAAAGAAGAAGCCAGTAAGTAGGCATGTGGCTGTGTGACAAGGTGCCTCCCAACCTGAAGCAATGCATGACTCAGATTGACAGTAATTCTGGATTTGGGACAAGACCCTACAATTCCCAATGAAATACTGGTGGGTGAGCTCCATACTCCCAGGCTGATCACTCGTCTCTGTATTTCTGCTACACCGTCTGGCAGAAGAACAGAGCTGCAGCTCATCCCTCACAGCTCTCAGTGCAGAATGCTCACTGAGGAAGTCAGAGGTATCTGCTGAATTCTTTAAATCCAAGGGGATTTTCATGCACACACAGAAACTAAGCTTCATTTCATTTAAAGGGACAATGAGTTTAATATTACATCTGTGTGGATGCAGACAGTGTGTGCTTGGGTGGGTGTGTGAACATGTGTATGTGCCTTCATGTAGGGTGCATGTACACCCATGTGTGTGAAGACCAGATGCCAACCTCAGGTGTTTTCTACCACATTTCACAGTATTTTTTTGAGAAAGAGGGTGTCAGGAACCTGAAGTTCATCATTTTGGCTAGACAGCAAATGGGTTCCAGAGATCCACCTGCCTCTGCTTCCCTAGGGCCGAAATTACTGTGGGTTCTGGGGATTGAACTCAGGTCCTCAAGACTGCACAGTATGGCACTTTGATGACTGAGCCACCTCCTCAGCCCTGGCGTTGATTTTGGAGAAGCACTATTAAATTTAAAGATAGTCATCTTTAAGTCTGTGCAACTTACAATCTCACTATGTCATTCATAGTCGTTTTAACTCATGTTGATGGTTTGAAAGAAAATGGCTCAAAGGGGGTGGCATTATTAGGAGGTATGGCCTCATTGGAGGAAGTATGTCACTGTGGGGGTGGGCTTTGAGGTCTCCTTGACTCAAGCTTCCCTCAGTGTGACTGTCAGGCAACTTCCTGTTGCCTGCAAGATGTAGCAATCTCAGCTCCAGCACCACACCTGCCTGCACGCCACCATGCTCCCTTCCACGATAATGAAGAGAACCTCTGAAATTATAAGTGAGCCACCCCAATTAAATGTTTTCCTTATAAGAATTGCCATGGCCATAGTGTCTCTTCTGAATTTCCCTTAAATTGCTCCTGTTTGAAAAAAAATTGCTCCTGTTTGGCCTAAAGATGTAGCTCAATTTGAAAGAGCACTTGCCTTGCATGCCTGAAGCCCTGGGCTTAGGTCCCAACATGACCTAAACCAGACATGGTGATGCATGAAGCAGAAGCAAGAAGATCAAAATAGTGAATTTGGAGCCAACCTAGAATAATTGAGACACTTTTACCAAATGAAAAGCAAAACAACAAAATTTGTGCCACTTAGAGGTGCCTAAATATTTGTGATGGGGAATATGTGTGTGTCTATGCATCTGTCTCTTTTCACACATTTTGGGAGCCTGACGATACACTGGTAAACCAAACAAGCAGAACATCCCCAAGCTCTGAAGCACCTTGTGTAGGATTAATAATTCAAACACAGAGAGGTACTAAGTGAAACTTCCTTAAAATACTCCAGTTCTGTTTACAAACTGTCAAAAATGCCAATGCCTGCCAACTTCAGACTGTAAGAGAAAAATCAATCCATGTTTTAACTTAGAATTATAAAGACAGATTGCCTGATAAAGTAAATTATTTATTTGAACAGTGGACACAGGCTGGATGTGGCAACACACACCTTTAATCCCAGCAGTTGGGAGGCAGAGACAGGGAGGGGGGGTTTCTGTGAGTTTGGGGAGGTCAGCCCTGTGTCCGTAGCAAGAGACACTGTCTCAATTTTTAAGTAAATAAATAGATAAATGACACATTCATATTGTCATGATCACTGTAAAATTTTTCCTACATTTAACACAAAATATTAACATCCTGGGTTTTATTTTATGTATGCCTATATCTATATCTTCCCATTGTGATAAGTGACTCAGTAGGTAGTAGGGTAGATGGTAATCTGTGTGGTGTGGTGATCTGTGTAAGGTAAAGTCTGTGCACATGGTAATCTGTGTGTGTGGTGATCTGTGTAAGGTAAAGTCTGTGCACATGGTAATCTGTGTGTGTGGTGATCTGTGTAAGGTAAAGTCTGTGCACATGGTAATCTGTGTGTGTGGTGATCTGTGTAAGGTAAAGTCTGTGCACATGGTAATCTGTGTGTGTGGTGATCTGTGTAAGGTAAAGTCTGTGCACAAGATAATCTATGTGTGTGGTGATCTATGTAAGGTAAAGTCTGTGCACAAGATAATCTATGTGTGTGGTGATCTGTGTAAGGTAAAGTCTGTGCAATGGCAGTCTATATACCATGGTAATCTAAGTAAGTCGGCAACCTGTGTAAAATGGCAGTTTATATACCATAGTAATCTAAGTAAGTCGGCAATATGTGTGAAAATGGCAATCTGTACGATGGCAGTCTTACACAAGACAAGGCTCATGGTTTGGAAATTTCAGCAAAGACTCCTCGGATAGAACACAGTGGATGGCTGAGCCTTTCTCATTATTGAATCCAGTCTGGTGTGTTCTGGGGACCCAACAACCACACTTCTCCCCTGGGATTTACTTTAGAATGCTTTTCCTGGTCACTCTAAGCTCTTCATCCTCACACAGATTTTATCTTATGAGTCAGTTAAATGGCAGTCTGAACCCAGCAACCTCTCAACTCAATCCTCTTTTCATTTGACTACCAATATATTTATTTGTACAAAATCGAAAGATTAAACCATATTCTTTCTTTATTTCCCTCCTCTATACTTTGGCCATAAAACAGTTTTCATTTTTGAAAACTAACTGTCAATATCTTTAGTTAAATTTTTTTCAGGGGTGAAGGGACTAGGGGCAGGATGCTTCTGCATGCGGTGGCACTCATTGCCAAGCCTATGGGCCTTAGTTTGATCCCCAGGACCCCACATAGAATAAAGAGAGAACCACCTGCAAGTTATCCTCTGACCTCCACATACATGCTGTGCTGTATACATGCTTACACATGATACATGCACACAACAGATAAATCAATCAGTCAAATGAAAATGTCAGGATAAGAGCTCCAGTTGCACAATTGGTTAGCATGCGGTACTTATATAAAAATCTTAAGATAACAAAAACAAGGAAAACTTTCTAGGGTCTTAGTAGATGGCTCAGTGTGTAAAGCACAAACATAAAGACTGAGTTTGAGCTCTCATGTTAAATGCCCTGCATGGGGTACACAGGTGTAATTCCAGCACTGAGAATATATAATCCTAGGCAGACATGATGGATGGGACCCCACAGCTCATGGGCCAGCCAGTCAATCTGAATCAGTGAGTTCTGGGCTCAGGAAGGGAAATTGTCTCAAAAAATATAAGGCGGGAATAAATAGAGAAAACATTAGACTGTGATGGATTAGATCTTTGTTTTCATTTTGGCAAGCAGTACTGTCTATGTGCTGAGTTCTATAGTCTAAATGGTACTTCCATCATAGAGTCAGTTGTACTAAGGTCTGGGGCCCTGTTGCATTCCCCATTGGTCTCAGTTAGTCATATTCCTGTGCTAGGGACCAGGTGTCTAACTCATCCTGCTCTACAGAGGTGTGGTTGGTCCTAAGGACCATTAATTTTACTAAATTGATACATAATTGGCCATATAGTTTAAAATGTAGGGCCCCACCATTAGTCCAACCAGAATGAGAATTAGAGTCCCAGTCAGTGCTGTTAGCAGAGTAGTTAGTCAAGGGGGACCAAGATATCAATTATCTGATTTATGTCTTTGTCTTTTGAGGTTTTTCCCCAACCGTGGCAAGATTTTGTCTAATTACTCCTGAACAGTTAGCATAGAAACAAAAGTTTCTCCCAAAGCCAAACATAGCTTCCTTTATCGCATGAGAAGTCTCAGTCTCTCCAATTTTGTTGGCCATGCCTGCAAGGAAATCTAACTGTTGTTGTAAATAAGAAACAGAAACTTTTACTACCTCTAGGTTCTGGTCAACCATCTGCTTAGTTTGGAAAGCATCAAAAGAAGCATGTTTAGTTAAACCATGAGTGCATGCCCACCAGGTAGGCTTGGGAGCCTGGTAGTATTGCTGTTGTCCAGATTAGTTAGCCCACAGGGCAGAATAGCAGGCATTAGAATAAGGGGAAGTGCCTAGGCTAAAGGTTTTGGATACTGGGCAGGTGTTAGCCCCTTTAAAGTCCTCTTGTCTTTAATTTGGGCTGCCCCCACCACACTGAGTTTTGTCAGTTAATGAACTGACAGGCTGATTAGTTCCTGTCTTAGGGACCAGGTGTCTAAGCATAACCAGCCATTCTGACTGACTTCTGGCTGGGAATCATTAACTCCATCCTCATAGTCCCTTCCTACACCATAGACTCTGATTCCCCAGGTTTTCCCTGTTTCCCAAAGGCCAGAGTTTTTTTTATGGAATTTTCAGACTTCTTCAATAAAAACTTTCATTTTAATGGGTCCATAGTCCAGAGACAGGCCATTTGGCAGCAGCATCTGTGGTTTCTGCTTTCTTGACCTGGGTGTGGTAGATCCATGGTATAATGCCAGCCACCTTCACTGCCATAGGAGTAGAGAGAATCCCTGTGTAGTGTTCTTTCCAAGTTGGTTTCAGTGCCCATTTGACTCCCTGCCTAACCTAAACAGTATCACCTGACTCAAGGGGAAACTGGTGGTGGACTCTGACGTCAGCTGGCTCTCTTGAAGAGTTCAATGACTAGCTGTTATGGAGGGCCGGAGTGCCTGTAGTGACTTAAGAAAGTTGAGAGTTCCGTCAACTGCTGGTCTCTGAGCCTGGTCTCTTTAAGTGGGGAGGGTCTTCTTATGAGGAAGACTTCATAGTCTCATAGTGGTAAATCCTTCCCTATATGCGGTGCAGCAGGCCCAAAGCAGAGCAAAGAAAGGTCTATCCATCCTTTGCTGGACTCTCATGAGAGCTTTGTTAGAGGTGTTCTTTTGTTTGTTTACATACTGTTTATTTTTTTATACCTGCCCCAAACTCTAAGGTCTGTACATGCAATTAAGTTTTCAATCTATGTCTAAAACTTTAGCCATTAACAGAGAGGTTTTGGCTATGAAAGCTGGGCCATTGTTGGACTCCATTGCTAGGAGGAGGTCAATCAGGGAACCAGTTCCTGAGGAGCTTTTTTTGTTGTTTTGTTGTTTTGTTGTTTTTTTGTTTTTTGAGACAAGGTTTCTCTGTGTAATAGCCCTATCTGTCCTGGAACTAGCTCTCTAGACCAGGCTGACCTCAAACTCCCAAACTCACAGAGATCTGCCTGCCTCTGCCTCCCAAGTGCTGGGATTAAAGGAGTGTGCCGCCACCACCTAGCTGGAGGAGCTTATTAAGCTACTATTTGAATTTAGTTTTAGTCTAGGTGAGGAATACATCTACCCAGTGGAAAAGGTATTTATAAAAACTAGCAAATACTTATATCCTCCCCTGGGACGCCAGATCTTGGTGAAGTCAGTTTTCCCAGAGTTTGCCAGGGTGTTGGCCTCCCATTTGGATCACTTCCAGGGAAAGGGCTCTCTGTTTGGGATTTACTGGAGCACAAACCTGCCATCTGGCTAAGACATCCCACACTAAAACTGACCAGTCTGGGTATAGCATACCTTGTTCTGAACAACTCAGAAAGTTTGGGGGACCCTGGTGAAGGTCACTTGCCAGAGTTGTGCCAGTTGTTTCTGGGAGAGTGGTCCTTCCCTATGTCATTCCGTCAACCTGTGGGTTTGAGCTGTCCATTTCTTCTTTACCATGGAGTCTCAGGCATAGTATGTCATAGTATGTCATCAGAATATCAATAGTCTTAGGGCTGTTTGTCACACAGCCAGGTCAGCGGCGCAACAGTGGACAGGGGAAGCCTCTTAGGAGGGCCAAGATCTTGTTTTGTTTTGTTTTTCCAATCAGTAAGCACGCCTTTAATCCCAGCAATAAGGAGGCAAAGACAAGTGGATCTCTGTGAGTTTGAGACCAGCCTGGCCTACAAGAGCCAGTTCCAGGACAGCCTCCAAAGCCACAGAGAAACCCTGTCTCAAAAAAAAAACAGAAAAAAAAAAGAAGAAAGAAAAAGAAAGAAAGAAGGAAAGAAAGGAAGGAAGGAAGGAAGGAAGGAAGAAAGAAAGAAAGAGAAAGAAAGAAAGAAAGAAAGAAAGAAAGAAAGAAAGAAAGAAAGAAAGAAAGAAAGAGAAGAACCCACTTTCTCTGTAGATCATACCATGGACATGCCTGGTAGTAAAAGCATAGCAGCTGTCCATGTTTGTGGTGGTGGACTTTCCTTTTCCCCATCTGAAAGCTTGGGTCAGAGCGAACAGTTCTGTTCTCTATGGTCAGATAGCAAGCTTGGGCCCAAATCATTTTGGTTAAAGTAAATTCTGCAGCTCCCATGTACCTGGTTTCACCTTTCATCTCATGACAGTCATGGGTGAGCATCTGTGGCCTGTCATTGGCCAAGAGGGTAGCAGGATTGATGGTGGTGAGTTTCTTAAACTAGACTCGAGGGTGGGCCAGGAGTAGGGCCTGGTACTGGGTTACATCAGCATTAGAAAGCCAGCGTCCTGGTGTTCCTTGGAGGAGGGCCACCATGGCATGGAGTACTATGAGTATAAGAGCTTGACCCAGAGTTAACGTGTTTGTTTTCATTAGACTAGAAATAATTGCCACAGCTCTTAGACAGGTGGGCCATCTTGTGATTACAGGGTGCAGTCATTTGGACAGATATGTCACAGGGCTTTTCCAGGGCCCCGAAGTTTAGGTTAAAACCCCTTGTATAATGCCTTTTTGTTTCATAGACAAACAGCTGAAAGGTTTTTAGACATCTGGAAGTGCTAGGACTGGAAGCAAAGTCAAAGATGTTTTTAAAGCCTCGGGTGCCTTTGTTTAGTCCAGATTAGGGTCTCAGTGCCCCACTTCGTGCTGATGTATAGAGGCCCTACTATTTCTACAACCTCTGGCCTAGAATCCAATGTTCATCAGTCCCCAAGGCTGAGTGTCTTCACTCGTCTTCCATGGTTTATGGTGTGGTCCTGAAGAAGTAGATCCTAATACCAGTGAAGGGATGTTTCAGAAGCAGAATAGATGAACTTGCCAGCGAAAGTAAAGGCAAGCAGGAAAGAAAGCAAAAACTTCCTTCTTCCAGTTTGTGTGGACTGCCATCAGAAGGTATGGCCCAGATTTAGGGTGGGGTTTTCCCACCTCAAATGACCCAGTCAAGACAGTCCTGCACAGATACGCCCAGCTGATTAGGTTTTAGTTGATTCCAAATGTGTTCACATTAATAACCAAGACTAGCCATCACAATTATAAACACTGTGGTGTCTATAGACTGCAACATTCATATTAGTGAACACTAATGTAATTATTATAAAAGTATGTTCTAGGTGAATATATTTCACTTCATTACTAATACACTAGCTCTGTGTATATACTCTATCAGAGCTTTGCAAATGTTGCTGTTTAGCAGCACAGTGACCCTGCAGGGGGTGCAGGATTATTATATTTTACAGATGAACAAATAAGCATGTGTAACACCAGGCTTTCAGACTTTGTCTGCCTCCCCAGGGAACTGAAGGTCACACAGACATGTTCTTGACAGGTTTACTAGAGATGTGGGAAGAAGGCATGACTTTGTATTAACATGAGCATATTATGAAGTAAAATAGCAAATTCTCAAGAACTGTTATGGAATAAGAAGGATTTCTGAGAGTCTCTATGCTTGAAGAAACACTTGCACTCCAACACCTGGCCCCAAGATTCTGAGCACACCTTCCACAGTTGAGTATTATTGGAGATGCCTTAAGATTTCCATGGTTCAAGTAATATGAGCCAAGCTTCCAGTGTGTTCTAAGAGTCTGAAGGGATTTACAAATCCTATTGAGAAAATGGATTTCAGCATGCCAGATTCTGCTTATAAAGTTGCATACATAATATTAAGTCTTGCATGTAGAGGGGACGCAAGCTGCATGCAACTGTCTCCCTCTACAGATTCCCGAAAGCATGGTGCTTTCAAAACATCCATACTATTCTATTTTAAATTACAAAATCAATGATCTTAAGATCTGATCTAGTTTTGTTGTTGCTTTTTGTTTTGTGATTGACGTGCTGATGGTGAAAATGTGAGCCCCTAAAGAACGTGGGCTTTATGATCTGAACTTCTCAGGCTTTTTCATAACGAAAGGCTTTGAAATGTTAATGAGACTATATGTAAAAATGCACCCCAGCACTTGCTGATACACAGTCTTCATTTTCATGATTTGCATCAGTTTAAACCCAGAACTTATTGGTAATCTTGCACCTGCATTCCCATTTTAGGTCCCATTTATATCTATTTTTACAAAATCTTCTGTATCGAGTGAATGCCCAAGTTCTACATAATCAAAAAGAACAATGACCTCTAATTGTCACCAGTTCCACAAATGATCCATTGAGAAAAGTGGGATCCACTTAGCTGCACAGTCACTATGGGCTGCCCACCCCTTTACTCACTGCCTTTCAAAACTGTCTTCAGAATTTATATTTTTTATCATACTTTGCAAGAAGCATAGCATTTCCTATTTTTACTCAAAAATCATTTGCAGACTTTAGTTCCACCCATATGTTGAATTATAATGACAAGTAAGTAACTAATCAAAGCTATTGGTCCCAAAACTTTTTTATGACAGTATGGGGGGAGTTCATATGTGTGACACATGTGTGAGTGTGCATACACATTTGTGTGCATGCATGTGGGGGTGAGAGGTCAGCATCAAATATCTTCCTCTTCCACTCCCCATCCTATTTTTTTAGTGCAAGATCTCTTCTCTGAACCTGGGGTTCACTGACTAGCTAGACTCACTGCCCAGGGAGCCCCATGGATTTTCCTGTTCTTCCCCGCACCCCTAGCTAGCCCTGACATAACTGACAAGCACAGCCTTGCCCAGCTCTTTACATGGGGACTAGGGATCTGAATTCAGATACTCATGCTTGCACAGCACACACTTCACCCAGTGTCCCCCGTTAGGGTTTCTATTGTGGTGAAGAGACACCATGGCCATGGCAACTCTTATAAAGGAAATCATTTAATTGAGGCTAGCTTACAGTTCTGAAGTTAAGTCCATTATCCTCGTGGTGAGAGCATGATGGCATGCAGGCAGACATGGTGCTGGAGGAGCTGAGAGTCCTACATCTTGAACCGCAGGCAGCAGAAGTGACTATGGCACACTGGGTGTAGCTTGAGCATATAAGACCTCAAAGCCTACCTCCACAGATACATACTTCCTCCAAGGCCACACCTATTCCAACAAAGTTACATCTCCTAATAGTGCTACTCCCTATGGACCAAGTATTGAAACACATGAGTCTATGGAGGCCATTCCTATTGAAACCACCACATCCAGACAAGCCATCCTTCCAGCCCCAGACCTAGACAGTCTTAAGTGGGACAGGAACTTCAGTCCTTTATTTTGGTATCCTTTTAATTAATGGGCCCGTCCACTCAACTAACTCAGCATCCATGCTCCTCCTATATACTATGTATAGGTACTAAGTAGTATAGATATTGGTATATTGTACGTATAGGTACTGTGGACACAAAAAAACTACATGATTCAGTCTTATTCTAGTCCCATGAGTGACTGGAGAGATGTATATAGGCAGGTAACATTAATGCTATCAGAAGGGCATGTGGGGAACTATGCACTGGGCACCATGCTTTTAGACAGTTGTCACTTGGGATGCTGAGCAAGAATGGCTAGAAATTACCATCTTTTAAAAACAGGGCTTCATATATGCCAGGATAATCTCATCTTACTGTGTAGCTAAGGATGACCCTGAACTTCTGATTCTTCTGCCTCTAGCTCCCAGGTTGTGGGAATACAGGTATCTAACCCCATGCCTAGTTATGTGGGGATAGAGATGAACTGGGGGCTTATGCATGCTAAGAAGAGTCCACCAAGTGAGCCATGTCCCTATCCAACTTTCCAATGTTTTGAGAGCTTCTAGAAATCTCTTTCACATAGAATTTCCTACTTTGTAAATGTGGACACTCAACTTGTAAAGCTAATGTGTAGCTTAACCAAACATGTTCTCTGGCCAAAATAATAACAGACTGCTATTCTTCAGTCTCTGGTACAACTATACACCCTAAGACATTCAGTGTGACACTGTCAGCATTCAGGTACAAATTTGTCACTCACATTATCCAGACACAGGTTTTTGGTTTTTGTTTTGTTTTGTTTTGGTAGATTCTGAGACCAGTAGGTATAGGTCAGTCTGCCCAGCCCTCTGCTAGGCAGATGGAGCCAGATAAATACCCAAAGGATGGTTAGTGTAATTGGCAGATGATTGGGCCTTACACTGAAGGTTGTTTTATTGACATCTCAACACTGATATTGATATAAACAAATAGCATCTTTCTGAAGAATGGCTTCAGTGTGCAGGAATCTTAACCCTTGACTGATTGTGTGCATCTCTTAGTGTGCAAGGAATATTAACCCTTGACAGATTGTGTGCATATCTCAGTGTGCAAGGAATATTAACCCTTGACAGATTGTGTGCATATCTCAGTGTGCAGGAATCTTAAGCCTTGACTGATTGTTTTTATTTGCTTGATTGCTTTGTTTTTTTAGTTGACTTGTTTGATATTGTATATATTAAGACCTCTGAGAATCAGAAATCACATTGCTTGGCTGTGTGTGGTGGCACAGGCTTGAATTCCCAGCAGTGGTGGCTGAGGCAAGAGGACTGTACATTCCAAGCCAGCTGACATAAACAATAAAATCATACTTCAAAACTATCAAAATCATGAAAATAAATCATTTGGTTCTGTCTACTAGTGAGTGTGGTCCAATAGAGCAGTTCACCCTTGCGCAGCCAGGATGGAAAACAATTCAGCATGTGTGTGCTCTAACATGGGCTGTTTTTCTTAGGGCTCAACATGATTTGCCAAGGGAAAGGAAGGAAATGCATACATGATGAAATAGAAAGCCAGAAGCCTGTGTAGTGATAGCTCAAACTTCTTATTAATTGCTTTTGTGCTCCATATTCTCTTGGGAAACACACATAGGTTAACCTGGGCTTCTGCATCTATCTGAAAAATTGAGTTCATGTGACAGAGATGAGAATGTTAGGTACCAGAGACTTCTCAGCTGTCCTCTACAGGTGCAGGTGATAAAGAACACACACAAATCCAGCTCAGAGCAGCTTGACTCACCCTCGAAATTTTTTCTGCCAGGGACACGTCAAACAAAGATATGAGATACCCTAGTCTGGAACTTTTCTGTTTGTAAAACAGAAATATGTCTGCAGAACTTCAAATTCAGAAGCATTATTTTCAACTCATAAAAAGCTAATAGTAAATCTTCGATGTCATATTCCAGGTTCACAGCTAGCTACCCCAAGTGACTTTGTGTTAAAATATTCCAGACTAGAGATCAAGTCCAGGGCCTTTTATGTGCTACATAAGTGCTCTACCACTGACCTCCACCCCAGTCTCTGTGTGTTAAAATTTAGGGTCTAATGCCATTAGAATTTAATGGCATAGCAATCCGGGAAAATGGGTGTGACGAGTGGGCTTCTGTCTGTGTAATCTCATGCCAAAGCATTCTAATGTCTTTTTTTCAGAGATAGTTCTCAACAACACATTGAAGACTGCAAATTAAGAAAGTTCAGATACCAGTGTAGAGAATGAAAGAAAGCAGTGTAGGTGGACAGTGACTGGGGGAACTGGATTTTGTTAGGGGATTGGCAGATAAGGACACCAGGAAATGTGTTGTTGGTAATGAACATAAAGAGCCAACCTCCCTTGATAACTGACTCAATTGTTGTGGTCCTGCACAGCGACCTGCCTGTTGGGAGAGAACGGACTCCAAGAAACTGGACTATTTAGCATGTTTAAACCTCTGTCCCTAACACGCCATCCCTTCCCATTTGGCAGTGGAGATCCTGACTGCCCGTCAGAAGAAAGCAGAAGAACTGAAGAGACTGACTGATCTAGCCAGTCAAATGGCAGAGATGCAGCTGGCCGAACTCCGGGCTGAAATTAAGGTCAGTTCTGTCAAACCCCAGCAGAATGCTGAGCCAGAGTGCCATTCACATTGTGTGTGCTTTGTCAGTAGACTGCTGCTCTGACGCCATAGACTGGCTCCCTTCCACGGGGTTGAAATTCAGACTACAGAAGGATGAAGAAACACTCAAGCACTGTCCTTAAGTAGAATACGGGTTGAAGGAATATATTATTACAAAGGAGGGGGATAAGTTAGTCAAGACCAACCCATTAAAGTGTATTTAAACGTAAGTTATCTGGGTTATGATTTTCACGGTGTAATTTATGCCTGTATGTGTAAGTGCATACTTCTGTGAGTATGCCCTAACAGTGTTTTATAAAGCATCCTTTCTCTTTTCTCTAGTTTAATTCTCTTTTTTGTTAAGGTTACTATCTGCAAATGTATATTTATTAGATTTCTTCCACTGCAAGGAATCCGAACTAATCCTGGCTAATCGGAAACAGAACTTGAAATAATATTTAGTGCAAATCACCAAAGCCAGGTGCGTCTGCAGACATTGGCCTACAACTAGGAACCAGTGTGGCTTGTGGATAATACAAGAAAATAATAATAATCCCATAATTCTCTGTTCAGAGCACCACGGCATTGAATGCCCTCCAAGAGTCATAAGCTCTTGAGCCACACTGTGACTCAAGCCACTAAAGAAAAGCTCTGGCTGCTCTCTACTTGGGCCACGCCTTTTTTGGCCAAGAAAGGGGGATTGACACCTGGATTTATAGACCCACTGAGATGGATCTTCTAAACAGCATTGGGTAAAGTTGCCAGAAGAGGAAGTGGTCACCAGGGCCAAGAAATGCTTATAACGAAGTAGGAAGGTGATGTTGAGCCTTCTCTTCTTTTACATCAGTTGTTAAACAGTGTGTCTGCACACATGTACGCCTAGCTTCTCCCCGGTGTCTAGAAACCTTTCAGCACACAGCTGCTGCTGGCTTTAGATCAGTGTCTGTCCATCACAGAAGAAAGCTGATTGGCAACAGCACAAGTGCCAGGTGATATTTGATCCCCTCCCTCCTGGCTAGGCAGGGAAGAAGGCTCAGGGAGAAAGGGATTGGGTGTCAAGAGCCTGGAGGTATTTCCCTTCTCACCTTCCTTCTGGCCCTTGTTTCTTCCTACCCAGGCAATTGCAAGTGCCTCCTAACTAGTCTTTCTGCCTCCACTGTCTCCTTCCAGCCTCTCCACCCCAGGTCCAAAGTTAAACTCCCAAAACAGACCTTAGCCTCCCTTAGCATGTGCCATCCCCTCCCGCTAAGAATGCAGCACAGTGCAGGTCTCAGTCCATACCGCAATGCCCATTTCCTCTGAAAGTTCCAGCTTGTCAGACCACCAAGTGAGGAATGCGGGATTGCAGCTTCCTAGTCAATTGAAATCCATTTTCTCCCAAGTTTCACTTCTGCCTATCGGAATTCCACTTTTCATTACATGGTTGGCAGCACAGGCTTTGGAGTGAAACAGTATAGCTCCAAAATTTTCTACTTCTGTGACTTGGATAAATTACATATTGTCTTAGGTTCTTAAGAGCCTGGATCCCTCATCTGTAAAATCGAGGTAATAAGAATACTGACTTCATGATCATGCGATTAGGTGAAAATGAGATTATTTCATGAGCGTTCGTTCAGTGTCCAGTTTAACTTTTTTAAATGTCCCAGCTCCCATGTTCTCTCTTTTCACATGTCACTCAGTGGGAGATAATTTCTTCCACTTCTGTCTCCAAAGCACCAACCACTTTCATCCTTGAATTTAATGGTATTCCCCCACACACACATGTGGTTAAACTCCCTGATCCTGGAGGAGGGTTTGAGTCATGGTTATTTCTGTATTTCTCACTGTAGGATCTACACTTAGATCTTAATTTCAAGTTAAATTTAAATGAATTAAAAACTTATCTCTTCCACTCCCTATAGCAGCACTTGAGATTCCATCATGAAGACAAGCTTTTCTGGATGCAAAAGACTTTTTTTTTAGTCTTCTTGCTTTCTTGTTAAAATAGAGAAGAGGTGTCTAGGGAGGCTGGCATATTTTTTTTGACAGTTAATACTATACCAGGCCCTTAGCCAAGCTAGGCAGCCCCTGCTGGAATGCAACTCAGAAAACTGTGCTGGTGAAAGGTGCTAAAAGGTTGAGTAGATCATCCCAGACACCGATTGTTCATTGTGCATCTGTCTAAGCCACAGAGGGGAGAATCGCACTCCTACTTATTCCCAGAAGAAGGTGAACAGTCACAGAGGGCAGAACCAAGGCCCACTTAGTGGCACCTCACACTGACTGTGCTGATCCCCTCAAGTCGGCCATCTGTGGGCACAGGAAGAACAGAGTGAGAGGGTGTGCAGGTGGGACTGCTGTGGTTTGGGACTCCTGTTTTACTTCTCTTTCCTCTAGCACTTTGTCAGTGAGCGCAAATATGATGAAGAGCTGGGGAAAGCTGCCCGCTTCTCCTGTGACATCGAACAGCTGAAAGCCCAAATCATGATCTGCGGGGAAAGTGAGTTTTGCATGCTTACTAAATAATTCTGTGTGAGTAAGCTTGGTGCTGTTTGGAGTTGATGGCAGAAATGTCAGGTAGACAGTCCCCCAGCATGGCTAACCTGAGGTCTGCAGAGCTTTAATGATCTAAGGTCATGACACAAGTCACTGGAAATGTCAAGATTTGAACTTAGACTCTTCAAATGCCACTGCCCGTCGGCAAATCCCCAGGATTTATTAAGCTGAACAGAGCATGTCAGCTAGTTTATACCTTCACAGACTTTTCCTAAGCTCAGCCAAGCACACTGCTACTCTGGTTCTATAGAAGCTGTTCCAGCCTGCCGGAGTACTCAGGCGTGAGAGTCCCGAGCGCCGCCCCCCTCCTGTTGAGCCTGAGTTCTCTGCTGAGTGAAGCTGAAGATAATGAGAGACTTCACGTCAGCCATTAGTTTAGTCTTGTTCCCTATTAAGCCTTAATTAGAGTGGCTAATGTGCAGCAAAATTGGCTGCTGCTTTTTCGTGTCCTCCAGCCCACACACAAGGGGAGGTGGGGATGAGTGATGAGTGCTAACGTGGCTTTGAGGACAGTCACAGAGAAGAACCAGCAACTAGCCACAACCTCATAGTCAGCAGAAAACTGACTATGATTTGACTGCACTTGTTTTTCTACGTTGAAATTTCTTTTTTTCTCCTCAAAATAAAAAAGTTTATCAACTTGGTCTAAAAATTACCAAACTGTGCTGACTAGCATATGGCATAACATTCAGGTCACCTTTATATTTTCTCGTATATCCAGTCTACCTATTACACACCACATACATGTGTAGTAATACAGTTTACTTTTGTTGCAATAGATACTAGACATTTTTCCATGCCAGTATGGTTAGCTGGTCACTTCCATAACTCATGTGACCAGTCCTCGGGTTGTTTAAATAACTTCCCATTGAGTACCAAAAAACAATGCTGAGGGCTTCCTGTTGGCAGATGTCAGCCATCTGTTTTTGTTTGTTTGTTTGTTTTTTGTTTGTTGTGCTTTTTAGTTTTTTCTTCATATGCTGCCTCGTTTATAGCAGAGCCTCCTTAACTGGCTCTTCTTCTCCAAACAAGCAGTTTGGTTGACACCTGGGAAGGAACCTGCCTATCCTAGGTTCTCCTTGAATCAGATGACAAATCAGACTGTAATCCTGAGTGAATCCATGTCACCCAGCTCTGGTGGGGACAGGGACAGGGAAGGGGCACTTCACTCGCTTTCCTCCAGGTGCCATCTAGTGAGAAAAATCATCCCTTCCCAAATTACGAGTGGCCATATAAAGACAGCCAGCCTCAAGTGTTTGTGACAGTAAACCCCACAAAAATCCTTCATGGAGGGAGCATTGCTACAGCTCCTGAACCAGAAGCAGACATGGGAAATAATGACCCCATGCAACTGAATCTGGTAAGCGTGAGAGCTGCTAAAATCCCCTGGCTGTGTTTGGACAGCCCAGAATCATTTGTCACACCTTACCTACAATATGAAGGGGCTGCATCTATATCCCTGTCCTTTTCACTTCTGACATTCTGTGAGCCCTACTAGCCATTCCTAACCCTCTTGCCAAGCCCTGGGATTAAGTCTGATCCAACAAAGGGAACAGAGAGAATTGCTTTTAAAAATTGGTGACAATTTTAAAATTCAGAAGAAGATCTTTCTGTCCAGCCTGGCAGTTGAATCCCAGTGAGCTGTGAGAGAAGTCATGGCTTTATCCTGGAATTGATTCCCTCTGGCCTCGATTCAGTATAATCACATAGAAATCATCCTGCCTGAAACCACCACTTTCAAAAACAACAGGACTGGCAATAATAAGCATTGAGCAGACCTGCCTGACCTGAATGTGCACCTGACAGTGAGCTGCCTGATCAGCCTGCCATGCACGTAGCACTGGGAATGATGTAGACCTGCAGTTAAAGACTGATTTGGGTAGCCCTGGTGGAGTATAGAAGATGCACAGGACTGGCAGGCCTGCCCTATGGTCAGGGATACTCATGACCCAGAGCAACAAAATTTCTAACACATAATTTCCACCCATCCCATGCTCTCAGAATGCAGGGCTCTGTCAGCCTCTCCATCCTTATGAATCTGCAGCACCGGATAGTACAGATCCTGAAAAGTGCAGTATAAATGGGCTGAGTAATAGGGAATCTAGGAGGCCCAATTCATTTATGGATGAGCCAGAGAGGGGACATCACCGTCATTATCTCCCTATCCATGGTGGTTCTTGACCTAAAGAATAATCTTTAAGTCACTCAGCTATGTCTTTGTTCCTGCAAATGCCTCTCATCATGGATGGTACCTCACAGGAGAAATGTGGTGGTCTCTAAGCACCATGGTGTCCTTTCACGTCTGAAAGAGTGACCTTCATGTTTGTACAAGCTCCTGCCAATTTCTTCCTCTTCTAGCACTTTCTAATGGCCCCTCGGGCGCCAGAGCTCTTGGCACAGCCCCTGACACCAAACCATTCTTTGTTGCAGTCACACATCCAAAGAACAACTATTCCTCAAGAACTCCCTGCACCTCCCTGCTGCCTCTGCTGAACACCCATGCAGTTGCTGCTGGCAAACAAGGGAACTTTGCCCGAAAATCATCCAATCACAACAAGCCCTCTGAGGGGAAAGTGGCAAACCCAAAAATGGTGGGCGGTCTTCCCAACACCGCTGATGCTTGTCACCAGACCATGCCTACTAACAAGCAGGTAAGCCACTCCAGGAGGGCCTCACCGTGCTGCCTGCAGGGCCTCTGCCAATACTGGTACATGATGCCAGCAAGGAAACCAGGCTCTTTCAGTTCCAAGAGCGAGGACTGCCTGGCCTCATCCGGTCATACTTCATAGGCTCTTGCCTTTGCGTGCTCCACCATGTCAACTCATTCACCTAATGGAGACAGGTCCTCTCTTGCCCTTCTTGCCTGCGTCACCCACTCCTAGACAGACCACTGAAACAATTAGTGAGAGGAAAAGTGACTGTTTTTATTCACCACGAGAAAGTTCCTACTTAGGTTTGGAGAGTCAGTAATATATCAAAGTTAGGCAAACTTGCCTTGTCTTGGAATTTCAGTAAAGCACACACTTTTTTAAAACAACTTTATTCATTCCTATCTTGCATAGCCTCTAAAACTACAACTTTTCACCAGGCAGTGCTAGTGCACACCTTTAATCCCAGCACTCAGGAGGTAGAGGCAGACAGATCTCTGTGAGTTCGAGGCCAGCCTGGTCTACAAAGTGAGTTCCAGTATAGTCAAGACTGTTACACAGAGAAACCCTGTCTTGAAAAACAAAAACAAGAAAGAAATCTTTTCAAAGATCAGTCTTCTACCTCTCCTCCATTTCTGAGAGGGAGCTAGTAGCCTATGGTTAGAAAACAAACAAGAAATTGGATTCGGTGACATGGGTGTTGGGTGCACTGCAAAGATAGCTTTCATGATCTCTGCAACTTTCTTTTTCTGTATTTCAAACCACGGGCTTGCTAGCAGATGCCTTTAGGGGTTCCCACTGCTGACACTGCCAGGCATTTCTGTGACTGCACGGCCTTTAAAGTAGTGGTTTGATAGAGAACACTGTATCAATGCACTGGCTTAATGTGTCTCCACTGCATTTGCCTCATGCTCATTATCAAACACCATGAGGAAACTAAGCCTAAAGTTTAACCTGTGACTTTCCCTTTCTCAGTTTCTTTAAAAACAAAGAAAGCCAAATCCATTGCTATCATGTAGATTCCTTTTCAGCTCAGTGACTTTAGCATTTAGCTGATTGTTAATTTAAGTGGCAGTGCTCTTATATATCTAAGCAAAACAGTGAGGGGCAGGCTGGGAGGTCCCTGTGTTTCAGAGTAGCTGTTAGGAGGCCCACAGCATTGTCCTTCCTGCAGAGTGAGGGGTCAGGGAGACCAAGGAGACATCCACCCAAAATCAGCATTCCCTCTCCCCCTCCTCTCATTCCTCTTCCTAATCTCTTTGAAGATGAGTAATTTTCTTCCAGTTCCATTCAAAGGACTGTGGTGCTAGATTGAGAAGTATATCGACTTGGCCTATTTGCATGTTGTCTTTTTCTACTATAGTTTGAAAACCTTTATGTCTGTTATTTAGGGAGTAGATTTGTCTGATGCCTACTGGTGTCTTCTGTGGTTTGTTGGCTTCAAACACTTCCTTCATTTCTCTTTTTAGCATAATGGACCTTCTAGCCAAAGACGAAGATTTAATCCCCAGTATCACAATAGGCTGAATGGTCCAGCCAAGTCACAGGGCGGTGGTAACGAAGCTGATCCCATGGTGAAGAACAATAACCGGCATGAACACAGGAGACAGCCACACAACGGTTTCCGTCCCAAAAACAAAGGTGGTGCCAAAAATCAAGAGGCCTCCTTGGGGACAAAGGCCCCAGAGGCCCCAACACATTCTGAAAAGCCCCGTCGAAGGCAGCACGCTGCAGACAACTCAGAGGCGAGGCCTTTCCGGGGCAATGTTGGTAGGGTTTCACAGTGCAATCTTTGCCCCACAAGAATAGAAGTTTCCACAGAGGCCACAGTTCTCTCAGTCCCAGCTGTGACATTGGTGGCCTGAGCCGGGAAAGAAAAGAGCAGGTTTTGCCTGGTTTTGGTTCCCTGCCCAAGGTGCTGACCCAATTCGCTGCCAAAAGAGAGTCAATCAGAATATACAAACCCTGTATGTTTGTGTCATTCTCTCTCACTCATTTTTACTAATTCTAATACTCTACTCTAGCTTGCTTCATAACTCCCATGGCTTTGCTTGATCTGTTGTCGCTTCTCCTCATCAAGACTTTGCATCATTTTAGCCAGGCAGTATTTACTCGTTGTTAGGAAAATCAAGATGTGGCTGAAGATGAGAGGCTCTGTTAGCAACCTATGTTGTAGCTGTGATGTCAATCCATTGGTTGTCTTTAGAGAGGTAATGTTGAAACAAGAAGTTCTTGATCAGACAAACGTGATCTGCTGAAGACACATGTGCTTTTGTAGAATTTAACATCTGGTGTTTTTCTGAAATATATATATATATAAATATATATATAAACATATATTGCTTTATTTGAAACAAATTAAAATATGCTGCATTTAACACCTGTCTTGTTTCTTTCTTCGATGTTGAATGTTCTTTGTAGCACTTTTGGGACAAAATTAAAGACCCCAAGTTTGGTGCCAAGCTCTATAAAAGAAATTCTTAGGAAACACAGATACATGCTATATGCCCAGTCACCTTGGATGCCGCATGGTAGTTGGAAACCATGTATGTAACAAAATTTACAGCGATGATTGGTTCATTAGCCAAAGTCCAGAATTAAATAAAACATGCCTTAGGTCCAATTTGATCATGATTCCTAGTCCTTTCTCTTAATTCTGAATTCTGTCCTCCATATTCTGACACTATATTCAGAATGATATCAATAGCTTCTGTGTGGAACAAGTGTCTTGTCAGAACAACAAAACTTTGGCATTTATTACTTATAGACCTGACTGTAAGTCATCCATGGGGAGAACTAGATAATAGAACAAACTAGTTAGCATATTAGTTAGCATAAACTAATCAGAGCCCATCCCTGACACTGAAGTAGGGCTTTCCCAGAAACATTGGCTTTGTAGAGCTAATGTGACCTCAGAAAAGGAAAATGGACATAGAGTACCCCCAAAGTCAAAGAGCCCCAATTCCCCTATCTTTTGACTGTATGACTTCCCTTGCTGACTACTGTCAAGTGCAAATACACCCTTTCAACTCCTCCTTGGTTTTTTTTTTTTTTGTTTTGTTTTGTTTTGTTTTTCTGGCAGCCCAGGTTCACTGGTTCTCTTCCCCTGAACAGCTGAGCCTTCAAGCCACACAAGCATCTGCTTCTTCTTTTGCCAAGTACCGGAGGATGTTTGCTCTCTCCAGAGCTTCGTGAGGTCTCTGAGTGTACCCAGAGATTTAATAGGAATTCAAAATGTCAAGTCACATTCCAGGAAGGAAGGAAGAGGAACTGGTTCAAATAAGAAAGATGAATGCTTGCAACCACAGTCTCTGTTTACTCCATCTGAGGCCCTGAATTTATAACTTATAAATCAGAAGGATTTTACACAAGTTTTGTGTAGCAAGATTTTGCCCAGCCCCTGAAAAATGTCATTTGAAATGTGACAGCTGTAAGGATGTAGGCAGATAATTCTTACAAAGGGAAAGGAAATGGACATGCCAGGTGATAGATGTGCCCTGCTTTCAGACTCTGATCCAGCCACTCTTACTCTTGCTCCACTCCCTCAAGTAGCCCTGGAGTTAAGAAAGCTAGACACATTCCTGAGTACATAGCAAACACTGGAAAGAAACAGAAGAATGCTAAAAAGTGTTCAGACCTGATTACATTTTTTTCCTCTAGATTTTTTTGCCTTAGACTCTGGCATTTGAGCATTTTCAAATTTGCATTTTAAAGTGTTAATTAGCCATTTTAGGCCAATGTCAGGTCTTTGAAATAAATACTGGATCATATTTCTTTACCTCTGGTAGAACCATTTGTTTAATCCTGTGGATCTGGGTCATATTCTTGCATTTTTCACTTTTTACATTGTGTGTGTGTGTGTGTGTGTGTGTGTGTGTGTGTGTGTGTGTGTGTGTGTGTTAGACAGTGAGTCCCTGGATCCACCTAGGGCTGCCTCCCCAGCACTAGGATTTCCAATGCATGCCCAGGTTTTTATGTGGGTTATTGGTACCAAAGCCAGGTCTTCATGCTGGAATGGCAAACACTTTCCCAACTGAGTCATCATCCAGCCCAGTTCTGCCATTCTCAATAAAGAGTGCTGAACACCTTTTAAAAGGCCAAGAACTGCAAACACTGATTTCTCTACTTCATGTACAGAAGTCAAAGTAGAACCTTCTCTTTAATACTCTCTGATAGGGGTCAGAACCGTTTAATACTCATAATGACTGCATAGCTTCAAAACTCACCTACATTGCACCATGTAGATCTTGCATCCAGACTCTGAAATCCAGACTCCCTGTTGGCTGCCCAATTACATTCCAAATTTACACTTTACTGGAGAAACTGCACATCCCCACTCTGTGTCCATGAGAATGCCACCCTTGCAGTGTGTTTAACCATGAAGAAATTCACCCTCAGGAAAGGCTTGGTTTAGGGAGAGAAACTAGCAGTACAACTCCCAGTTGAAAGCCCAGGTTACAGACATTCTGTTCACCTCAGACACGGGGATTCGAATTAAACATTCTTAGAGGGGCATCATCAAATAAGGTTCATGGGAAAAGTTATCAGCTAAAAGTTTTTGTTAAAGTAACAGACTAGAGACTTCTGATTTTTCTAAAAGCCTAGGTTTCAGCCTCGATCTTTATTTAATCATAAGAAACAGAACCCAAAGTTTCCTAGACCCGATTGCAATGAGGACAAGGAGGCCAGGCTGGTCCCTAGCTATACAGAAGCTGTTGGGACTCCTCACTGCACTTGAGGCACCATTGTCCTTCCTACCCTTTACACATTGCCTGCATTGCTGGCTGGTTGTGGTGCCCTCGTGTGTCGAGCAAGAGTAAATGCTTGCTTCTTGGCAAACATTCTAGTGACGGCTTGTGAAATAATGTAATGGGCTTTTTTCTCCCCCATTCAGAGTAAATCCCTAAAATTCAGGCACAGGAGGACCACGACTCCAAATTGCCCCAGGAAGCAAAGGTACTGGTACGTGAGAGAGAGAGAGAGAGAGAGAGAGAGAGAGAGAGAGAGAGAGAGAGAGAGAGAGAGCGAGCTGAACGCTCCAACATCTCTCAACCTTATAAAATAACAAAAGAAACAATGACCATTCACTAACCAACTAATATAGTTGAATTTTTCTGAAACTATTGAACATCTTAGTTGTTGTAATGTTTGGAAAAAAACAAGTGTGAAGAGGTGTGAAGCCCCATAGGGTCATTTAGCTAAGAATTTGAAACACAATTTTAATACTATACTTACAAGACATTATAGGTTGTTTTTCATTCTCTTGCTTTTCATAGTTTTGTAAGTCCTAAAAAAGACTTCTATCTATTCATAATATCTGAGATTCAGTTCCCATCCATGAAGGCTGATCAGACAAAACCAGTGTTTAATCTCATGGCTGCAGCCCCATGGGCAGAAAGCGTGGGTCTGAATCTGTTCTGCCAACGCACAGTGCGCCTCTCAGCTGATCACAGCTTGTCACACAGTGTGCGCCTCTCAGCTTGTCACACAAGCTTCTTACACGTTCTTCAGGATTCATTTCCAGAAGCCCCTTTCTCTGAAGACTGTCTCTTTCCAAAGCCTAGAAGAACTCTATGTGCTTCCACTAGGTTCAAATTTCACAGGAGAAATTCCACACCCTTCCATAGAACACAGTTCGAAATCAAATCTATTTATGTGGGGGGGGGAACGTGTGTAGCAAATTTTGGCACACAAAAAAATTCAGAACCACAACTGCAATGGTGACCAAAGAACTACAGAAAACTGTTAAAAATACTTCTTGTCAAAAAAAAAATAAAGTATTCTATTTTAAGCTGAGATACTCAACTTTGAATTAGATTTATGACATGCTTGAGCTCCACTAGCCTACAGCTCTAAATGCTTCTGTTTCTTCTATACTACATACAAGGCCCAAAGGCCTGCAAATCACAGTCAGGTGTATTGCAGCAACAGCACCATGTCTTGGTACCCATTTTATGTGTTAGTTGCTTCTCTGTTACTGTGACCAGCAACATGATCTGAGGGTACAGAGCATCATGACTAGGGTGGCATGAGCATGCAGCAGGAGCATGAAGCAACTGATTGCATGGCAACTACAGTTATAAAGCAGTAATGACTGCTGGGTCACTATATCTTAGTTTTTATTAGCTAAGTGCTTGGTCAGAAATAAACAAAATGTTTCTAAGGGTAAGCATGGCATGATGGCACATACCTGCAATCATCTTAGCATTTGGAAGGTAGAAGCAAGAGGACCAGGAATTCAAAGTCATCCTCAGCTGCCTAGCAAGCTTGGGACCAGCTGGAGTTACATGAGACCCTGTCTTAAAGAACATGTATTTCTAACATCACACTAAAACCAGGAATGTAATTGGGAACTCAAAGGATAAATTTCTTCATTGGCATTTTTTAATTCTTTGTTGGTGTCCTCCCTCTTAGTCCCACCCCTGCCTGCTATTGCCAACTCCAGTGTTGTCTACTCTTTCCATACTCCCTGATAAGGAGTTGAGTCACCCAGAAACAGTAATGGTTCTCAACTGGGGCAAGTGGCCCCCACCACCTGCAGAAGGCATTTGGATATATCTGATTGCTGACCAGGTACCATCAGACACCCTCCAGTGCAGAGTGCAATCCCAATGACCAAGAGATATCTGGTCCAAAATGTCAACAATGTCCCTAGATTACTATGCTGGACCTAGAGGTGGTATTGCTGTGTATACCCCACCCCTGCCAAATCATGCATTAATCCCAAATGCAACAGTACTGAGAGGCAAGGACTAAAGAGAAGTATTTAGTTTGCAAGAGCTCCATACTCATGAATGGACCGATACCAATACAAAAGGCCTAAAGGCTGTCAACTCAGTCTTGTTTTCTCATCCCCTACACCCTTCTGCTTCTAACATGTGATGGAGCAGAAAAGGCATGTGGGCTTCTTAATCTTCAACTTCCCAGCTTCCAGAACTATAAAGAGAATTAATTATTCATTATTGAGTCTCTGCTACTCTGTTCCAGCGAAAGAAAGAAAGAGGATAGATACTAGGGGATGGAGAAAGAGACCACCCAGCAGATGGGAGACCACCCAGATGACAGGAGACCACACAGCAGACAAGAGACCACCCAGCAGATGAGAGACTACAGAGCAGATGGGAGACCATCTAGATGACAGGAGACCACAGGGTACCTTGATGCTAGTTGACTACATTCTCTACTGGCTCCAACTCACTTACCTGCTGACCAACATCCCTGGGCTGAATGTGGGTTTCTGATGTCCTTAAGTTGTCCATGGTGTCAACACTCAAACTGAGTTCCCAAGTCTTCCAAGTAAAGAAATTAGGTGGCAAGTACTTGAAAGATCTGTAATTGAGCTAGAAATGTCTGAGTTTTTAAGAAACCTTGACAGAAAGAAGTGGTTTTTGCCTTTTCCCAACTTGAACAACTATTGTATTTTTCTTTCTGTGGCAAGCCCTTTGCTTGTGAAACAGTTCCTTTTCTAAGCTCCAGGCCCCCCAAATTCATACCCGGAGCTCAGCAGAATTTTACTAAAATAATGAGGGCTTTGGGGTGGAAGAAGCCAGCATAAAGTCTAAAAAGGAACCTTATAAAATAAAAATCTGTTAAATAAACAAGTAGGGCAGAACCCTGACTGACAGTTACTGTAAAATTCTATTTGTCTTAGCCACAGCCAACATCAGAAACCATCTAGCTAGCAAATATGAAATGTGTATAGGCTGTCTTCAGCAACACACATGTGAAAAAAGAAAAATTAGCTCCTCTGTAACAATGAAACCATGTGTATTTCATGAGGCTGACAGGAGTGAAAGTGAAAATGGCTCTTTCGAGGCTGCACCACCAACCACCTTCTTCAAATATGTAATTCTGGAAACAGCTGGAAACCAATATTTTTTCCTGTTAGCTATTCGTGATGCTTCTTTTCTTGGCTGAACTACAGGCTTGAAATCCTGGGCACTAATGCAGACTCCACAATGCATCACCCGTCCACTGTTCACTGACTTGGGAAATGGCAACTCACCGACAGTTTTCATGGGAAAGTTTCCACAGAAGAGGAGGGACAGTTTTCACCATAATCAAAAGGGTCCTAGTGAACTTACAACACAAATGTACCTCATTTGCTGGAGTAGAAGCTCCTTCCCTCATCATGTTCATACTTTCCAAGTAGTATTTATCCAACATCAGGACCAATGTGGAGTAAGCCTATTCAAAGAAGCTGAAGGTGTAACACGGTCTTCTATAAGATAACCTCCCATTCATAGTGTTAGCTTTTATGGGACGATTTCCTACCACAGGCCTTTGCATATATTCAAAATACTACATCAAAAAGTTTTGGTGAATGATTTCTCAGGTAAAGCTAACTATGCCTTCAAGGCAGTCAGTCCCTTCTTTAGAAACTGAGGCATAGATGGGTAATTGCACCACATTTAACCACAGACACAGGTTGAGTGCATAGACTCCAATGTTTGCACTTGCTAAGGAGGCAGTAGGATCCAAGGTGAAAAGGAAGACAGGCAAAGGCTAGGAAGCACTCGTCCCACCCACTCCAGCACTTGGAGATAGGTATCTCTGAATTACTGTGAATGACTTCACTAGTCCTATCACTAGGACAGTGATTACTAATGGCAACTGATCCTTAGCACATTCTTTATTCTCCAGACAGTAGAAACCTTGCAGTGTCACAAATCACCCCCTGTACCCCTCATCATCATCCTCATCATCATCATCATCATCACCATCATCATCATCATCATCATATCATCCTCCTCATCGTCATCATTCTCAAGCAGGAGACCATTTCAGGTCCTGTCTTTGCTTTTCCTGAGTGCCCTCTCAGACAGTGACTCTTAGAAGCAGCTGTAGAGCATGGTGAAGACAATTTTTTTAAACTTTTGCTTTGTTTTGCTTTTGTTTGTTTTTTTCAAGACAGGGTTTCTCTGTGTAGCCCTGGCTGCCCTGAAACCAACTCTATAAACCAGTGCTGGTCTCAAACTCACAGATCCAGCTGCCTGAGTACTGGGATTAAAGGCATGAGTCCCCACTGAGGACAATTTGAGGGAGTGGATTCTCTTTCCACCACATGGGTTCTGAGATCAAACTCAGGTTGTCAGGTGCCTTTCACAGTCGAGCCACCTTGCTGGGCCATGATCTTAAAGTTCTCTCCTTCCTGTGGGCACCTCCTGTGCTGGGGTTGGAGGTGTGTGCCACCAGACCTGGTTTATAAGGAGCTAGGAATCAAAACAAGGACTTGGTTCATGCTAAGAAAACACACTGCCAACTGAGCTGCAGCCACCCACATGCCCACTCTGAAGCCAGGGGTTTCACATGTGGAGGCTCTGTCCCCGTTCCATCTAGCTCCCAATCCTGCTGCCCTGGAAAATGCTCAGTGAGTTAAAGGATGTGCCATACAGATGAAATGTGCACTTCCTGAAAAGGAAGAGGAATTAGGAGCCATTAGGTGTTAGACACCCTGCCTAAAATCAGAGAAATGTTCAGAAGTGGTGCAAGGGGAAAGTAAGCCTGAGAATTAAAAAACATTTACCAGGCAGACAATTCTGTGAGTCTGTCTCATGCCGTCTTCTCACCTGCTCAGCAGAAACCCCCTCAGGTGTGGGCAAGGCGTAAGCCTTGAGGAGGTCTCCAAGAATCCATATCAGGAGGCCACAGTGACGATCAGCATAAATACAGGTGGGCAGGGATGCTAACCACGGGCATCCTCCCCCACACCAGCCTCTGAGGTCTGAGAGCCTGCAGATGTTATTTGAAGTCTCTCCCAGACGATAAGAGGCATTGCCAGCTTGGGGAGCCCACCCTCTGTTGCCCATTCTGAGCTCCCAATTTTACTGGAATCAAAGACCTTTCGAGGTTTTATTGTTTTCAGGTCTTAGATTCTTTTAAGATTTTCCCAGTATGTATTGTATCCTGGGTGTATCTAAAAGCCGAACACCACATGTGTGGCTGAACACAGAAATCATGACATAGAAATCCTGGACATGGAAGAGTCCAGAGCATCACATGATTTGTTTTGTTTTTTAAAAGATGACTCTGATAGTGTGGGGAGAATGGAGTGGGGGTGGGAATCATCCCTGAAGAGGCCATTTAACAGCTCAGTGCTGTCCTCCCAGTGTGGAATAGCACTTGCGTTTTGTCTGCAGCAGTGGCAAGGAAAGGAGACAGAGAAGAACCAGTTCAGGAGGCTGGGGAGGTGGCACAGTGGGTAAGAACACTTGCTGTGACATGAGGTCGTGAATTTGGATTTTCAGCACTCATGATTAAAAAACAAACAAACAAAAGCCAGCTTGGGAGGGAAGGTGTACCTAGGTGGACCTAGAAGCTTAATGACAGAATACCCACCCAGAATCCTCCTCTGGTCTCTATGCACTCATGTGTATGTGATTTCTACCACTGAGCTACACCCCAGCCTTAATACTTATTCTTGAGGGGGGTCTTAGTATCTCGACAATATAACTATTTGGACCAAATGACCTCTAAAACCCCTCTAATTAAATGACCCATAGGTTTGCTATAGAACACAATGTAATAGTTGACACATTCCTACCATTATCTTACTGGATTCCCATTACAACTATGTGTGTGAGAGAGTACTGGGTGTGTGTAAGAGTGTGTGCACATGTGAGTGAGACGGTGAGTGTATATAAGTGTGTGTACACATGTGTGTAAGTGTATACATGTGTGTGTTTAGTGTGTGAGTGTGAGAGTGTATGTATAAGAGTGAATATACATCTGAATGTGAGTGAGTGTGCAAGAACGTGTGTGAGTGTGCAAGAATGTGTGTGAGAGTGTTGTGCATGTGAGTGTATGTGTGTGTGTTTTTTCCTAGTTTATTAATTAGGAAATTCGGGCTCAGGGAGCTTACATGATTAACTCAAATGCCAATAAAATTAGGACCAGCTTCCAATCCAGGCCCTTTAGACGGAGAACCCATCCAGTTCCTCTGTGATGAGAATTGATAACTTCTGAGCAAAGGTGCCAAGGGGGACTAAAATCAGTGCTGTTGCGTTAATCAGTTGTTCTTTTTAGGTCTGCATACAAACTAGTGGCTTTCATGGTGGCGTCATACACGTACCACTTCACTTTGTTCTTATTCTTCCTCCCGCCCCTCCCCCATCTTACTGTGGCTGTTGGTTTTTTTTTTCTTTTTTTTTACTAAATAGACACTCCATATTATTATTAAGTTGATACAAATACAGTTCTAGTGGCCCGGATAGAAGTGATGGTATACTTATAATCCCAGCTGCAACAGGGGTTGGCTTTCCTGCTCAGTTCCTGGCACACACTAAGGAGAGATGAGCTGTTGTAAATTGGTTATTATTTGATTATACATGGTCTTGTTTGTTATATAGCTCAAGTTGACCTCAAAATCCCAGTCTTCCTACTTCACCCTTCCAAGTGCTGGGACCACAGGTTGTGCCCCCATCCCCACTCTGTAACAGTACGATTTTGTTGCTGTTGCTTGCTTGGCCCTTTTCCCCCTATGACTTAGAGAAGACTTCATTGGTTTATGTACTCAAAACCACATATATAAAAATCTTATATATTTAAGTTAACCCTGTACAATGGGGGAAGCAAGGTTTGCTCTACCTTTTCTTAGCCAGGGACTCATGTAGTCCAGGCTGTGATCAAACTTGCTATGTAATTTAGGGTGGCCTTGAACTTCTGGTCCTCTGCTTCTGCTTCCCAACTGTAGGGATGGGGCAACAGGCATGTACCAACCCACCTGGGTATTAATACCTAAATACAAACACACATACATATATGTAGACATACACAACACACACACACACACACACACACACACACACACACACACACACACACACGTCAGTTAGAAGTGATGCCGGGGGTACATGGTCATTCAACATTGTCACACTCCTCAGTAGAGTCCCTGACCTGAAGATACTGGTGGCTTTATATAAATTGCTGAGAACTGAGGCTCCAGTTGAGTTAAAAGTTATCATAGTTACACCAAAGAAAAATACAACTTAAATGAAGAGAAAGGGTGTGGAACTGGTGGTGAGGTGGGAAGGATCTGGGAGGAGCTGGAGGGGACTGTGATCAGAATATGTTAGATGAAAATTTTTTCAATTAAAGAGACGTTTTTCTTACTAATGATTTAATCCTATCTTATATACATTAACCCTCATCACAAACTGGTTTGCCTAGATCAACAATGGCACCCTCAAGGGAAAGACTGTCAAATGGGAAGCTGTGTGGGGAGCCGACTAGCCCAGCAGCCACCATGGTCACAGCACCACCTTATAATTGACTTTTGTTGCTGTGTTCTTTTAAGCTTTTCTTCATATTGATTTATTTGGTTTATATGCATTAGTGTATACCTTGCTGTATGTGTTATGCCATGTGTGGTTGGATGTATGATACCATTTGTGGTTGTATTTATTATACTACATGTGGTTATATGTATTATACCACATGTGTGCAGTTCTCATAGACATCAGAAGGGAGCATGGGGTTCCCTGAAACTGGAGTTACAGATTGTTATGAGCTGACAAGTGGGTCCTGGGAACCAAACCCAGTCCTCTGTAAGAGCAGCCAGTGCTCTTAACCATGAAGTCACCTCTCCAGCCCCCTGTTCTGCACAGGCAAGGACATGATGGTTTCCCAGAGTTTCAGGGGACCAGGTGCATGAGTGACCCACATAACTGACAGACTAAGCACATGCCTTCTCTCTTTTCAAAGGACATACTACCAAGCCTTGATTTCTGATTTCCCTATATTCCATGGCTGCCTCCAACCCCAGAAATGTGTGGTGCCATCAGAAGACTTCGTGGACCAAGTGAGACCACTTAGAGCAGGCTTGGTGCTAGAGCAGCTACAGCTCAGAAGTCACACCTGTCTTCCTGTGATAAGCCTCTTTTTTTCTTTCTTTATCGGAGAGGTGCTGGGATTTGAACCTGGGTCCTTGAGAATAGTACATGTGCACTGAACCACTAAGCTACACTTCAGCCTTTCATTAATATTTACTTTCATGAGTTGTTTAAAGTATACAAAAGACTGACCAACATACAAGCAACAATTACAGTGTGCCCATAACTGCATGCTGGCAGAACCCTAGACTCACTCTCTGGTCTTTGAAGCCCCTTCAATGCCCCCTTGCTGACTTCAGTCTCTTTTCACCTCCAGGAGAGGAAGAGAGCTGTTTCCACACCTATTCATTCAACAAGCATTTCTCTAAACATTCCACTGTTATATTGTGGGTTAGCTTGACGTGAGAAGTCATGAGAACACCTTGGAGGGGCTGTGACCTATACAAGTTCTGACTACAGGCAAATGCCACGCAGAATCTAAAGGTGGGCTTGGGACTGCTATGGGCTGTGCTTTCAGTAACCAGAAGGAGAAACTGGAGGTGTCGTGGAGAAGCTCAGAGACAAACTGGAACCTGCTGGTCCGCCATGTCTATATCACCACATGTAACCACAAACACCCTCAGAGAGGAATGGCGGCTGCTTCTCATCAGGTTGGGACCTAAAGTGCTTCCCCGGATCCAATCTGATTTCATGTTCCCAGTGTCCCCAGGAGAGGTGTGCACACACCAAAAATTACTCCCCCATCTCCTTTCACAGATGACGAAATGGAGGCTCAGAAGTGTTGACTTGCCCCATGGTTTGTAAATGGCAGAAGAGGAGCAGAAAGTTTCATGGCTGCCTCTAGTCACGCACATCGGTTGCCTCATGGCCTAGCCTGGCAGCATGCCAGGGGTTCCAGTCACTGCAGCAGAGGACCAGGGTTAGGAACTGGCTAGGATATGGAGGGGGTGCAGGCAGGCTCTAGGGATAAGGACTTCTACAGCCTCCACTGCTGGAATTTTTTGTTGGTTTATTTTTCCAGTGAATTGGGGGGGGGGGGTGACATGTATGTGCTTAATTGTTACCTACTCAAGTTTCATGAACATGGGACCAAGGATTTACAAGTCAGTTTCCACTACAAGTATTGGTTTTCTTTGGTAAGGACTTCCCCATAAACTCAAATACTGACTATGCTTCAGTGGGCCTAGGGCAGGAGGTAACTGTATCCCTCCTGTGCACCTGACACCTACAACTACAGAAGAGACCATGTAGGTCTCACAAGAGACAAATGCACAATCCAATGCTTCAGTATAGTCCTACTAAAAGCTTCCCCAGTGTTAAGCAAATTCCTACGCTTTACACATATTTCTTCCCTCTAGCTGGTCATCACGTGTCAGTCAGACTACAGGGCTGGGATGACTGAATGTGATCATTATGGTACAGTATTAACTTTTTTCAACCTCATTTTCTTTATCTTTAAGAACTAGAAAGGACTTCATTATGATGCTGTTCTGGAACTAAAAAGCAGTAAATAAAACACATGGAAATACTTTGTTATCTAGGCTATATAGCAACACAATCAAAATAAACCCATTAGTAGGTCAGCCTTCAGCTCTCCATTTCACAACTAACCAGATTTGACCAGGAAAAACCAGTTTTCAACAAAGATTACAAGATGTGCACATTTTTCTTCAGATGAATAATGCCCACATAGCTAGTCACTATAAATCATAGTCTCCTGACCTAGACACAGGAAACTATTTTTCAAACTATTTATACGTTTTTTTTTTCCTTTTCAATTTTTTTCTTCTTTCTATCCAGAAATACACTAACTTCTGGCGTGTTACCCAGTCTTGTTGGAGTCTCAAATAAAGAATGTCTGAAGAACAAAGAAGTAAATAAAATGTTTTTAATCCCCCCTCCCCGCAACAAAAAACAAAGGCAACATCCAAGGAACTGCACTCAAGTAATACTCTGATAGTTGAGCATTCTGAACTTGGCCTTTAACTTCAGACTCATGAATTCATAAGTATCTACCCCCACCCCACTCTTGCCACCCAGGACCGGCTCCAAATGCATTCTTACATTACATTTATTTACTTTTCAAATAGTGGGAGGAGGGATGACACCCACACCATGGCCTGTGTGGAGGTCAAAGAACAACTTGTGGAAGTTGGTTCTCTCCTTCTACCACGTGGGTTGAGGGGAGGTTACCAGGCTTGGTGGTGGCAAGAACCTTGACCTGCTGTGCCATCTCTCCTGTCCATCTAATGTGTTGCTCAGCGCATGACCCAAATGTCTTCTTACAAAGACTAAATGTGTCACATGCAGTGATTTCCTCTAAATTGTTTGAAGTCAGAAAAGGAGGCTGTCGACTGAATTATCCATGATGCATCTTCAAACGTTCCCTTTCCGGGTCATCATGTACAAAACACATTTTATGTGCATCAGTAAATTTTTCTTACATATGCATTAGGACTGCAGAATATCCTAGATCAAGTAAAAAGTGTAATGTCCAAATTGAGAGTCCCAAGAATTCACTCATCTTTAATTTTCAAGTTGAGTTCTCTAAGATAGCACCGGTTTTAAAGGTAACTAAATAGTTTATATACTCCAGGATGTCATTATGGATCTTCAATTAAAAGCCTTTCTACTCAGCTAAACCACCTTCTTAAAAAGATACCAGCAGCAAAATAAGAAAGTAAGTTTGGAAACAGGAATGGGAACCCTACATAAATTAGTAAGCTCTCAAACCATTGCAGGGTGCCAAGTTTAAATAAGTAGTCACAGAAAATGTCATTTTCGTGGAAACGTTTTATTTATTTGAAAAGAAACACCACAAATATACCTGCCTCACTCTTTCAAAGCAATGCAAGTGCATGCCCAGAATCCGAGTAAGGAGCACACTGCTAGATGAACCATCTTTAAAACCCTGAAGCACAGTGCTCATGAAGACTAGAAATGGACAATCCAATTATCAAACATAATATGTAAGAGTAAGCACGTACAATTCAATGGTCATGAAAAAATAGAGGATTAATCAAAATATTTTGTTTAAAAATATGAAATTCAAGTTATGTGGAAATTGTATGCATAAAACCTAGCGTACAATCAGAAGGACTCTTCAATGGTCACTTCTAAGAACACATTAACTTGAGTTAAAAAGTTAAACTTATTTAACTTTTCTCTTTGAAAGCACTTCAAAACTTCACTACTCAAATTAGAACACCAATTTGAACCATTCCAAAATGCATTCCACAGCTCTTATCACATGCACCCCCAACCCTCTGTGGTGTGCGGAGACACACCAGCTAATGGATCTAAGTGAGGAGCGGAGCCGACCTAGGAAAGAAAATGTCCCAGTCAAGTTAGAGTCCACGTCTGGTCTTCACTTACATTCTTGCCCTTCCCACTGTCCCTTTTCATGGTGTCTTTGGAGAAGAAGCAACTATGTGGCCAGGACTGGTCCCCCCTCTCCACCTGACAGGTATCTATGCCAGGCCTCATTCCTACCCCTGGACTACAAGAGTTACATTACAAAAGGGCCAGGTGACTCTAGTATTACTGCAAAAGAAAAGGGGAGATGTCTGTAGTGATTACTGCTTGGTCACCTTGATATCAATTAACCATTTAAATAAAGCCTAAAATGAAAAACTAGAAACCAAACTGCACACAGACAACCTTAGGAAAACACAAAGTAAATAACCACACCACCAAGCTCCTCGTCTACTCCCACACCACAGAATTCACTTTTCCTATAACAATCCTAAACCTCCACATGGATGTTCCCTTCTGCTGGCAAGAACAGACTCACTTGTCAGAATCAATGAACTGGAAGCTGCAGGACAGACAGGCAGTTTCCAGTCCACTTTATCCATCAGGCTGGTCTTCCCTGGTCTCAGTCCGCACACCTGAAGTGATGGAAGCCTCTGGAGAAGGCTGCTGGGGGGAGCCAGCCTGGCTCCCTGCTGAGGGGGTGGGCAGAGAAGTCCCCACACACAGTGGAGTCCTCCTCAGCTTGATCACTCGGTTGGATGGAGACTTCTTGTCAGACAGGAGCACCTTGGCTGGTGGTGGCTGTGTAGCTTGGTTTTCAGCACTCTGGGCTTGAGGGGAAGCAGGAGCATGCCCAGAAGCCCCTGTGGCCACAGGGCACTGAGCTGCCTTTCCATAACTGCCTCTTTGAGAACGGTTTGCTGTAGCCTGAGAGGTGATCTGGGCAGCACTGACAGGTGACACCCTCACAGCAGCTGAGTTCTTGACTTTAATTTGGGTGCTTGTGGAAGGGCCCAAAAATCTGACAGGCTTAGGACCAGCCTTACAGTTCACACCTTCATCCTCTTCACTGAGGGTTAGCAGCCGCCTGGAAACACAGAAGCAGGAACAGGTCTCCAAAGTTCACATTCAGGGCTAACAGAGAGCGGCAGTATGTTCACAGATAGTATTACAGACAGCAACCCGCCTCCTAGCTCATCCCCACCAAGGTCAACTGAAAAGCAACGTGTTTACTAGAGACTGCTTCAATGGCTTTACAAATTGTATCTTACAATCATACACAACTCAACCAGTGAGGATCTGGAGTGTTGGGTAAGAATTAGACTACATATCACTCTGTCCCCAAGAGCTCTGCTGTGCTCCACAGAATAATCAAGAATATTCAGTGCTTTCTTCCAAGAACTGCAGGATTCACAAGCTTACTGACAAGAAAGCATGATTCACAACCAAATAAATGCTTAAATGCTACTCTCCAATTTGAGCTTTAAGATCCCTGTGGACACAGAAAGGCCTGGAGAGTTCAGGAAAGGTACCTGTTTAACTGCTACAATGTATTCACCAGTCACCATTGCCCTGACAGCCCCTAGACTCCACATGCCATGAGACACATTTGGAGTCCTGCTAGAACAGTCAAGTCCATTCTAATGTCAGATATTTTTGAATATGAAAAGTACTGAACACATTACTCAAAGAGTCCTGAACTGAGTCGACCATTCATTATAAACAGCCTAAAAAGGGAAAACACTACCAAAATTGACCTCAAAACTGTGACAGTCACCGCGTGGCAGTGGCACACGCCTTTAATCCCAGCACTTGGGAGACAGAGGCAAGCGGATCTCAGTGAGTTCCAGGCTGATCTGATCTACAAAGTGAGTTCTAGGACAGCCAGGACTGTTACACAGAAAAACTCTGTCTCAAAAAAACAAAACAAAACAAAACAAACAAACAAAAAAATCCACTGTGACAGTCCCGCCTGTTTGGCCTGGTTTTCCACCTGATTCCTGTCCTGAGGCACTCAGCACATGGGGAACCTCGAGCCTCCATGAGCTTCCTCTCCACAGTATTACAGGGGGTGAGAAGCATCTGCTTGGAAACGGAATCATAGTCTAGTTCTATTTCCATACACCAAAAAGAATGCTAATATAATATACTCAACATAACTATACATCACTTTCATTGTCTGGTCTACACATCAAAAATGATGCTTCCTACAATCCCAGAGAAAAGATCACTGACAAACAGGGAGGTCACCATCAGCATTCCTGACTGCTTTGTTTCCCGTCTCTGTAACTGGACTCTACACCAAGGTCTCTCCACCCACCTTGGTACAATCACCATTTCAGTAAAATAATTCTTTTGTTGGGGGAAGCTGCCAGTAGAACATGTGCCAGTATCCCTGGCCTCTACCCTTGGCCATAGCATCCACCTTCCTACAGAGTACAACAAAAAAGCTCCAAACATTGCTAAATACTCAAGAGAGGGGAGAGTATACAAAAAGTCTGTCCCAGTTGAAATCATTGCACTAGGCTTGGTGTTTGCTGCTGGTTCAAATGACAAAATAATGATAATACAATCAATGTATTTTTTACAAAAAATAAAATGTTACGAAGAGATGATTATTAAAAAATGCATCAACTTCTCTTCATTTCTTTGAACATCCAGAGGGAAAAAGTAGGAAAGCACATTTGAAATTCTAGTTATGAATCAAACTCAGAACAAGTAATCAAGAAACAAAAACACCTGATACTATGGATAAAACTGAGACATTAAAAAAGAAATACAATTTTACATGCACTTAAGACACAGCTGAAGACACAGCCATGGGGTGAATTTAATGCTAATAAGAAAATATTACCAAATAAAAATGCAATTTGTGTCAACAGAAAAGAAAAAGAAAAAGAAAAAATTCAGAATAAGGCACAGGGAATTTCAAGTATTAAGCCTACAGAGACTGCCAATAAATCCCGGGTTTCCCTTCTTTGGGAGGACAGCATTCCCTCCCAGTGCCCACCACTGTTCTTACAGCCACCTTCTCCTTTCAAGAGCATACCTCCACAACTAGAGTATAATCCCCCTACTTTTCATAGTTTGGGTAACTTTTTATTTATTGAGATCATTATTTCACTGATAATGTAGAATATGCATGTAGGTGATTAAGAAACTTAGTAAAGTCAAGAATTAGTCATTTCCCCTTTATGATGGCTACAAAACGTATCAACTAGAGATTTAAAAACAAAACAGAATCACTGATAACCTCTTTCGGATTGGGGTCATATGGCGCAGGCTTCCATGTAGAGGCCGCTCTTCCAGAGTCCAACACTCGATCAGCTCATGGGGCACTCGCCAGTAGCTTACACCTTGAAGATGAAAAGATAATTAAGAGAGCCATGGGTAAACATTAAGTCGTCTATGACTGCCCAGAGGCTGTCTGCACCTGTTCCTCTCAGGTGATGAATGGAGTGTGTACAACACAAACAGGAAATGCTCACTAGTAGCTCCAGGACAGTGGAGTGGCAAAACTCATGAGCTAGGTCCAAGAAGAGCTGGCTGCAAACCAGGGCTCTATGGTTGCCTGGCCTAGAAAGTGGCTCACTGTATGCTCAAGTGACTGAGTGTATGCTGGTTAAGGGCACAGGCTCTGACCCAGTGTCTAAATCCCACTCTGTCACTTAGTAATGTGACCTTGGGAATGGTATTTCCTCATCCTAATTATCACAGTATGTACCCCGCATGGCTGCCGTGATCATTACATAAGTTAATAGACATGAAGTGCTTAGAAAAGGTTAAGCACTCTGAAAACCTTTGGGGCTTTACAAACAGTTGCAGCATTGGCTAAAGGTGTAAAGGATGTGTGCAATGGTGAATGCTTTGTCTGCTGCATTGGTCACCAGATATGGCTCAGTAGTTAACAGCAAGTGCTTGAAGGAGACTGTAGCAAGTTCACAGCACCCATGTCTAGTGGTTCACAAATGCCTGGAACTCCAGTTATAGGGGAATCTGATGACTCTTTCTGGCCTCTGCAGATACTTGCACACATGTGGGAACACACACAAATAAAAAATACAACAAACCTTTAAACAAGAATAATCTGATACTTATGACTTCTGAGTCAACGTTTAAAAATGTATCCTTATGAGCCTCTAAGTAAAAGAAGTCAGATGTAAAAGGTCACATACTTCATGATCCCACTTACATGAAATACCCAGGACAGGTAAATCCACTTTGACAGAAAAAGGACTGGGGTTGGGAGGAGCTACAAGAGAACATGGAGTGGAGAGGAAGGGGGGATTCCTTCTGAGATGATAAGAATGTTTGGAACTAGACAGGTGGTGTTTATAAGCTGCAAATGCCACTGATACATACACATCTTAAACCAATTCATTCTACATCATGTGACTTCACTTCAACCAAAAACACACAAAAATTGGGGCTGGAGAGATGGCTCAGAGGTTAAGAGCACCGACTGCTCTTCCAGAGGTCCTGAGTTCAATTCCCAGCAACCACATGGTGGCTCACAACCATCTGTTATTCGATCTGGTGCCCTCTTCTGGTGTGCAGATATACATGGAAGCAGAATGTTGTATACATAATAAATAAATAAAATGTAAAAAAAAAACCCACAAAATTATATACACAAAAAAATACTTAAAGAATAATCTTCAATAAAAAATTGTGTTTTGTTTATTTTTTTTTCAGTAATAGCTCTCAGGTCCCCAGAATGAGATCAGTGTCTGTTTTTTAATCATTAAAGTTCTGGTAAACATGACTACCTTAGTAAATTTGGCATATTGTGAACATGAAGCCCCTGGGTTTGATCCCCAGAACCAACACCCAAAACAGAAAATCACAATCATTCCTAATCCAAGACCCAGGAATGCATTAGTACATTTTCACCCCAATACTTCCATTTGTTTTCAAACACAGTCTAGCTATCTAAACCAGGTTGCTCTAAAACTCACTGTATAGTCAAGGCCAGCCTTAAACTCAGTGAGTCTCCTGCCTCAGCCTCCTTAGTGCTGAGCATAGAGGAGTGAGCCACATGTCCAATCAAGCCAGTTTTTGTTCATTTGTTTGATCTCTTTTTTTTAACATTTATTTTAATTTGTGTGAACATGGACAGTCTACACCAGGGGTCAGAGAACAAGTTACAGAAGTTAGTTCTCTCCTTCCACCATGTGGCTTCTAGGAATTGAACTTGGGTAATCTGGCTTGGTGAAAAGCACCTTTACCTGCTAAGCCATGTCACCAGCCTCCTTGCTTACATCTCATGTTCAGGTTAGAAGCACACTTCTTAGAGTGCTGCCAGCTACACCACAGGTCTAAATAAACTCTTATGTAATTAAGTAAGCACAACTAACAGAGCCATCCTTGAAGTCACTGAATTATAAACAGATAATAATATCTAGCACTCATGCATGGGGGTAAAGACTTAAAAGCAAACTGCCTCGATACCACCTTATGGTGACAGACATCTGACACAATAAAAAGTATACTCCTAGAAAGAGAGGGGCGGAGTAAGAAGAAGGGAAAGACAAAACAAGGGATGGAGAAGAAAGATGCAGTGTTTTACTCTGTGTTTGGGATTGATTTTATGGTGACACAAGTCTATAATCCCAGCAGAGCAGGAGGATAGCCCCAAGTCCCAGGCCAGCCATAGCTACAATGGAAGACCTGGAAGAGAGAGAGAGAGAGAGAGAGAGAGAGAGAGAGAGAGAGAGAGAGAGAGAGAGAAACATACCTGTGTCCATGAAACAAAAGAACTACACTGTACCTTTTCCTTCCCAGGCATCAAAGGCGTCCATCATTTTCTTCAACTCGGCTACCGAGTAATAGCTCCAAATGTACTGAACATTATTTCCCGCCTCTCTAGAAACATTGCAAAAATGTAATGAAAATCTACTATTTATGCATGAATGTGTCTATTTATATCAAGCTAGCATATGCTCAATAAATACTTGATAATCAAGTTAAAAAATACCTAAGCACAAGTCATTCCTCTATGACCCTAAGCTTAGGTGTGCACTCATAAATTACATCACAGTCTAATGTAAATTTGATCTCCTTTTCATGGTAGTATTTGTCAATTCCACAATATGAAAATATATCAATATATTTTAAAAACATTTTAAAATATTATATATACACACACACATATACATACACACACACACACACACACACACACACACACACACACACACACACACACATATCTGGGCATAGTGGCTCAAGCCTTTAATACCAGGACTTCGGAGGCAGAGGCAGGCAGATCTCTGCATTCCAGGCCACCCAAGGCGATACAAACCAAGGAACAAAAAAAACCAACAAAACAAAACCAGCTAACTCTAATTAGAAAAGATCCAACTTTGATGCCATTTTCCTTGCATCATACCAGGTGCTTGGACATCTTATGCAGAAATACTATTGCCTGGAAAGGATTCAGAAAGACAGTACTTCCTGTTACCTGAAAGCAAGCTTATATGGCTATGGATTACTGACTGGTATATGACCCACTTCACTCTCCCATGGAACATATAGAAGATAGAAAATATGTTAAGTGACTTTGCCAGTACAAATAATATTATAGGGACATAATAAGATGACAACTTGTAAGAATTTAACATGTCCAAATCATAGAAGCCTAACCCTAAAAGGTACAGGCACAAGACGCAGTGTGGCCCTGGGTCACTCAGTGTGCCTGGTGACCCTAGGCTAGCTCTTTGCCCCACACTGTGGTTAGGGGAGATATTGGGCACGTGACATCTTCTTTCCACTCTATAAAGACCTATCATGGGACTTGAGGCTCAGTGTACCGAGAACCACCGTACTCGATACTGCAAAAGGCCCAGGGCTAAAGTCTCTGTGCAAAGAGTGTAATGTTCACCCCACTCTGGAAACAGCCATCCCACACTTCTGAGGGCTCTGCACACTGAGGCAAGCCCATAGCTTCTTGTCATCAAGCATGGTATTTCATACACAAACAATTCTTAAAATGATTAAGATGTCAAGACTTTATGTTGTTCTTTTCCACATTTAACTCTGAACATACCTTTTGAAGATACTTTTACTGTGAATTCTTCCTCCCAGCTGCTTGTCAATGGCATCTGTCCCATCAGCTTTTGTAGCATAGACACCAATAATTCTACTCTCACAGCTTGCACCAGATGTGTTCAGATAGTGGAGAACCCAAACTGTTGGTTTATTGCAAATCAAACCATATGAATCACAGAAGTCTGTTAAAGCCTAAAGCAAATACATATATATAAACTTAGATTTAATTATGGAACAAAAGATAAATTGCTATATTACTTTCATGTAAAGCTAAAATTTGAGCTGGTCATAAAGAGAAATAAAATGATCATAAATTTTAACTTAGTTTATAAACATAATTGTAATGAATTAATTGGAGAGAGGGTTTTTTCTTTGTAACAACAACAACAACAAAAATCTCAACAACTCTTCATTTAGAGAAAATACTTTTCCAAACAGAATTTTTCTTTTATCTCTTCCCCAGGCTTGCCATCATCACTTTTAATTTTACAATCTTCATATAATAACTAAAAGTTAGATCTTCACTCTCCTCATTAGAGTATTTTCTCAGACTTCTCACTTAACCTCCCCTTTTCTTTCTATTAGCTGGCCCCATGGCAGGTCCTTATTTTTAACTCCAAATTCCAACTATGGACTAATCAAATGAATTGCTCTTCTACACTACAAGGTAGCTATGGTGAGGTCACCTGGTGCTCACATACTTAGGCCGGATTTCATTCACTTGCAGAGTAAGCACCACTATCTGCTGAGCACCCTTAGCCCCTGCAGTGAAAAAGAGAGACAGGCCAAATACTACAGGTTCATAGCCAATACAGCAGACAGACACAGCTGAGCTCTCAGCACACCTCGTAGTAAGTCTGGCCATGACAACACAAAAAGCACAGAACAAGGGACTCCTCCCAGTACTGTGGCAGCAGCCTCGATACTGATTTAAACACATTCAGGATATACATCTTGGTGGGCTGTGTCCACTGACAGATCCTTAGTGTCTGGAAGAGCAGGTGACATGAAGACGACACCTACTCACCTACTGCTTACCTACTCAATCATGAAGCCAGGGTCCTCACATGGCTTGCACTTTCATTTAATCCTACAAAATAACTCTTCTGTTGATCTATAATATTATGTGTGCACATATAAGAATTCTAAATTACACTAGAAACTGTTTTAGGGCAAGAACTGGATTCCATTTCTTCGTGTTCCACAGAGCCCTTTTACAATGTCATTCATGCCACAACTTTTGAAATAAATGGGTTTTGGCTGTTGGAATACATGCAGGCACAAAGACTGTAGAACTGGGATTCAAAAGATGATGCTAACCCTCTCTAATCTTCCAGCAAGGCTTTTTTTAGCCCTATTCTGCAATTTGCTAAGTAGCATTATCCAGACTATCACTTGGCAATTAAATGTATGAAACATCAGTAGCAGGATCCCTAAACCCGTGCAAATGCCTAAAGAGGATTTTGTGCTGCACTCCTACTAACCAGCCATCCATCAGTTTGATTCCTGAACTGATAGCAAAATCTAAAGCTCAAATCAGTTCATATCAATTTCCAGGACCAACAACTGACAACAGGAATAATTTTCTTATGTGCTAAATAGCAACAAATGCAATACCCATTAATAGGACATAGATAACAAAGCTTTTCAAGTCATGTAAAGATCTTTAAAATGTGATATAAAATAAAAATGTCTTTAAAAAATATTTGTTGTTCCCTCAAAGGGAACTAAGCATGTCTCTTAACATGACAAACTGCTACACTCACTAAGTCAGGTAAGAGTTTATTATTTAGTAGACCAATTCTTTTAAAAAACAAGTTATCTTAGTAAAAAATATAATACCATCATGCCCTCATTAATGACAGTATTTCTCTAATTTAAAAAGAACTTCAGAAACCAAGCGTAGTGGTGTGTACCTTTAATCTCAGCACTCAGGAAGCAGAGGCAGATGGATCTCTATGAGTTCAAGGCCAGTCTAAGACTACAAAACCAGTTCTAGGCCAGCCAGGGTGACATAGTGAGACCTTGCCTCAAAATAAAAACAACAATAATTTCAGAAGAATAGTTCTGTTAAAAATAATCAAAAGTGTTACATCTTCAGAGAGGCACATAAACTTAATAAAGCTTTTTTCCCTAGAATTAACTTTGGCCTTTAAACATGAGTAGGAATAATTAAGAAACATATTCAAAATGATAACAAACTGCTTCATGCTTGGTATATGTGACATCACAAACTATGCAAAATAACATACTGCTTTGTGCATAATAAATATGTATTTTAAAACTTGAGAAAATGCCAAGACCTTTTTAAGTTCTATATTTGACCTTAAAGAATATGTCTCCATTTCATTGGCCAAGTGGTCAGACAAGCTGTAAGGATAAGGGATGCCAAAATAATCAGCCTCTTCCTGCAAGGCGGTTCGGGTCTGCTCATCCGAGGGGATCTGAACTTCTCCATGGAGATAATCCAAAATGTATTTAAATAGCTGTCCATCACGGTCAATAATACACGCCCCTGGAAAACAATTCCAAGACAATTGTGCAGAGTCATCACTTCTGGTTCTCTGCTACTGAATGACCCACAATCTGAACTCTCCATTTTTCAACCATGGGCTCACACAAAAGCACATGGCAACACTTACTCTACAGTGGCCGTTCTGTCAGCTATGAGGGTAGCTGCTTCTCTGGGGAAACACTTTCTTCCTTGAAGAACACAGAGAGAAGCTAGTATATAGTCAGCTTCAGCCCATCACCCCGAATGTCACATGAAAGGGACAACTTTCAAAATATAGTGATCCCATAATAGGGTCATGGTCGGCCTTTATACCATCTCACTTCTTTGTCAACATACAGGAGCAGCACCACGGACTTTAGAAAAAGCTATTCAATTTCTCTATGTGCTTAACGAATCTGCATACAGTCCCAATGAGGTCAGTAATTAGTAGGCTAATATATGTTCCAACAAAATTAAAGAAAATCATAGGAATTTAAAATAGATCCCCACTTAAATGAACATTCACATTCATGCTCCAGACTTCAGACATTTACCAGATTCATCTGTTTTTAGAGGGAAACGCCCACTAAACATAGATGCCAGCATGGAGTCCTTAAAGCGGCACAGAGACTCTCGCCGGGCTGTGTAAATGCAGCCACCCACGTTCAGCCGAAGAATGTCTAGCAGGTCTTCTGCTCTGTGGTCTGCCATCCTTCCCTTGGACTCCTGGAGTTTTGGCATAAACTTTCACAAATTTTGAAATAATTGCAGTCCCAGACCTCTGTAGAAACAAAGGACAAATATCTCTGATCTTGCTGAAAATAAATGGATAAGATAAACATATTTCTAACATGGTATTTTGTGTGATATGAAAGACCTAGCATATCTGCAATATGCTAGATTGGGAAATTTTGTGTCTGAGGATTTATAAATACCTAGGAATTATAAAGCACAGTAGATAAAATGACTAGAGAATTATACAAGATAATACATAGTCGGGCACATGTAAAGCAAAAACAAGATATGCTTGTGATCTCTGGCACTGACATATGTTTTTTAACAAGTCTGAAGGAACCATCCAGACTGAAGAAATCGCTGTGTAACACAGGCAGCCACAGGGCTTTACCAATTACAATCACTAGGTTCTTGGGTGAATAGCTTATCTTCATTTTCTTGCTGCCCTATATATAAAATGGAGGTGGCAATGGTCCAAAGATCTCCAGAGAAGTAATTAAGGTGACACATAAAATGTATGTGGCATAGACTAAGTATACAGCAAATGACAAATTATACATGATGATACAAAATTTCCCATAGAGCATACACTGAGAAACTTGAGACAAACTTTGGAGATTAAGGAAACAGAGGATCAACTGCCAATAACTGTAATCCTTAAACTGTAGTTTATTCTACAACTAATCAATATACCATTTATTAACTGGGATCAGAATTTTATTTATATCAAGGGTTAGAGGGATGGCCCATGATTGAGAGCACTTCTGTATTCTTACAGAAGACCTAGGTTCAATCCCCAGCACCACATGGCTCACAACTGTCTGTAACTCCAGTTCCAAGGGATTGGATACCCTCCTCTGACCTCTGCGGTCACTGTGTGCACATGGCACACAGACAGATATAGACGCAGGCAAAATACCCACAAACACAAAAATAAACATAATGTCCAAAAATGTTCTCTATTTATACAGGTAGCCAGATTGCTCTAGATTGCTTGTCAATCAGATTGCTTCTTTCACTCTACTGGTGAAAGCTTTGGGGAAATTTGTTGTTGTTGTTTTTTAAGTATCTTTATCCAGTCTGGAGATTGTTAACAAATGACTATGGTTCTCTACTAAATCTGAAATGGGCTGGAAATACATACTCTCTCCACTGACAACCTGCAGTATCTAAACTTCCATAGCAAGTCTTTAAAGAACTGCCAAACTCAACTATATTCACACCAATTCATTTTTACTAACCCATCAACTGAAATCCTTCCCCGGAGGCACTAACTTCACCACAAGAAACTGAGGTAGGCCAACAGACAAAAAACCATTAGGAATCCAGCAAGGTTCAGTCTTCCCAAACCACCTACTGATGTGACCTCTTGCTGCCTCAAAGTCCTGCAGTAGCACTACAACCAATCACCAGGCATGGGACAGAGCGGGTCCACTGTCCGAAGTTACCTGATCCCTAGAGTTCTATTTTTCATGTTCCTAGATAAGCCCCATTTCTTGCAAGATCGTTTCCCATGCAGTTAGAATCCTTGCACATTTTTTTTTTAAATTTTATCCCATGTGTTTAATCTCTACTTCTTTTTTTTTTTTTTCTTTTCTTTTCCCCCCATAAGCTCAAGAAAAGCAAGGGCAGTCATTTTCAGCAATTCCCATTTACTGAATGCTTCTTGTGTACCAGACACTGTGAAGAGAACTAGACAGACATTACCTAATTCACAGAAAAACTTTATCAAACAAGAATTACTGTCCCTACTGACAGATGAGAACACTGGGGCCTAAAAAGAAGAAAGGAAAATCACTGGTGTGTGCGATGTCCACACAAACTTGCCTGTTAGTGAGACATGGAGCCCGTCATAACCCAGGGCAGCCAGGCAAACCTGAGAGACCAGCTTCAGGTTGTCATGGACGCACCCACAGACTATCCCCGTTTAACACAGTTCCACCTCTAGGGCTCCTGATTCAGGCCCTTCACTGGCATCAGCTGCCATCTGAGGACCCCAGCACAAGGCCAGCCCCTGTGATGGCACTCAGATGCACCCACTGAGGCCTCATGTTGTGTGAAGACGGGGTTCCCTCACGGCCATCTGCACCAAACCGTCGAGGATGTCTGCTGAAAAGGCAGACTCCCCGGCCACAGCAGGCTCTGATTCAGGAGTCTGAGAGGCGGGGATCGGCGTGCCCGGACTCCACTTTGAGAAACACAGTGCAAGGGGCTCACACTCCTCCACCCCAGCCGGACAAAACCCGGAAGGGCAGGCAGGCGGGCGAGCGGGCGGGCGGGTATCACAAGGCCCCACTGGGGTCTTTCTGGGCCGGCAGACCCCAATTCGGTCCACGCAGGCGCCTGCATTCCGAGGCGCCCATGTCATCAGAGCGGCCGGGACGCCCCCAAGGCTTCGGGCCCGCCACCCACCCGGCGCCCGGCTCCTCCGCACGGGCAGGCGGAGCGGCGACTGCCTACTGACCTGCGGCCGCCGGGCCCTCGGCGCAGCCGCCCGACGCCGCGGGGCCGGACGCGGAAGTAAGCCGGCGCCCACTCGGATGCTCCGCGACTAGTGGAGCGGAGCGACCCACGGCGCCCCCGTGCGGTCCCGACGCGCAGTGCGTCAAATCGGGAAGGAGGCCTCGCCCAGGGTACGCCCCGCCCGCGGACGGCGATGGCCACGCCCCCAAGAGCCTTCCGGAACTATCTCGCGAGTCTGGACCCTTCCTTGGTCCTCCTGTCAAAGAAAAGGATCTCTTCCCGCCCAGGGGAAAAGCTACTCCATTCATAAATATGTAAGTTGGGAATATCCATTTGCAGTCTGTGGCTTACAAAGCTTGTCCACACAGTATTCTTTAATTTAGTCTGTGGCAACTGTGAAAGGTGGTAGTTGGTTTTTAGAAATTTTTTTATTAGCTCTTTGGAAATTTCATACAGCAGAATAAGAGGGTAGTTTTATTCTTGTTACAGGAAGGAAAACAGAGGAGGGGAAACAACCATTCATTCAACATTCTCGCACACCTAGAACTGCGTTAAGTCCCTTGCAGAACTATTTAATTTCTTGTTGATAAATTACACCAAAGTCCTTTCATCTTCCAACTGCACCCTTTTGGGCAAGGAACAAGTTGTTTCGAGATGAATGGGACAGCCGTGTTTGCCGGGCACTCCACCATGTCCAGACTGAGATCCTCAGTTCTGCTTAGGAAAGAGACCAGTGAGAAGTAAGGCTACTGGGAGACAGGGAAGGTTTGTTCAAGCTGCTGTGATTTCTCACAGGGTAGGGACCAGACACTGAGAATGGAGCACTGGTCAAGACAGTGTCACTAGTTTACATTCTAGTACTTTCCATCACTATGACCAACACCTGACAGAAACAACAGGGAGGAGGGTGCGTATTTTGGCTCAGAGTTTCAAAGGTGTCAGGGACCACATGGTAGGGCAGAAGAGATCACATCATGGGATGGGAAAACAAAGGCTGCTCTGCTGGCTTTCCTTTTACTCTTTAATTCTACCAGGGAACCCAGCCCATGGTATGATGCCACCACATTCAAAGTGAGTCTTTCCCGAACACTTAATTCTTCTCTTACCATGTTCACATAGACACATACATAGGTTTGCATCACCAATCATGTCAGAAAAAAAAATCCGTAAGTATTTTAAGCACTTTAAGCATACCTGATCAACTCTGCTAATGTGGTTTGAAAGCAGACATAGACAATGAAAAAAAATGAATGCTATTGCAGTCCAGCTTTATATAGAAAATGAAATTAAAATTTCCTATTGCACAGATCATGAAATGTTCTTCAAAATGTTCAAGTTTTTCTGTAACACTAATATATAATATCTGTTCTTAGGTCATGGGCTGTAGAAAACCAAAATGGCTGCTATGGGCCATCATTTGCCTTCTTTTTAAGTGGGAGAAACAGGCAGTAATCAAAATAATTACAGATTTTATGTTATTTTGAGGGATAGCTACCTCAGAGCAGAATCAGGGCAATGTTGGGTTGAGATGAAACCCTGAATGGAGATTCCCTTGCTGATACGGGGAACTTTAAGCTGAGAGCTAAAAATGAGAATGGGTTCGCTTTCTGGAGAGACTCAATAATTACACTTTAGGGAAAAGAGATTGCAGGGAAAGTCATCAGGGCATGAAAGAATTTAGAAATGTATAGAGAGAAAGGAACCAGTGTATCTGAAACTAGTTGGGTATTGGGACACAGGGAATTGTGGGAGAGACAAAGTTGAAGAGTTAGAAGCCAACTTTCTTTTCCTTTTTTTGAAAGAAGATTTTGCTATGTAGATCAGGCTAGCCTGGAGTCCATTATCCTCCTGCTGAGTGGTGAGATTACAGGCATGCACAGCAGAACCCATCATAGAAGTCACAATTTAAAACATCTGTGGCCATAGTAGGAGTTTAAATCTTAGTTTGAACTTAATGGGAAACCATTAACAAGGTTTAAGCAGGGAAGTAACATTGAGAGAGAGAGAGAGAGAGAGAGAGAGAGAGAGAGAGAGTGTGTGTGTGTGTGTGTGTGTGTGTGTGTGTGTGTGTGTGTGTACTGAAATGAGAATAAAGTGGAAAGGTGTAAAATGAAGCAATCAACCATTGTAATAATCTAGAGGAGGAAAGTAGTAGCTTCTACTGGACTCGTGATGGCTACTGAGAAAAGTGGATGGCTCATGCATTTAATGTACTTAGGAAAAAGAAACGACATGAAATCTACTAGTGAATCAACCATGCTGTCTTAGTTCAGCTCCACTGGGCAAGCATCAGACAACAGAATCAGATTAGGTGTGCAAGAGATGTACTAAGGAGGGGAGAATAGGGAGGCATCGAGTGGAACTGAGAGAAATTAAACTGGCTGCAAATGTGATCCCTGAAGAGGCCAGGAAAGGAAGGGCCGTACTTGGGCAATTCTAAGAAAGCTTCAAACTGGACATGGCAGCTCCCAAGTGTAAACATAGATTGGAGGAGGCTGGGGAAAAAAAAAAAGACTATCATAAGTTTGATAAGTCAGCCTTAAACTACATACTAAGTTACAGGCCAAGCTGGGCTATAGTATTAGACCAAATAAGAATATTTCAACAAAACCAGTAGAAAGCCTTTTAGTCACAAGAGTCCAGTCTCCAAAGTATGAGTTTGCCTTAGTGCCCTGCTACATTCAATTGCCAGCAGGGGGCAGTCTGGAGGAAGTACTACAGTGTTGAGTACAGGGATGGATTTCAGAGCATAGCAGCCAGAGACATATGGCAGCTGGAGACATACTCATGACTACCACACAGAGGACAGAAAGGAAAGAAAGAGGGAAATAGAATTACATTGGGTTGTTAGCTTGAACTGAATAATGGCAAATTTCCTAAGATGATGCATTATGGGGGAGAATCACACATACTAGAGGGAAGAGATAAGAAGCTGTCCCGTGGGTGGGATTAGGGTGTTTAACAGACACCCAAGTAGAGAGATAAACAGGAATTAATGTATCTAGAGCTCAGGAGTGAGGGTCTGTGATAAGTTATTCATTTGGTAGGCACAAGCCATGAAACTAGATGGCCACCTGCAGAAGGGACAGATAGAACACCGACTTCATCACTTAGAGGTCAGATTTACAAGAAACAGTCAGAGGAGGAGGAAAACCAAAAGGGTAGGAGTCACAAGAGCCATGATATCAAGCCACTGTTACCAAATGCCACTAGGCAGCAAAGGTCCATTAAACTTGGTAACGCTGGAGGTTTGGGTAACTTTGACAATTATGTTTTTAGGTCTGCATTAGTCAGAATTCCATTGGGACCAGGGAAACAGAGAATGGATTGAGGGAAGCCATAACATCTCAATATCTCCTTCATGAGAGTCCCCCAGTGACCTTATGTCTTCCCACAAGGCCCTGCTTCCTAAGGCTCCACTGCCTCCAATAGTGCTACAGGTTGGAAACCAAACCTTTAACACATGAGTTTGGGGGACATTTACAGCCTGACCCATGATAAACACTATGGTAAGGTACAAGCCCAGATTAAAGGGGATTGAGAGTAAACAGGACATGAAACATTAAACGTGACTCTCTAGGGTTGATTAATTATAAAGAAGAGGGAGGTAGGGAATGGGTATGTTGTACAATAGTGTTTTCCTCCAGCATGACAAGTTGCCATGGTGACTAGAACAGGACAGTACAGTAGTAGCCAAAACTATGGGAATGGCAGTTGATAGTCTTTAGCAGGGGATTTCAGCTCTTACTCCCTCCCCAGCACAAGTGATCTTAGGAGATGCTAGTGTAATGTGAAGTAAAGGCCTGGTTGGAATGGGACTCTGCCATACAACTTCTATAAGATCGCTATGCATGGTGGAGTGAGACTTTTTTGTCACCTGTTGTCAGCTCCGTATTTTTCTATCTGTGCTCACTGGACTCCATGTAGACACACAAAAGGATCTCAAATAGAAGAATTCATTTTTTTTTCTACAGCAGCTATTCCTTTGTGATAAAGGTGGATATGAAGATGGAGGGGCCCGTGTGCTGATGGGATGTGCTGAAAGGCTCTGTGCATGCCAGCTCTTACTGGGAAGCTGATATGTAGACCAGGCTGGCCTTGAACTCACAGAGGTCTGTCTGCCTGTGCCTTATGCATGCTGGAATTAAAAGGTGGGTGCTGCTCCAGGCCCAGCAGGAATACTCAAACCTTAGTGCACATACCTGTGGATGGAAGTTGGAATGCAGGTGACAGTCCAGCTTCTCAATATCATCAAGAATCTGGGTTAGAGTGTGTGGGTAAGCCACAACTGAAAGTCATCCAGGGCTAGGGTGTGTGGATAAGCTACAACTGAAAGTCATCCAGGGCTAGGGTGTGTGGATAAGCTACAACTGAAAGTCATCCAGGGCTAGACAATGGGCTAAGTCTCTGGTTATCTTATTCCTTCCCAGACAGACTTCCCTTCCAAACACACCCCCCCGCCCCCCACACACACCTAGGGCAGCAACACAGAATCTTGCCTAAATCACTGTAATATTCTTGAATCGCCACAAGTCTTGTGACCCCTTTCCATCTATCACTTACAAAGCTCCTGGATCTTTTTTTTTTTTTTACAAAGTTCAACTGATCCATCTCCCCATTCACAACACCATTAAACTTCTTTACAGTTCCCCCTCTATAAAAAGTCAATCATTCTAGACTGGCCACTCAATGTGCATCGCCTGACTTCCAGCTTTGCATCATATGACCATGTGTGTCCACGTCCTTGGTACCCCAGCAGTTCATAACCACATCCACAGACAAGCTGTGGCTGTCAGCTTGAAGAATCCCAACTTGATTTCAGAGCTTTTGCCGCAGCTGTGCTTTCCATGTGCCTGCCTTCCCCTTCTTCGGCTCTTCTTTGCTTCTAAGTTATTTCTGCAGGTCCTTATGCAATCTCAGTCAGAGTCTTCTCGTCACAATGTGGAGGAATGGCTCATTTGTTTTCCTGCCTTCTCCTCTACTAACAGATGAACTACATTTCTGATCTTTAACCTCAGCAAAATCCACACTCCATGTATAGAAGGAAAAAGAAGCTGGCAAGCAGGAAACATGAAGAAATTCAAATGATGGGTTCCATCCCTCAAAATCAAAGGACAGATGACCCAGATTGTTTAGGTTCAAATACCAGCATGCCATTCACTAAATCTTACAGACAATATTTCCCTTTTCTATGCCTCAATGTCCTCAACTGTAGAAGGGAAGCAGACTCCTGCCAGGGAAGCAGGTAGACTGACTGCCGATCTTCACCTCTCCCTCTGCTCCTCCAAATCCAATCCCCAGTCTCACTCCCAGCTCTGCAGCAGAATGCCTGCCGCCCCCTCAGTGGATTCACTGGCCTCATCTCCCTCCCCACACTTGTTGCATTGTCCCAGGCCCACCTGCAGCAGGCACTTCCTGGGAACCCACTGGCCACTCTGACCAGGGAAGCAGGTAAGCTAACTGCAAATCATCACCTCTCCTCCTGCTCCTCCAGATCCAATAGCCTCGCCTCACCCTGAGCTCTGTAGCAGACCTTCTGCTATGGCCTCTCCTCTCCCTCTACCACCATTCCCAGGGAAGTAAACAGACCCTGGTGAAACACCCCACTTTCCTCCCTCCTGTGGATCCCCCTAATCCCACCCCCCAGCCCATCTCTACTCCTAAATGTCAGCTCCCAACACCCAGAAACACATTTTACCTGAACCCTGCAATGGCCACAACTATCAGGACTCGGGGCAACACACAGTCACCACACACTCCCTTACAAGAACCACAGAGAAAACAGAAACCAAGGAATAAAACACCCACTCAACAAATACCAGACATCAGCAGCCAGAACTATTATAATCTTCCCAATCCCAGAGGCCTATACACCCGTGTAAAAACAATCAATAACAACCAGGACAATGTGTCTCCACCAGAATCCAGCAATCCTACCACAGCAGGTCCTGAGTGTTCCAACATAGCTGAAGCACAAGAAAAAGATCTTAGAATACCCTTTATGAATATGATAGAGATCCTTAAAGAGAAAATATATCAACCCCTGAAAGAAATCTATGAAAACAAATGAACAGTGAAAGGAAATGAATAAACCATTCCAGACCTCAAAGTGGAAATACAACCAATCAACAAAACCCAAACTGAGGCAAATCTGGAAATGAAAAACTTATGAACTTGAACAGGAACCATGGAGGCAAACTTCACCAACAGAATGCAAGAGTTGGAAGACAGAATCTCGGGCACTGAAAACACAATAAAAGAAACAGATACCTAGGTCAAAGAAAATGTTAAGTTGAACAAACTGGCACAAAACATCCATGAAATCTGGACACTATGAAAAGATGAAATAAATCTAAGAAGGATATGAATAAGGAAGAGGAGGAAACCCAGGTCAAAGGCCCAGAAGATATTTTCAACAAAATCAGAAGAAAATTTCCCTAACCTAAAGGAAAAGGTGCCTATTGTGTTAGTCAGGGTTTCTATTATTGAGATGAAACCCTATAATTAAAAATCAAGATAGAGAGGGAAGGGTTTCTTCCACAGTGTAGTCCATCATTAAAGAGAGCCAGGACAGGAACTCAAACAGGACAGAAACCTGGAGGCAGGAGTTGATGCAGAAGCCATGAACTGGGGCTGCTTACTGGCTTGCATTCATGGCTTTGTTCTGCCTGTTTCCTTACCGAACCTAGGACCACCAGCCCATGAATAGCACTACCCACTACTTAGGAGTCTGCAAGACATCTGTCCAGGCCCTTCTGGCTTTCAGATGTATTGGGCTCTCCCTATCAATCACTAAGTAAGAAAATGCCCTACAGCTGGATATTACAGAGGGGCATCTTCTTAATTAAGGATCCCTTCTTTTTGTGTCAAGTTTCCATAAAACTAGCTAGAACCCTAATCAAGGTACAAGAAACACACAGAACACCAAATAGACTGGACCAGAAAAAAAGTACCCTTAGTACATAATAATCAAAACAGCTTGCACAATGAAGAAAGAATATTAAAAGCTGCAGGGGAAAGACCAAGTAACATATAAAGACAGACCCTACTAGAATCGCACCTGACTTCTCAATGGAGACTCTAAAAGCCAGAAGGACCCAAACAGATGTTCTATAGACTCTGAGACCATGGATGCCAGCACAGACTACTATACCCAGCAAAACTTTCAATAAGTATAGAAATAATACATTTCATGATAAAACCAAATTTAGGTAGTATCTAGCTGCAAATAAATTCAGCCCTATAGAAGGTACTAGAAGGAAAACTACAACCTAAAGAGATTAGCTACACCCAAGAGAACACAAGCAATAAATAACCCCAGAGCAGAAAAAATCAAGAGAGGTAATACACACACCACCAAAAACAACAACAGCAAAACAAAATAACAAGGAACAACAATCAAATCACTGGTCATTGATATCTCTTAACATCAATTGTCTCAATTCCCCAATAAAAAGACACAGGTTAACAGGATGAATTAGAAAACAGGATCCATCCTCCTGCTGCATTAAAAAAAATACACACACACTTTGACATCAAAGACAGACATTACCTGGGGGTAAAAGGATAGAAAGATAATATTCCAAGCAAATGGACCTAAGAAGCAATCTGGTATAGCCATTTAAATATCTGACAATGTAGACTTCAATCCAAAACAATTCAGAAGAGATAGAGAAGGACACTACATACTGGTCAAAGGAAAAATCCATCAAGAGGGCATTGTAATTCTTAACATCTGTTAAGAGCAAACACAAGAGCAGTCTCCCACGACCAGGGTCAGATCATTTTAGCAAGAATTCAACCAGACTTTCAAAGAAAAGTCAATGCCAGTACTCTTCAAATTATTTCACAAAACAGAAGCAGAAGGAACACTTCCCAGCTGATTTTATGAAGCCACAGTAACCCTGATACCCAAACCATATAAAGATCCAATAAAGAGAGAGAATTACAGACCACAAAATTTCTCAATAAATTACTGTAAACCAAATCTAAAAACATATTTAACAGGTCATCCACTATGATCAAGTAGGCTTCATCCCAGAGATGCAGAGATGATTCAACATACATAAATTGATAAATATGATCCACTATATAAAGAAAAACAACACAATCATCTCATTTGGTGCAGAAAAGGCCTTTGACAAAATTCAATAACCCTTCATGAAAAAATTCCTGGAGAGTTTAGGGATATAAGGGAAATAAAGCCAATTTATAGCAAGCCTATAGTCAACATTAACTTAAATGGAGAGAAAGTCCACTAAAATCAGGATGAAGACAAGGCTGTCCACTCTCTTCATACATATTCAATATAGTACTTGAATTTTAGCTAGAGCAACAAGACAACTGTAGGAGATCAAAGGGTTATAAATTAGAAAGGAAGACGTCAAAGTACCTTTACTTGCAGATGATAGATAAGTGACCCAAAAATTTCCACCAGGAAAATTCCATGGTTGATAAGCACTTTTAGTAAATATCTGGATACAAAAATTAACTTACAAACTCTGTAGCCCTCCTGTATACAAATGACAAGTGGATTGAGTAAGAAATCAGGGAAACACCTTTCACAATAGCCTCAAATAATATAAAATATCTTCGGGAAACTCTAACCAAGCAAGTGTAAGACTTGTATTATAAAAAAAAAGCCTCTGAGTCATTGGAAAAGACATCAGAACATGGAAAGATCTCCCATGGTCATGGATCAATAGAATTAACACAGTGAAAATGGACAGAAAAGCAGTTTATAGATTAAATGCAATCTCCATCAAAATTTCAACACAATTATTCACAGATCTTGAAAGGACAGTTTTCAGCTTCATATGAAAACACACACACACACACACACACACACACACACACACACACACACACACACAACCCAGAATAGCTAAAAACAATCCTGAAAATAAAAGAGCTGCTGAAGGTACCACCACCCCCAATTTCAAGTTGTAATACAGAGCTACAGTAATAAAAACAGCATGGTATTGGCACAAACAGACGTATTTATCAATGGAATCAATTAAAGACCCAGATACAAATCCACACACCTATGGATGCCTGATTTTTTTTATAAGGAAGTCAAAAATACACATTGGGGGGAAAAGACAGCATCTTCAACCAAAGATGGGCTGGTCAAAGTGGATGACCATGTGGAAGAATCCATATAGATCTCTACTTATTACCTTGCACAAAACTCAGCTCCAAATGGATCAAAGACCTCAACACTTGAGACACTGAACCTATGATAGAAGAGAAAATGGGGAATAGTCTTAAACTCATCAGCACAGGAAAAGACTTTCTGAACAGAATACCATTAGCACAGGCACTAAGATCAACAATTAATAAATGGAACCTCATGAAACTGAAAATCTTCTGTAAGGCAAAGGACACTGTCAGTAGGACAAAACAGCAGCCTACAGAATGAAAAAAGATCATCACCAACCTCACATCCTATAGAGGGCTGATTTCCACAATATATAAAGAACTCAAGAAATTATATACCAACAACCAAATAATCCAATTAAAAATGTTGTACAAATCTAACCAGAATTTTCAACAGAAGAATCTCAAATGGCTGAGAACACTAAAGAAATGTTCAACATCCTTAGCTATCAGGTAACCAAATATCAAATCTTCTTTTAGAGTTATCTTACATTTGTCACAATAGCTGATATCAATAAAATAAGTGACAGTTCATGCTGGTGAGGATGTGGAGTAAGGAGAAGATTCTACATTGAGGGTGGGAGTCCAAACTTGTGCTATTACTATGGAAATCAGTGTGGCAATTGCTCAGGAATCTGGGAATGGATGTACCCCATGATCCAGCTTTTCCACTCTTGGGCATATACCCAAAGGATGCTTCATCTGACCACAGAGACACTTGTTCAACCAAGTTCATTGCTGCTCTATTAATAATAGCCAGAAATTGGAAATAACTTAGATGTCCCAAAGCAGAAGAATGGATAAAGAAAATGTGGCACATTTACACAATGCAGCTGTTAAAAAAAAATGAAACCATAAAATTTGCAGGCAAATGTATGGAACTAGAAAAAATCATCCTGAGTGAGGATGCCACACCCACAAAGACAAATAGGGTATGTATTTACTTATATGTGGATATTAACTGTTAAATCAACAATAACCATGCTACAATCCATAGAACCACAGAGGCCAGACACAGAGAGTAAGCAACCAGAAAATACAGATCTCATTAGGAAAGGGAAATGGAATAGATAGTTATGAATTATGGAGGGACTGGAATATGAAGATCTAGAGGGGAGGGGAGAAGAGAGGGGGTTAAGGGAGGAAATACAGGGGGAAGGAGAGCTAAAATTAAGGGACATTGAAGGGTAGTATGAAACATAATACAATAGAAGCTTCCTAAAATATATACATATATGAAGGTGATGTAAATGAAATCATCAAATAATGGGGGGAGACAGAATCCCAATTGACCATCTCTTGTCACTAAATGAAGCTTCCAGTACTGAGATTGGGTTATCTCTAATTGAGTTGTTGGCCAAAGAGAATCCCCAAACAACCCAGGCTGTTGCCAAAACAATAGATTGCTCTCCTCAAATTGTCAGCAAGGCCCCATTGGTGAAGATGGCACTATACAACTTACAAAACATGAAGAAGTCAAGATAGTATCTATATAAAGTCTTCACTACCAAAAGAGAAATGTAAACAACAAGCCAGCCGCAAACCCTTTGTTCTATAATGGTGTCCTGCCTGTAAGATATGATGCTAGGGCAATGATGGCACAAAGCATGTGGGAGTAACCAACCAACACTGATTTTTCTTAAAGCCTACACCATGAGATAGAGCCCATACTGGCATTGCTTGGGTGACCAAGAACCAGAGACTAGAGAGCCCAGGGACCTGGGGTAAAAACCAGATACTACTGGTATTTAAAGAAAAGTAATGATAAAATGACTCCCAGTGGTATTCTGCTACAGGCAGTGATTCTGTGGGTCAAGACCCCTTTGGGGGTCACATATCAAATATCCTAACTAGAAAATATTTATATTATAATTCATAACAGAAGCATAATTACAGTTATGAAATAGCAACAAAATAATGCTATGGTTGGAGGTCACAACAACATGAGGAACTGGATTAAAGGGTTGCAGTTCTAGGGAGACTGAGAACCCTGTGCTGTACTCATAGATCCGTGCCGTGCCCAGCCATCATTCCAGACACTTCCTCCTGCAGCAGTTGTAGGGAACAAAAACACAGCAGTTGATGGGAACAAATATACATATCCACAGCCCGACAATTTCAGAGAATGAGAGACCTTGGAACACGTAGTCCTAAACTGGATGTTTCCATCAAATCCCCCCTCTCAGAGCTCAGAGAACCCTATGAAAGATGAGGCAGAAAGAGTGTCAGAGCCAGAGGGGATAAAGAACACCAAGAAAAACAAGGCCCTCCAAATCAACATGATCAAAGCTCATATGAACTCACAGAGACTGAAGCAGCATGCACAGGGCCTGCATGGGTCTGTACCAGGTCTTCTGTGTATATATTATGGTTTCCAGTTTAGTGCTTTTATGGGATTCCAGAGCATGGGAACTAGTGGGTCTCTGACTCTTGTGCCTTCTTTTGGGCTCTTTTCCTTCTGTTTGTTTGTCTTGTCCAACTCCAATGTTTTTTGTTTTATCGTACACATTTTGTTTTTGTTACAGTTTATTATTGTCTCTTAGAACCCTGTTCTTTTCTAATGAGAGAGAGAAAGGGGGTAGATCTGAATGGGAGGGGAGATGGGAAGGACCTGGGAGGAGTAGAGGAAGTGGAAAAGGTAACCAGAATAAACTGTGTGAGATAAGAATCTATTTTCAATAAAAGGAAAAAATAAAAGTGGAAACAATAGTGCCTATCAAACAGGATCACTGTGAGAATTTTAACAAAAAATTTAAAGGGCTTGGCACAGTATGCACAACATGGTGAGCACTTGACAAACATTATCTGCTGCTGTAATTACTTACCACTTACCAGGCACAGCAGGAAGTCTTCTATTAAAGAAAATAAAAACAATTACTGTTGTAAAGTGGCACAAAACAATGATATAAAGCTTTGTAATTTGGGGGAGCGGTTGGCCAGCTCAAAATGTCCTTTCTAAGCTTGGGTAAATCACTGTCCTATGAGTCTAAGTAAGAAGGAGAAATGTCCTCTCATTTAAAAGACCAAAGTAAGTGGACAGGGTTTTCAAGACTGCCTTGTAGCTAGGACTCATATGATTCAGGCTTGCCTAGCCACACATATCCCGCTCAGGTCTAACACAGGAACTAGTGACACAAAGCCACACCCAATTTTCTCACAGACAGCACTGGTGGTCTGAAAGGTAGCATCTAATAGTATAGGGAGTTGGCCTGGCCTAGGTACATTGAGAGGAATGCACCATGGGTTTTTCAGGTCAGAGTCCATAGCTCCTGGAACACTTGTGTGCCTTTCAGTTCCTGAGAATGTTGCACTCCCTCCAGCAGTGAAGTGTTCAGGCCACTTTGTGTTTCTTTGTGTGCCCCACCTTGGAAGTTAAGGAAGCATGGAAGCTTGACAGGACAATTGATCTTAGACGTTAGTTGTGTATACCCTGTAAAGTTTTCAAATATCATTGTATCCTGGAAACTACAACTGTATCGACCCTGGCAATTGCCATTGTATTCTGTTTCTGATAAAGGTATAAAAAGTCTGATTGTTCTCCATAAAAGTTGTCACAGCCTCAGTCTTGCTGTGGCCCCTCCAACCAGCCTGGTTTAATTCCTCACAGCCATACCAGGTAACCTTGGCCCAGTAGATGAGTGTGGGCGCTTACAATCTAGTACAAATGTTGCCTGTGTAAGCTCACCATCATTGTCATAGTGTGGAGGTTAACAGTGATTAGGAGTTCTAATTGATCTAAATAATATAGAAGAAAATTCTGAGAGATCAGGGAGAAGAAGAAGCAAGCCAAAGCTACCTTTACCTCATTTATCTTTACCTCATTAGCATCCCAGTAGAAAAGAAAGTGAGTTCCTATTTCTTCTCACTTATATCCTCTCTCTGCCCAGCCATCTCACTTCCTGTCTCCACCCAGGCATCTCACTTCATCTCTGTCTGTACTGACCTCCAGACCTAGAAGGTTAGCTAGTGGCAAGCTCCATCCTCTGATCTTCAGACAAGCTTTATTTGTACAAGCAAGATGCTACCACATGATTGTCAGTGTGACAGGATCTGGAATCAACAAGGAGACAAAGCTCTGGGAATGCTTATTAAAGGAGTTTCTAGATTAGGTTGACTGAGGTAGAAATATCTGCCCTAAAAGTGGTGTTTTCCATGGTGTGGGTCCCAGACTCAATAAAGAAGGAGGAAGTGAGCTGATCCCCAGCAGTCATTGCTCTCTGCTTCCCGACTGTGGACATAATGTGACCAGATACCTTGAGCTGCTGTTACCATAATGTCTATGGCATGGTGCCCTAAACCCCGAGGAAACTGTGAGCTGAACAAGGTGGTTCTTGTCAGGTATCTGGTCACAGCCATGAGAAAAGTAACCAATGCAGAAATCCATACTGAGAATTATGGCTGTTGCTATGATAAACATGACTAGGTGGTTCTTGGGCCTTTTGAAGTGTTTAGAACTCTGGGCTAGGATACTGAGAGCAAAGTTTAATGGGTCATTCTGGTGGAGGTTAGGGAGGTAACATTACCCAATGTGGACAGTGGTCATCTGACACTGGGCTGTGTCATAATTATGCTCACTGCTCCTACCGGGTCCACAGTGAGAAAGAACAACAGCTGAGAAAGAACAACAGCTGGATCAGAATGACACGAAAAGTTGACAGGGGAAGGAGAGAGAACTTGAAATTGTAGATAAGGCTAGGTTGAAGCAGCAGCGGTGCTTGTTAAAGGGTTTAGCACCTTTGAAGAGAAACCTTTGCTCTATACGACCCGTCAAAAGCTCCATCTTGTGAAAATTCCAAATTAATTTGAAAGGAAAAAGACTAAAGTTGAGATGGCTCAAGGGTTACAGCTCTTCCATGTAGCAAGGGTATCCCCAGAACCCATATAAATAATGAGTGGGCACGGCAGCCCAGATGTAATTCTAGCCTCAGAAGGTGGAGACAAGGGGTTCCCTGATGATTATTGCGTGCCGCATGCGCTCAAAGACGATCCGTACGTAGTCCGTAAGGCTAAGATTTCGTTATTCAGATAAACACCAGCCCAAACGCAAGCCAGAGAATGCCAGGGGCAGCAAGGCAGCCAGGCCAGAGAGAGGGGCCAGAAAGAAGGGGCTATTCACGTGTGCCTGGTCCCTTAAGAATGGTTCCCGTCACCTTAGACCGCTGCTGACCACGCCCTCACGGGTGTGTCCTGGCACACCTGTCTGGCTACTACAAGGCGGGGCTACAGTGTCTCTCTAGGTTCCCTAAAGGAAAACATACAACAAAACAGATACCACCCCTACCTGTGTTGCAAGCTCTGGGTTTGATTGAGACACCTGCCCCAATGAATAAAGTAGAATAGCAATTGAGGAAGATTCCTGATATCAATCTCAGGCCTCTACATGTACCCGCACACACATGCACCCACACACATGCAACTACCAAGACATACATGCAAGTAGCACCACACACACACACACACACACACACACACGGAGGGAGAAAAGCAACGGAGGAATCCTAATCTGAGAATTGCCATTTAATGTGGTCTCTGCTCATAAAACAATCTTATAGGGAAGCATTTATCTAGAATCAAGCTGGAAGGCACATTGGAAGGTTGATGCAGCTGTTATCCAGAAGGGTCAAGCTACACCTGGAGCCAGAAGAACAAGTTGGCAGTGTCACCCACATGGAACTGGTTTTATGGGTAGAGGAGACGCAAGAATAAGTGGGTCAAAAAGTCTTATGCCAATATTCCAGAAGACCACTGAGGCCAGGCCTGGCATATATGGCAGGATCAAATTCCTTGCAATGGAGCCCCAAGGAGATACTGCATGAAGCTAGGATACCAAGACCATGGGACATCTACCAAAGAGAGTACAAGCACAGAATGGAGCCAGACCAAAGAGAGGTAAAGGGGCCAGGCTCTCCGCAATCTCAGGAGCACAGGAGACTCTGTCACAATCTTCGGATGCCCAATATGGAACTACAAGCATGATGTTTGCCAGTCTTACTTTGGCTCTGTCTTTCCTTGTTATACCCCCACTCCTCCCTTCTGGAATGAGAATGCTTACTCTGTACTTTGCTTATTGATGTTATACAGGCTCACAGTTAATAGATTGCCCATCTCAGAAACCACTCTGCACTTAGACTTTTGAATAGTGATGAAAACTGTTAAAGACTGTGGGGACTCTGAAGTTGAATTCAATGCATTTTGAATTGTGAGCTGTCCCTGAGTCTATAGGGAGAAGGGGGTGGAAAGCTATGACTTAAAAGTGATAGGTTTGAGTGTCAAGTTGGCAAGGATTACTTGTGTGATGGTTAATATTGTCAATTTGAAATGCTGTGAAATCGCCTGTGAGACTATCTCTGGCTCTACCTGTGAGAGAGTTCATAGACTGAGTTAATCGAGGCAGGAAGAACCACCCTAAATGTGGGAGGCACCATTCATGGGTTGCCAAGCCCGGCATTGAATAAAAAGAAGAAAATGAAGCTTGAGCTGAGCCCTCTCTAGGCTTCCTGACTGTGGGTGCAATGAAACAACTTGCTGTAAGTTTTTTCCATCATGACTTCCCCACCGTGAAGGCCTGTACCTCCAAACTGTGAGCCAAAGCCCCTTCCTTACCCTGCTTCTGCAGTATTTACTGCAGCAATGGGAAAAAAAAAAAACTAACTCAGGGAATCTGGCTGTGGTGAGCCTTGCCCCTTTGCCAAAGCTCCCTTTTTGTCATCTCCACAAATGCTTTATACCACCTACTATACTCTTTTGCTTCTGTCAGCCGACAGTAGTTTTTAATGGTGCAGTTCCACCTCCCAGACTAGTACAAACAGGATCAGGTGGCTAAATGAAATAAGTACACTGTTTCTGCTTTGTTTATTGGTTTATTGATTTGCAGTGTCCTCTGCTTGAATCCTGCCCAGAGATCATTTTTCTTACATGATTTTTATTTCGGTCATGCTGGTTTGTTAAAGAGGATTCCTTTAAAAGTAGCAAACCTGCTCTTCTTTCATCTCTCCCAGCTTCCTTCCTTGGGTGTGTGGGTATGTGTCTCAAGACAAGCAAAATTTAATTGCCTGGAATTCAGTCATGGGTATAGAAAACCAGACAATTAATTACTGAAGGAATAAAGGAAAACAAGGAGAAGAACAAAGCCAATGTCTACTTCAGGGAGTGTCACAATTAAACTATGAACTCTGTTAATTAATTTAATTAACAAAAATGTGCCTCACATAAAAACATCATGGGCTACAATACTGCCATTTCACAAAGATAACATGTAATTCATTTATTTTACAGACGAAACATTTACAACAAGGGACAGACAACTAAAGACTGAGCTACAACTAACCATATCTCCAGGAGCTTAAGCCAGGGCTCCCACCTATTGTTCCAAAGGCAAACAATGAAAACCTAACCAAGAATGGGTGAAGTTTACCTCAATCTATCATAATTTTAGGTTTCTAGGGGTGTCTGATAAGCATTTACATTTTCAAAAGGTTTTGAAACAAAGCTCTTATACCCTCTTATTTGCCCTAAAAAACAAGCAACCCATTAAAAGAAAGAGGTATTTGGACCACTGCCCTGTTTTTGACATTTATGATACCTCTGGCTTCTATCTCCTTTTCTTATTATTTTAAATTTTAACATTGCAGCTACAAGGCAAAGTCTGTTGCTAAATATACTAGTTATTTTCCCCATTGCTGTGACAAATACCTAATGAAAGCAACTTTAGGAAGGAGGTTTATTTGGGGATATAGTTGCAATGGTTTACAACTAGCTCCATTTCAAACTAAGTTACTGTGTTAAAAAGAAAAACCTAGAAATGGAATGGAAAGGACCTACTTCTTAGCCTAAGGATTGTTAACCACAGGATGTTTAGAACATGACCCTAAGGTCAGCCCTGTTAGCTTGAGTCTTGACAGCAATTTTTTTTTTTTTTTTGGTTTTTCAAGGCAGGGTTTCTCTGTGTAGCTTTGGAGCCTATCCTGGCACTCGCTCTGGAGACCAGGCTGGCCTCTAACTCACAGAAATCCACCTACCTCTGCCTCTCGAGTGCTGGGATTAAAGGCGTGTGCCACCAACGCCCGGCTTTGACAGCATTCTTAAAGTGAAAACTGATCTCAGAGCCACTGGCTCATCTCCCAAAATTATTCTCTTTTCCCCTTATTATGTAATTGTTATTCTAAAATATTAATCCGATATTCATTCTGCTTCTGTAATCTTGCTTACCCATTGTTTGCTCTGGAAAAACAAACAAAAAACATGATAATGCCTCACATAGCAGAAAATTGAGCTCTTTCTCAAAAAAACTGAGACAGTTGTACTTTATACCTTTAAAAACCCAGCCCTCCTTCCCCTTTTGTATCAGCTCTCAGATTTGCAAAGGGGGCTGTTGTTGTAATATTGGTATAAATAAAAAAACTTGTTCTTTATATTTTAAATTGAACTTTTGTCTGGTGGGGGTCTTTCCCTAGTGGTCTCATACTCCAAAACACATTTTTGCTTGACAAAACCTTTCCTGGGGCAAGGGGACATAACACACATTTTGATTCACCCCAGATAGGAAACTCCCAACAGAACAAAGTCTGAATACCATCTAAATCCAAGTTGGTGAATCAATGAGTTTTACTGAGATTACTTACAGAGATATGGGTAAGGGGTTCCTTATCCGAGTTCCTTACAGCATGGATGACAGGTCACAGAGCTGGGAATCTGGAGCTCACTGCACAGCCTGCAGGCTGCTCCACAGGTTGGAGCATGCCCTTTCCAAGCTCAGTTGCTCTGAGCCTCATCCAGGCAGTTCAGCTGGTCTCTCTCTGACTCTTGCAGGCAGCTGATCTGGTCTTAGAGTCTTTGCAGCTTTTCTCCTCAGAGATTCTCTCTGCATTCACCTTCACTTCATCTTCTTGGCATTTCAACTTCCTTCTGTCTGAGAGAGACACTCAACTTTTGTTGGTTGCTCTGGCCAGGAGAGGGCTAGTGAATCTGGTCAGTTTCAGGGACTTCCTGAGACTATTTCTTGAGTTGTTTGCCTTCCTGTTTAAAGAACTTCCTGTAGGATGGACTGTTTTGATCTGGGAAGGAACTATAATACAAGTCTGTTATAGCAAGAAAAAAGTGTGGTTGTGAGTGTTATGCCCAGTTCACAAGACACCCAAAAAGACCACCAAGGAGCCGACTCACAGAATGCAAGTGTACAGGGTTTCTTTATTAAATTCAAGCCTCGACAGGGATCTTGTCCCACAGACTGATGCAGCAGCTGAAGAAGGCCCTGACCTTCATAAGTGAGGAATTTATAAAGGCGAGTATCACAGAATAGGGTTAGGGGTACAGGTTTGAAGCTGATTGGCTGCAGAGTTAGGGGATTGGGGACTTTCCAGGGGTTTATCTCTTGTACCATTTGTGCCCATAAAACACACAAAAAAAGTTGTGTTTCTCAACTTTTCAGGTTAGTTGCTCTGGGGTCAGGGCCATTTGTCTCCCCTTCCTGCCTGTTGGGTTTTGGGGGCTGGCATTTGTAGTTATCTCCTCTTCCTGCCTGTCAGCTTTTTGGGTGGATGGTGTACAGGTCATGGGGTCAGGTTCTTTCACAGTGCTGTTTTGGGCCCTTTTCTCTAGGATGGCCCAGGTTTGGCCTTTCAGTGGAAGTAAGTAGTAAGTGGTCACATTGCAACTGAAATCGGAAAGTAGAGAGAAATGAATGCTGGGCTCAACTGTATTCCTCTTTACCCCTTTAATTCAGTCTAGGACTCCAGTCTAGGGTATGGGTGCGAACCACACTCAGGGTGGGTGTTCCCTCCTCAGTTAAATCTCTATGGAAACACCACCACAAACAGGCCCAGAGATGTGTCTCCTAGGTGATTCCAAAACCAGTCAAGCTGACAATCAAAATTAACTGTCCCAAGAAGTGTTATGGCTCTGGGGTTAGTCAGAGATTCACCATGACCATAAAGGAATTTTAGTAAGAAGAGGCTTTTTATTTTAGACACTGGTGTCCAGTGTGGGGTCAGGATTGCACCTGGGAGCATTCCCAAGATTCAGTACCTAGCCATATCAGCCCAGGGCTTAGTATAAGCAGATCCCACAGATTACATATATATTGCCTGAAGGGAACTTAGTTAGCATGTGGCTCTGGCAGGCTTTCCCCTTCTCCCCATTCCCTCTGCCTTGCTAAAAGCCATTAGATTACATTTCTGAAGTTAGCCACCAAGGTCTAGTTCCTTATTTGGCCACTTCCTCATCCTGAGACTGACTACCAAGGTCTAGCAATCAGAAGCTCCCGTTGGCTCACCTAATTATCATACCCAATTAAAATTAAACACCTCCTCCTAATGCAGGGTTTCCCTCTTTACCTTTATAAACTGCCATTTGCCCATGTGTCATGTCTGTCTCCCCTCTATCCAGAGGCGGTCCTTTGTCCTCCATGACAAATACCCCTTCCTCCTTTCCCTGTTCCTTCCCCCTCTCCCTCATCCCCAACTTCCTTTACCACGGCATCCATTCAAACACAGACCTCCCCTTTTTCTCTTCTTAAAAATGATACCTGAAAGGTCATTTGCTGCTGTAACTTAGTCAGTTGGCAATAAAATGGAGTATGGGGGAAAAAAAGGGAAACTATAACAGATACTGAAGTAGGTAACTAGATGTGGGTTAGTTAGCCACTAAACCTTAGAGTCCTTAGGGTAAAAACCCGGAAGTAATATAGCTGGGTCTAATGGAAATTCTACTTTTAGTTTGGATCAATCTGCATTACTACCAGCAATGTATAAGAGTATTTTATTTTCATAAGATTTTTTTTTTTTAATGATAGCCATTCTGACTGGGGTGAGATGTAATCTTAATGCAGTTTTAATTCCTTTTTTCCCTGAGGCTAAAGATGTTGAACTGTCTGCACACTTATTGCCTATTTATGCTTCATTGTTTTTGAAAGGGAGGGGGAAGCTTGTGGCAGGATCGTGCAAGGATTTAGAGTACATATGCACATACTTGCATGTGGAGTTGGTTCTCTCCTTCCATCAGGCAATCAAAATCAGTCCATTAGCCTGGCAGCAAGCACCATTACCCGCTGAGCCATTTCACTGGCTTCATCCTCTGAGAACTGTCTATCCATTTTGTTAGTTATTAATTGGTCCCTTTGGCTTTTATTGATGTTCAGTTTTAAACTTTTTCATATCGTCTAGATATTAACTTTCTGTGAGATATGTAGTTAGCAAAGATTTTCATTCATCCTATAGGCAATCTCGTGACTCAATTTTTTCCTTTGTGCAGCAGCCTTTTAATGTCATGCAATCCCACTTGTCAGTTCCTAATATTCTTCCTAAGATGCTGGAATCCTTTTTAAAAAGTTCTTGCCTAGTCAGCTGTGGTGGTGCAAGCCTGCAATTCCAGCACTTGGGAGGCTGAGGGAGGTGGATCTCTGTGAGTTTGAGGCAAGCCTGGTCTACAGAGTGAGTTCCAGAACATTCAGGGTCTTTACACAGAGAAACCCTGTCTTGAAAAACAAAACAAAACAAAAGTTCTTGCCTATGCCTATATCTTGAAATGTTTCCCCAATGTTTTCCTAAATGGATTCAACTGGTGATCAACATATTAAAGACATGAGTCACACACAGAAAGGCGAACAGCGCGCTTTTCTCATCTGTTGGTACTAGAATTCCTTACAGACATATAAAGCCATTCACACACACATACATGGCATGAAAGCAGAAGGAAGCCCAGGGGAAGGAAGGGAACAAATGGGAGGTGAAACGGGAAGGGGAAGAATAAAGCTAATGGGACAGGGGTTTGAATACAGTCAAAATGCATGACACACCTAGACTTGTAATTATGAAGCCTGGAACTGTGTGCAATGAGTATACAGCAATTTAAAAACTAATAGGTATTTATGTAAAGATTTAAAGTTTCCTTCTCTATGTCTAGGCTTTCTTTGTTCACTGTTATTCCCAAATTTGGCCAAAAGGTTTTCATTGTTTTATCGTTTTTCTTTGCATTTTGTTTTGTAAATTTTGAAAGATGTTTACAAATTTCCCTCCCCCTCCCCCCAAAAATGTATGTATAAAGCAAGCTGTCATTCCATAGACTCTTTAAGATGCAAACTCTTAATAATGTTCAAATGGCCTCAAATGATTTTAAAAAATGTCAAAACAGGAAGCTGACCCCATTAAAAGACAATATATTTTAAAGTTTCTTTTTAAGACTTATTATTTTACTTTTGATGTGTACCTAGTGCCTGAAGAGGCTACAAGAGGGTATCAGAGCCACTGGAAGAGGAGTTACAGAGGGTTGAGAGCCACCATGCGGGTACAGGGAACCAAACTGAGCCCTTTGCAAGATCAGCAAATGCTCAACCTCTGAGCCATCTCTCCAGCTCCCTATTGTATTAATATGATGGAATAAAGCAAAAGTTATTTTATAGTTTCTGTAAATTCATCATATATATTATAAATAATTTGTGAAAGGAAACAAACTGACTTAGAAAATAAAGAGAGTAACACGTTTTGAAATATAGCTGTGATAGTTTAAAATACCAGTCTATGTACTCTGTTAAAATGGAGTATCACCGCTGCTCTTCCCAGCACAAAATGAGAAAGGCTTTTAAGAGAAGAGCGAAGAAGCGAGGGTCGCCTTTGGAAGGTCAAGATGCAGAAACTGGACACTGCCAAGTAATCTCACAGTGAACAGCACAAGCCCTGAGAGAGACTCGAGGTGCCTGTCAACCTTTCAGGTATAGCACTGGTCGGTGACGAATTTCTTTCCCACCAGAGTTCGTGGAAAAATACAAGAAGCTCATACATTCAGTCTGCCCTCTTCCCGAAGGCGGTGAGCACAGGGCTCGCCGAGGAAAAACCTAGAAATGGAATGGAAAGGACCTACTTCTTAGCCTAAGGATTGTTAACCACAGGATGTTTAGAACATGACCCTAAGGTCAGCCCTGTTAGCTTGAGTTCCCAGCTGGGCAAGGGGTCGAGCCACCAGCTTTAATTCAGGTCAGTGCCCGAAGCGAAGGGATCTGGATCCCTGTGACCGATCTGTACCTGATCTGCTACGTCTGCTTGCGCGCCGTGTCAAGTTCATATGGATAAAATGTTAAACAGTCGGAACCATTTCCTGTAATGTTTTGGTGTCTATGGGTAACTCGCCCTGGTAACTCACCCCAAGGGTCCTGCTTCTTCTGGCTTCTGTTAATGCCGCTTGGAGAAGTTTTTGATGTAGGAGGTGGACTGGGAGGTTAAGGACGACTCTACTTTCTAACATGAGTATTTGAACATGAGCATTTGCATGGGCGACAACGCCATTTATTAAATTAAGGGACTGTGTCAGAATCAGCTAATTGGGAACGAAAGTTCAGCTGAAATGTATTTTTTATTTTTTTTTATTTTTTGCGGGGCGGGGCTGGAGTATATGAAAGACTGATTTGGTTTTTATATTCAGTTCCCTTTCGAATGTGTTAGAGGTGACAGTTTGTTGCTGTGTGCTTTTATAGTCTGCCGTCTATGGAATAGTAGTCATCTTTGATTTTATACTTTCTGGTCTGGGATTATGTATTGCCTGTGTTCTTTTGGGTGTAGTTAACCTCTTTTGGTTGGCGTTTTCCTTCAAGTATATAGGACTGTATTTACTTGCAGACAAATTTGCTGAAATTTGGTTTTTATCATGAAACATCTTATTCTCTCAATCTATAGTGATTGAAAGTTGTACTGCGTTTGGTAGTCTGGGCTGCAATCCAGAGTCTCTTAGTCTGCATGACGTCTGTCAGGCCTTTCTGACTTTAGAGTCTCCATTGAAAAGTCGGTTATAATTCTAATAGGTCTGCCTTTATGTGTTACTTGGTCTTTTTCCCTTGCATCTTTTAGTATTCCTTCTTTATTCTGTATGTTTAGTGCTTTGATTATTATGTGCCAAGGGGATTTCTTTTCTGATCCATTCTATCTGGTGTTCTATATGCTTCTTGTACCTTGAAAGGCATCTCCTTTAGGCTAGGGAAATTTTCTTCTATGATTTTGTTGAAAATATCTTCTGGGCCTTTGACCTTCCTCCTCTTCCTTATTCATATCCTTCTTAGATTTATTTCATCTTTTCATAGTGTCCAGATTTCATGGATGTTTTGTGCCAGTTTGTTCAACTTAACATTTTCTTTGACCTAGGTATCTGTTTCTTTTATTGTGTCTTTAGTGCCTGAGATTCTGTCTTCCAACTCTTGCATTCTGTTGGTGAAGCTTTTCCTCTATGGTTCCTGTTCAAGTTCATAAGTTTTTCATTTCCAGATTTGCCTCAGTTTGGGTTTTGTTGATTGGTTGTATTTCCACTTTGAGGTCTGGAATGGTTTATTCATTTCCTTTCACCGTTCATTTGTTTTCATAGATTTCTTTCAGGGATTGATATATTTTTCTCTTTAAGGATCTCTATCATATTCATAAAGGGTATTCTAAGATATTTTTCTTGTGCTTCAGCTATGTTGGAACACTCAGGACCTGCTGTGGTAGGGTTGCTGGATTCTGGTGGAGACACATTGTCCTGGTTGTTATTGATTGTTTTTACACGGGTGTATAGGCCTCTGGGATTGGGAAGATTATTAATAGTTCTGGCTGCTGAGGTCTGGTATTTGTTGAGTGGGTGTTTTATTCCTTGGTTTCTGTTTTCTCTCTGGTTCTTATAAGGGAGTGTGTGTTGCCCGGAGTCCTGATAGTTGTGGCCATTGGAGGGTTCAGGTAAAATGTGTTTCTGGGTGTTGGGAGCTGACATTTAGGAGTAGAGATGGGCTGGGGGTGGGATTGGGCGGGTCCACAGGAGGGAGGAAAGTGGGGTGTTTCACCAGGGTCTGTTTACTTCCCTGGGAATGGTGGTAGAGGGAGAGGAGAGGCCATAGCAGAAGGTCTGCTACAGAGCTCAGGGTGAGGCGAGGCTATTGGATCCGGAGGAGAGGTGAAGATCTGCTCTCAGCCTACCTGTTTCCCTGCTGTTTTATATTTTCTTTTGGCCAAAGCTTTAGAAGAGGTGAGCTTTAATATTGAAACATTTCTGTGAACTTCTTCCCTGTTGCAGAAATCCCCCAAGCCATCTTCCCAATGATTTGCTGACAACTTCTAAACTCTGCTCAATGCTTTTCAAACAGGACCATTTCAACATTGAACATTTTTTTTCTATTGAAAAGTTCTTCCATTTGTCCATATTCATTTGTATCACAGTTGTATCCAAGAAGCTTCTGTGTGCCGGGCACAAAGAGTCAGTAAGAGTTCAGCAGCAGACAAATTTGACAGAAATCTGTGCTCCCAGTGAGCTTACATTTCAGTAGGAGAAGAGAAGCTTACATTTCAGTAGGAGAAGAGAGATGATGAATTATTTTGAATTTGGAAGGCTCATTAAGAAAGTGACATTTGAACAAAGACTTGCGGCAGCATTGCTCTAATCTCTGTTCTTCCCTGTGAAGATGCTTGTGATGGCATTAGGCATACCTTGTTCAATGAGAATCCCATCACTGGATTCTTAAATCTGCAGACTAGACATAGATTGGGAATAGCAGGTGCCTGACTTGGTTATTTTCCAGACTGCTATAAGACCAATTACAGGCTGTATATAATGGGAGGAGAATTAGAATGAGGAAGATAAGGATGATGGGATTCTTGGGATAGACTTGAAAAGAATAGTGAGAGAGTTCTGTGGACTCAAAGCAGGTAGTAGTGGAGCAGCTGAGTATCTAGGGTAGGTGGGTGCAGGTGACAGGGTTTTTATAGGTATATGCGTGTGGAAACAGAGGCTTGTGGAGGTTGGCCCCATTCAAACACATAGACCAGCATCACCTCCATCTCTGTTTTCTCTGCCCAAACAGCACTAACCAACCACTTCTCCAATATCTTGTGTGTTAGAGTCATTATTCTTGTCATATTGTGTGATTGTTTATCTTCCTGTTTATATTATATTGTAAACTTAGTAAACCATAAATCTAATAGACATAGGTAATCTTGTATTTTTCTGTCTATACTTCCAGCCCTTTTCTGCTCCTTGAATCAGTTGTTTCTTTTGTGCTTCCATTAAGACCCTCTTATCTGTCAAAGGTTATACTTTTTTATAGTAGCAGAACAGTGTCTTTTTACCCTGGATTATACCTTCCATAATAGCAGGGACCCTACCCTGTCACCTGCCCCTAGCCCATAGTGTCTGCAAGGCATATAATACAGGTCTGAATGGAAAAACAAAAGAAAATATTTACATTTTTAGAGTTCACTATTTCTCCTGATTATATAAATTCCTATTTTCAGTTTTTATGCAAAGGCTTTTGTAGATATTTATGTACACAGTTTATTTTAAGTCGTGGTGGTTGCTTTTTAGAATGTATCAGTTTACTTTTATGTTACTCTTATTAATCAGTACTATAGTCTCTCCCCACCCAACCCCCATCCTTTCTCTTCCTTTCACTTTAGTGATGGAGTACCCAGTGATGGAAGTTAACCCTGTTACCTCAGGAATTAAGAGACGAGTGAAAGACAGAATTGGGAAGACAAAGTTGAATGTTTCTCTTGCTTCAAAAATCAAAACAAAAATATTAAGTAAGTGTCATTCATCTTAAGCTCCACTTATCATTTGCCTTTCTGAAGAATTGATTCATTTACTACCTTATTTTAGCAAATATAGCAAAGTTAATTGGTACTTTTTCTATTTGATCTTTATTACGGTTTTTAGCTTCTCTGCTGAATGGTTTTGCTAATTTTCCCTTGATGATAACTGAATTGGTAAGCAGTGTGGCTGGGGTGTCCCCAGGCAGCTACCTCTTAGCCTGCCAAGACAATATCAACATGGCTTTTCTGCAAAAGAGCTAAAAGAGTGAATGATTTGACTTGGCATGTGCCATGGCATTTAAGAAGTAATCTAGAGGTGTTTGGGCAAGATGAGGTGTGGTAGTACATGATTTCTAGAGAAAGAAAGCACTGTGCTCTTTGGAAATGAGATTTTATAAGTCCTGGCAGTAAGATGTCAGGAAGGCAAACAAATAAATTTAAAAAAAAGAAAAGAAAAAACATTGAAGTGGGAAATTTCCCAGGATAAACTTTTATTGCTCCCACAGATAGCTCAATGGTTTAAACCCATGTTGGCTAAATTGGGGAATGACTTCCATAGTGACATTTCCTGCTGATGTCACACTTATAACTTAACGACAGAGCCAAGACTTCTATGTATCTTTAAATCATGACATTCTCCTATTAGGATCTGTAGGTAAACCTTGTGAATTGGTTATCTGCCCGAAATGGCCATTTCTTCCTTCATTTGTCAAGACCATTTGGAAAACAGCAGGAAAATGTTATTCTTTTTAGCTTCTGGAAATCTACCATTTGTGGTATTTCTCTTGGGTATGCCAAGGATCTCCGAGTGAGACCACTCTGTGACAAAGATATTCCTGCCTTGGAGTTTTTTTTTTTTTTTTTCCAGATTTCCAGACTTTCTCTGAATAGATAAAAAGGTTATATTTAACTGAACTTATATTAGTGAGCTGTGTTAGCTCAGGCCTATAATTCCAGCACTCAAGAGACCAAGGCAGGGGGATCACAATTTTAAGGATAGCCCTTGACTACATAGCAAGACCCTGTCTCAAGTGTGTGTGTATATTAAACTGTGGAGTAGGTAGGTTATTGGCATGTAGTAGAATCTAAATTATGAAAATATAATTATGATTTTACTATACTAAAGGGACATAATAGATTTAAGGTGAATATAACCATTAAATCATCACTGGATTTCTATGCTACCATTTCAGTAATGGTTTAAGTCATGTTGACATACTTCTTTTCATTAAAAATGTCAAGTTTAAATTGTAGTCAATTACTAGGAAAGGTAAAATCTTTTGGATAGAAGTGAAGATCCCACAGGTCCCAGACAGTCAGTCCTTTCATTTGAGGGTATTTGGTATTTGGGAGCGTAGACAGTTTCATTGAGTTGTGGAGCCACAGAAACCTGTAAACATTTCAGATTAGCTGTCCTAGGTCCTGTGTGTCTCCAGTGAGAGCTGTGAGGTCAGTTTCCCTGTGTCTGCAGTGAGAGTTTGAGGTTGACTTCCCTGTGTCCCCAGTGAGAACTGTGAGGCTGACTTCCCTGTGTGTCTCCAGTGAGAGCTTGAGGTGGGCTTCCCACTCTGCTTCCAGCCAAGGTGGGAAGTGGGCAGATGGCAGCATCACAGCCACCTTGTGACTGCTGTCCACAGTGCCACCACTCCCTTCTTCCCAGCTGTATGCCTTTCAGCTTTTCATCTTCTCTCTAGCTTTTGTTTCTTCAGCTTCAAACTCTGGTATTTTTTTTTCTCTAAAACTATACTTGTAATGCCATTCTTTTCCAACCATCATTTGAAATTTATAAAGTAAATTGTGTTTTTTTCTGAAATTATTTTCTAAGGAATGTGAAAATTTATTAAAGAAATATCAAGTACAGTTCAGTATTAACTTTTAAAAATATTTTTGCAGACAATTCTTCTATTTTCAAGATCTCACTAAAGCATAACAACAGAGCATTAGCTCAGGCTCTAAGTCGAGAGAAAGAGAATTCTCGAAGAATTACTACCGAAAAGATGCTATTACAAAAAGAAGTAGAGAAACTGAATTTTGAGAATACCTTTCTTCGCCTAAAGCTAAATAACTTGGTATGGAAATTGTATTGTTTTGGTATCTACATTGAAATAGAATCTTTTAACTATGCTACTAAATGCTAAAATTGCTAAAAAATGCTAAAATGCTAAAAAAATTTTTTTAAGTTCCAGTTGTTGTGGAGAATTATTGAAAGTCAATATGCCATGGAAGTCTATGCTAAAAGACAGGCACCTCTTTGTAATAGAATAGACATCTTAAATCTTATTCTAAATGCATGCTGTGTGATCTACAAACCAGCATAACACCATGATCAACATTTGATTGCTCACTGTCAGTAAAACTTGGCCATTCATAAATTTTTTTTCATGCCGAGGATAATTCCTCTAAAGAAACGAAGAGGGAGTTCCCACAGTATTTCTGTTCTTTTGTTCTTTTTTTTGAGACAGGGTTTCTCTGTAGCATTGGAGCCTGTCCTGGAACTCACTCTGCAGACCAGGCTGGCCTCGAACTCAGAGATCCATTTTTCTCTCCTCCCAAGTGCTGGGATTAAAGACATGCACCACCACACCACCACCCAGCATTCTGTTCTCTTTAATTTGTCATTTCATTGGCCACAAGCCAAATAGAATGGAGATTGTAGTCCTTTGTTCTTTCTTCCAACCTCCAACTATGGACAGAGCATTGAGAGCTAGTATCTGGTTAAGTTGTAATTGTAGTTTTAGGTCTAAAATGAATAGAAATTAGTTAAAGTAGAAAAATGGCCTGTAATACTTTGATGATTGAGTTTGTATTACTAACCAACTATGTTGATTTTCCATGTGAAATATGATAGTGCAAAAACAAAAATAAAACAACATTTATAACTTATGTCATAAATGTTCACAGTGTATCTGTGTGCATAGCTCTATGACTATTCATTAGAGTTAGCATTTGAGCTTAATGTGATCTTAGTTTAAAACAGTCACCAGCTGTGATTTCATGTCTGAATACTAGTAGCTTGGAAGCTGAGGCAGGAGGTTTGCCTTGAATTCAAAGTCAGTTGTAACTGCTATGTAGTTAATTCTAGACCAGCCTGAGTTACAGTGTGAGACCTTGTCTCAAAAAATTTTTAAAAACAATTTTTAAAAACAGTCTTCTTACACTGATGCTATCAATAAATGTGTGGTATCATTACAATAAACTCTGACTCTTAATTAAAAGAAATCTTTATTTTACATCCACAGAATAAGAAGCTTATAGAAATAGAATCACTTGTGAACAATAATTTGATAACTGCAATTGAAATGAGCAGTCTTTCTGAGGTAAGTGGATTCATGTGACTGGAGCCTTTTTGTAGCATTACTAAAGATAGTTAAGATTAGTTAAATTACATCAAGGTTAGAGCTTCCAGTGTCCAAAGAAATAACAGTAATCATGTATAACACATCATTTTTATAATTATCTATTGAAATTATTTCATTAAAATCACATTTTGATTTAAAATAATAGATTAAACAGCTCTTAGGATTTAATCTGTTTCTAAATAGATTTAGAAACAAAGTCTTAGAAGAAAGGTAGCATTTCAAGTTAGAAAAAAATTAATTTTAAAATAAAAAGGCAAATTAAATATATATTGGGGTAAAAAAATAGAGGCAGATCCTACTGTATATCAGTCTCTAAGATAAATTCTAAATGATTACATAAAACAAACAACAGACAGACAGACATACAGAATCAGTATAGGAACTCACTTGGAGAAGTGAAAGAAACAGTTTTGTGAGATGTGGAAGAGACTAGTCCCAGGAGCACTGCTTAGCTAATTGTGAAATATGTGACAAGCCTTGTCATTGGTCCTTTAAAATGTTTCTAAAAGCACTGTTCCCAGAGTGGGATTAGAAGGAAGAGGGAAAATGGGAGCCGGTGGGAATAGAAGTGAGAGGATGAAGGTGAGCTTGGGATTTTGCTGCCCACTTTCTTGGCTTTGTTACCAAGCAGACAAGCTTTGAATCTCTTCTCACAGTTCCTTTTCACTATAGTTGTCACTGACAGGAGGGCAAAGGAAAGTACAGACATTCTAACTCTGAACAATAGTTCAGATCACGGGATGAAGTCTCATACCCACTTCTGTCTTTTGCCCTCATTTTTAAAGTTTTCTTCCTTATTTTGTAGGTATGGGTATGGGTGGGTGCCCACATGCCATGATGGGTTGTGGAAGTCAGAGAACAACTCTCAGGAGTTGTTTCTTTCCCCATCTGTGAGATCTGGTCTTGAACTCAGGTCATCTGTGTGTAAATGCCTATTGAACCATCCTGCAAAACCAAAGTAAATACTATTTTTTTTCCAAGTCTTGTTGTACATATGGAGATCAGAAAAAACTTTGTGTACTTGATTCTCTCCTTCTACCTTAACATGGTTCCAGGCGTAGAACTCAGGTTATAAAGCTTTCTTGGCAAGTACCTTTATGTTGCAGCTGTTTAGGGATTGACCTAACTATAGTGACTGGGCATGAAGACCTAACTATAGTGACTGGGCAGAAAGTGAAAAGCTGGAGTCAGGTGGACCATGTATGCTGATGGAGAGGTACCACCAGCAACCCAGAAACATGAGGAGGAGACAGGTTAGCTAACGTAGGTAGTAGCAGGTCTTTATAGGTGATCAGTCTCAGATTGCAGTCATCTCAGACAGTTGATACTTTCTGTACACACTGGTTTTAGCTAAGAGTAAACTATCAACATTCATACTGGAGTCAGGGAAAGCTTTGCCATTGTTCTGAGCAAGGCCTGGGCTGAGGCATTGACCCTCTTGTCAGTAATACACATTCTCTCAGGATTTCATCCACTCCCGACACCTTTACCCACTGAGCTATTTCCTATTGTTAAACACATGGGTTGTATTTTGCTGTTGCCTTGATGTCAGTGTAGAGTACTTTTTCTCTCCTGTATCATTAAAAAATTTTTTCTCTTCTGGATTATTTTGCAACAGTATGCAAAAAGCTTATTCTAACTCATCTTGAAGGTAACAAAAGACACATTCCACTTCTCAGCTACTGTCTCAGTTTTACTTTGTGAGAGAGTTGTTCCCATATTCCTTTCTTCAAATCATACCTATGGCTTCTACATCACTATGGCTCTTCAGAAAGTGAGCAATGGTAGTAGCCTTACAAGATCCCAGGGGCATTTGGTCCTTAGACTGATCTTAGGACTTTCAGGACACTGCACTCACCAAGCTCTTTCCCCACCTTTCTGCCTGTTCTTTTAGCTTGTTGTTGATTTCCTTCCACAACTAAGCTTTCAGAGTGTCCAAGACTCAGTTCTTAGATTTCTCTTTTCTATCTATGCTCATTCCCACTAAGTAATTTCACCAGTCTTTTTTTAAAAATTACTAACATGTACTGGTAACTTCCAAATGTGTGTTTCCATGCTACATAACACATATGTAGTAGACATGAAGACATTTTGTGTGTAGCTATAACTATCGTGTGTGTATGGGGGGGCGGGTTATGGGTGTATGGATGTATACATTTGTATTTCTATTTATAGGAAGTTTAGAAGATTGCTTAACACAAATATCAAGAATGGTTATCATTGGAAAGTTAATCTTATTGTTATACTATACTTATTGAGCTATTAAAGGCTAAAGCAAAGACTGGGTAGCTCAGTGATGGAATAGTTAGCTGCCATGCACAGGGTCCTGAGTTAATCCACAGCAACACACTACAAGGTGCAAGAATTGTTTTGTTCTGTTTCTGTTGGTACCCTGGTATAATTTGCTATTTTAATAAGTCTGATATGATAGACTGTTTCTTACCATTTTCTTCGTTTTATTCAAAAATAGTTCCATCAAAGTTCTTTTCTGTCAGCTAGCAAGAAGAAAAGGATCAGTAAGCAATGCAAGTCTGTACATCTTCCATTTGCAAGGTAATTGTTTAAAATGTGGTTACATATTGACTTATGTGTTTCTGCTTTAGAAGATGGTAGATTGGGATTTGAGTGGTTTTATTTACTCACATCCTAAAACAAGAAAAACAATTATAGATAAATAACTTATAGATAAATAGTTTGTAACATTGCTGTTACAAATGTTGAATTAGACATTTTCATAGACTTGTATTTTAAACTTCAGCATAGTGTACCTTGAGTTACCCGGGCTAGAATGACACTAGCTTAGAGCACAGACTTCATAAAGCACTGTCGGTGTTCTCTTGGTCAGCCTGTAGCTATGCTACTAAGGTGGAAATGGGAATTATGTGTGGTGTCCTGTTTAGGCTGGGTCTTCAGGACTATGAGGAAACTTTGTCCTCAAATACAGATAAACTAAGTTCATCTGTAGTAGTTGCTACCTTTAATTACTTTTCTTCTGGCCTCTTTTTTTTCCCCCCTGAGTAAATATAGTAACTCTTTCCACTTTTAACACCATGTATACTGTACTGTTCTAACCTATAAGATTAACTCTTATTTGGGCTATTCTCTTGTCTAAAGTCTCTTTATTTGATTATTTGTTTACAAGTCATCAAAGTACCCAGTTTCAAACCTGACATATTAAACAGTAAACACTGAGGCTGAGAGAATGTCTTTATTTCTGTTTAAGTATTATAAGCTCTGTATATTACATAATGCATATGTAGACATGAATTGCCTAAGTGTAAAGATTTGCATTTATGTGGGTATATGCATGAGTTCTATTCCTATGCATAGCAGAAAATTAGAAGGTGACTTCAAGAAGCATCAGTAGTAATTATAGTTGTCCATTGAGTAGTTTGGTTAAGGGGGAATCTTTGCGTTATGTAAAAGCATTAAACACATAGAGGCATTTAGATAAGAAATACTACCTATACCTAAGAAAGAATATGCTCCGAGGGGCAGTGAGTGAGCATTTCTGTTCTATATCCTCAGTGTTTAGAGGTATTAAATTCAAGTTTTCATTTTTACTTGCCTGATGACAAAGTTAAGAATTTGTTTATATGTGTTATTTGAGTTGTATTTATTTTTTTTTACTTTTTGTATAATAAATATTTTCTACTTTCTGGCTTGCATCTTTTCGTTTTTCCTTTTTTGTCTCCTTGGGATATTTAGATGAACAGTTCTTTACAAAGCCCTGTGTGTGTGTGTGTGTGTGTGTGTGTGTGTGTGTGTGTGTGTGTGTGTGTAGCTGCAGTTGCATGTGTGCCAGAGAGTTTGTACAGAGGTCAGAGGACAATTTTAATGGTCATTTCTTTCCTTCCACCATGGCTTTTAGGGATCAAATTCAGGTCCTCAGATTTGTAATTATATAATGTGCTGTCTCGATGGACCTAAGCCTATAGGTTTTTTTGGGTTTTTTGTTTTGTTAAAAATTTCTGGTAATATCCATTTCTCTTACTAAAAATAAGATTTCCTATTTCTTTGTCAGGTTCTTAACTTTTCTTTAAAGGATTCTTCTATTTCTCATTTGTTAGTCATATAAAGAGTCAAATTATAATGAAGCAAGTGCAGCCAGCCTGCACAATAAGACTGTCTCAGAAAAAGCAAAACATAGCTTAAGATTCCCTTGTTGCTAGTTGCTGAGAGTTTCTTCATGAGCTGTTGAGTTAATCAAGTGATCTTCCAGTTGTTATGGAAAAAACTACTTTTCTCTGTTAGTATAATGAATTTTTAATGTTTTTCTATTCATATAATGAAATACAATAGTTGATTGAATATTATTACTATTCATGTATTTGTTCACATGATGTGTGTATGGGGGTACAAATGCATGGCGTGTCTGTGTGGTTCAGAGGACAATTTTGTGGAGTCTCTGCTTTTATGTGGGTTCTAGGATTGAACTCAGGTCATCAGGCTTTGCATGGCAATAATATGTTACCTGCAGAGCCATATCTCTCAGTGATCTATTTCTGAATATTAAACTACCATTGCATTCCTTTTCTGTATCAAAAAAAAAAAAAATCATAACTGTTAGCCGGGTGGTGGTGGCTCATGCCTTTAATCCCAGCACTCGGGAGGCAGAGGCAGGCAGGCGAATCTCTGTGAGTTCGTGACCAATTACAAGAGCTAGTTCCAGGACAGCCTCCAAAGCCACAGAGAAACCCTGTCTCAAAAAACCAAAAATAAAATAAAATAAAATAAAAAAATCGTAACTGTTGTTTTAAAGGTGTTTTGTATGTATGTTATAATGAAAATTATTCATACTCTTTTATTGAAGTTATTTTTCAGTGTTAGGTATTTTGATTATGCTGGTTGGTACGTATATCATAAAGTATTATTTTTGTTTAAGAGCTTGAGAAAAGTTATCTACGCCTATAGTTTTCATGCAGAGAAATTTTGATAGCATCTCATTTCTTTTTAAAATACTTTTCTCATCCTTAATTATGTATATGAGTGCATGTGAGTGCAGATGCTCATGGAGACTAAAGGAGAACCCTCCTGAAGCTGAGTTATGAGTAGTTGTGAACTGCCTGGTATGGGTGCTAGGAACCAAACTCGGGTCCTCGGGAAGAATAGTACATGTTCTTGACTGTTAGACTGTCATTCCAGCTGGTATCCCATTTCTTTAATAATCTATATGTTTTGCTTTTCAAGTTTTTACTTTTCCTTCAAATAATTTTTACATTTCTTCTAAATGGTCAGATTATTAGCATATGTATAGTGATGTCCTTTTCTACATACTTTTGTAAAACACAGCATTTCTTGTTTCATTCTCACTTGCCTTTAGGGTTCCATTAACTTCAGAAAATGAGGATGATGATGATGGTAGTGATGATGATGGTGATAAATGGAAAACAGATTGTAACATCAGAATTACATCAAAGACAGCTGATACCACCTCTTCGGGATCAAGACAATCTTTTTCCTTACATCAGTGTAATTTGGAAGTATTACTTCCTAAGAAAGAGAACCAGAATACATGTGACTCAGGTTATTCAGAACATACTTCTAGTGTTGAAGTTCTTCCTAAAGGTAGGATTGTTTTAAAAGATGCTCTGTAGTTAGTTGTTCATCAGATTTTCCTGAAGGCAACAATGTCTAAAAAGCTCATGAGTTAGTGTCTTAGTTAGGGTTTCTATAACTGTGAAGAGACACTATGACTAAGGCAACTCTGATAAAGAAAAATATTTCTTTGGAGTAGCTTGCTTATAGTTTCAGAAGTCCATTATCATGATGGCAGAGAGCATGGCAGCTGGGAGTATGGCAGCATGCAGACAGACATAGTGCTGGAGAAGTAGTTGAGAGTTCTGCATCTTTCAGGCAACAGGAAGTGAACTGTCACTGGGCAGCATCTTGAGCATAGGAAACCTCAGAGTCCACCCCAACAGTGACACACTTCTTCGAACAAGGTCACTCCTCCTAAGAGTGTCACACCCTATGAGATTATGGGGGGCATATAATTCAAACTACCACAGTTAGGTAGGTCTCTTGTATTACTAACTTGTACTTGCTAAGTTCTACCATTTAAAACTACTGGTGAAAATTTCTTCTTGAAGTAACTATCCTGACAAATGTCAGATCCACAGGGACCTAATACTGTTAGTCTAGAAGCAATCTTCAAAAATGAGCAGGACTAAGACTTCCATTTTGTTTAGCTTGTGATTTGAAAAATACTATCACATTCATGGATATGAAAAGTGGGGGGGTCTAGATGGATATGACTTTTTCAAAATCATAACCAGTTAGTGATTATGATGGTTAGTTTTAATCGTCAACTGGACATAACTAGAATCCCTGGAAAAAGAATCTCAGTGAGAGATTGTCTAGATTAGGTTTGTCTGTGGGCGTGTTGTGGAGGATTGCATTGAGTTGGAAGACTTGCCCTCTGTGGGTGGCACCATTCCCTAGGTAGGAGATCCTTAACTGTTCAAGAGTGGAGAAGGCAGCTGGGCAGTGGTGGTGCATGCCTTTAATCCCAGCACTTGGGAGGCAGAGGCAGGTGGATCTCTGTGAGTTTGAGACCAGCCTGGTCTACAAGAGCTAGTTCCAGGACAGCCTCCAAAGCCACAGAGAAACCCTGTCTTGAAAAACCACAAAAAAAAAAAAAAAAAAAAAAAAAAAAAAAAAGGGAAGGCAAACTGAGTACAAGCATGTAGCATGTATCATTCATTGCTCTCCTTTCTTGAATATGGATGTGATTGTCTGCTTCAAGTCTCTGCTACTTTGACTTCCTGACAATGATGGACTGTAACCCAGAATTGTGAGTCAAGTAAACTCCCTTTTAAAGTCTGTGTATTTTATCAGAGCAACAGAAATGACATTGATAGTGCTAATGAGCTGGAGTAATGACTTAGTGAGAAAACATGCTGACACATTTCATTTACATGGTCTTCCTAATTGATAGCCTGTGCTATAGTCTATGGTATTTACATATTTGTTAGATTTTTCAGTATATGGAACCCTAACTGTTAAGCTTAGTGCATGGTAGTTTTCCTTTCCACAGTCATGCTGATAAAAATTTGAATAATTGGAGTACTCGCATGTCACATTTTACATCTGAATCCATGGAAAATGCATACTACTGAGCATTCACTCAGCCCCCACCCCAAGATTAGAATGGAGTCTCTCAGCAATGGAGCTATTACTACTTATAGAGCTTAAGGAGATTGGTGAACTCAAATAATAGCAGTAACTCCAATAAGGAGGCTAATTTTTGTCAGCATGAATTCTGAATAATATAAGGATCTGAGAACAAATTATCAGAAATCCTCTCTGTCTTATAGCTAAGTATGTCTTGTTTACTGTAGCTTGATAGTTATTTTATATTTCTTTATTTTGCAGAGGGCCGTGATGACTCAGATCAAAGTCTTAAGAGTTCTCTGACTGAGATGAAAACTGCCCCATCTCCCAGCTTCATAAGGGAAAAGCCATCACTTAATGTGACTGAGAGGAGGAAGCGTGGGTCTTCTACTGCAGATAATCTATATGTGACAGACTTTGATTACCAACAGATTACAAGTCCAGGATTCAATCGGAATAATAAGATAAGTGGTTGTGCTAGTGAAACCAGAAGTAATCTGCAAAAAAATACACAGTGTCTTCCTGATTTGCCTTCTAAGTCTGCCAGTAACCCTAATGCAAAGCACATGGAGACAGTACAGAAGACTGATGACTTTCAGTTGCAAAACACTTTGTACGAAAACGCTGACATGGATTTAACTGCTAGTGAAGTAAGCAAAATCATTACCATTTCAAAAAGCAATAAAAATCAAAGTATGAAAAAGACAGATTGTGGAAAGGAAACTTTTAGAAAAGTGAAAGATGCAAGCTCTGAAAAAAAGAAAGAAAGATCAAAGAGAAAATGTAAAGGTAGTTCAGAAATGGGTGCTGAGGGAAAAATGGAAAACGGACCAGAAAGAGGCTCTGTGGTCCTAGATGGCAGAGGGGACGCAGAAGATCTAAATTGTATTCCCAGTACTGAACAGCTGCCTCAGGCGACCATGCTGAAGAAAATCACCCTCCAGAGCAGCTGGGATCAAGGGAATACACAAAATACAAAGAGGAATCGAACACGTAGGACAGGTGAGCAAGAGCAAGGCTCTTTCTCTCAATGTGCAGTCAAACTCCTTCAAGATAGCAAATTTGATCAGTGTCAGGACACCCTACATTGTAATAGAAATAAGCCTTCTCGACAGACATTTGTAATTCATAAATCAGAAAAAGATAACTTATTTCCAAACCAAAAGGATGAAGAGACCAGTAATGAAAACCCAGAAGATGCAAATGAATTTCATAGAGCCAATGTTTCTACCAAAGATAATGAAAATGTATGTGACTATGAGACCAAGACTACATTGGATTTGGAAAAGTATGTCAGTGCTCAGCAAAGTCAATCAAAAATAAATAAGCCTAAACAGAAAATAAATCGGAGGACAAAAATTATTTCTAGTATGAACCAAATATATGAGGATAATGATAATGATAAAGATATCCGTGTTCTAGAAAAGCATAATTTTCCCCTCCAAACCCAAGCGAATAAAGAGACCACCTATGGAAACGTAGAAGCTTCAAAAGAATTTGAAGCACCTCCACTTTTCACAAGAAACAATGAAAATTTACATGACTGTCAGACCCAGAATGTTCTGGATTTGCACAAGCAGATTGCTAATATGCACCCTGCTCAAAATGAGTCTCAAATTAGCAAGATCCCTAGGAAGAAGGTAAATCGTAAAACAGAGATAATCTCAATCTCTGTAGTGAATCATTTTAGTAATGACAGAGGTGTTCATTGTTCAGAAAAGGATGAGTCTTTCTTACTTAAAAAGGATAAAGACATCCCTGAAACCTTGAAAGACTTAAGTAACTTTGAAGTGCCTGCTTTTTGTAACAAAGATAGTGAAAAGTTATGTGACTATAAGACTCAAACACTCTTGGGGTTGAGAAAGGATGACCATAATATGCAACCTTCTTGTTACAATGATTTAAAAGTAGATAAGAAGCCTAGACAAAAGGTACATCGAAAGACAGAAATAATTTCTAAAACCAAGCAAATACATGAAAATGATGGAGAAAGTGTACATGACCCATTAAATAAGAAGCTCTGTCAGAAGGTTGGTAAATCAGAAATTGTTTCTCAAATGAACCAAATACATGAGAATATTAATGAAGATATGAATGGCTTTAAAAGCTATATCAATGATCAAGATGTTATGAGTTACTGTGGAGAAATCAATAATAATAAAGAGGAAAGCTGTGATCCAATTCCAGATGCCTGTGTACTAGTTAAAAAACACAGGAAAAAATTACCGGGTGGAGCCAAGAACATATTGACAGGTGGTAAGAATAGGCATATTTTGCAGTTAACAGATTCTTCACAGAAGTCTGTCGCCTTAGAATCTGGAGTATACCATGACTCTGAGGGAACAGATTCTGTTCCTGGAGAACTGACTAACCTGCCAAAGAGCCAGAGACAAAGCACTGTGAGCACACTGGAAGATGCACTCTCCATGGGTGTGGAAAAAGGAGAAAGCTGCCCAGCCAAAAGAGTTAAAAAATTGACATCCAAATCAAAGAAAAGAAAGACCTCCATAGATCTTTCTTCAGATACTCACGGGGTGGTGGAGATAACATCCAACACTGACCACATACAACAGACTGATAAGGAAAACTATTTGGAGAATGAGAAAATTGCCAAGAGTAAAACAGACTTTTGCACAAAGGTATTAAAACCTTTATCTCAGATATGTTCATCTAACATAAAGATTTCTTCCTTGAACGATATGTGTGAGAGTTCAGTGCCTTTGAGTATTTGTTCCAGTAAAAATCTGATGATGGAAGAAAATGCTTCCCTGGAGAGTACATGCATCTTTCAAGTAGATGATGATGCTTGTGAAAAGATAAAAGAGAGGACTCATAAAAGCTGTCGCACAACAGAGGCATCGGGAATAGGTAGGCCAGAGTTTTAGAATTACAGTCTTTTTACTTAACCAGCGATGTATTTTCTGTCGAAATGGCCATTTTTGTGCAAAATTAAAAACAGTATATGACTGTATATATAGAAACAGAAGAAATGAAAGTTTTGCATATTGAGAATGTAATACAGTATCTTGGGCATTTAAATCTAAAACCTGGTTTGCCCTTTACTACAAAGTTATTAAGTGACTTTAGGCAGATAATGCCTCTCTTCATGTGTTTGAAGGAAATTAAGTGTTTTAAATGCATATAATAGGGAATTGTGTTGAATTTAGTCTACAGAAGACAACTGCAAATTTTATAAAGTAGGGCTCAGTCCAGCAGCATACATTTAATGTGATGAGAGCAGCATTAAGACCAACTTCTTTTCCTCGGGATACATGCATATAAATGTAAAGGTTAACAGATGCAGTGTGCAGTAAGTCATTTATAAAGCACACATCAAGCTAAGAGTAGATACTGAGAACTTTGATTAGAGGAAACTGCAAAGATAATCAAGTAGGTAGCATTTTAGACTAATAGATAGGTAAGACTTTTAGCATTGGTGTTCACTTTTGTTTAACCTTGGTTATTAAAATAATAGTTATTGTAAATCAGATAAAATCAGGAGAGAAAACCCTTTGAGAATGTCAGTCACCATTTACCATGTATATACAGACTTGAATCTATGTATACATATACTTGAAATCATACTTTATATAAAACTATTTATCCTACTTCTTCCTCAGTGTCAAGTTGTAAGGATTTTCTTTGTCATCAAAGATTTTATAACATTAGACATTCTTTTGTAAAAGTTTTTCTACTTGGGACCAACATTTCAGTGTGTCTCTAGAACACTACAATTTTTAGGCTAAGGCTACTCTAGATAAAAGGGACCCAAGGAAAAGAATTCCAGGAGTCTGGGTGGTAGGTTATGTTAGAGGAACTCATTTTTGTCTGCCTTTGTGACTTTCACACACTGAGTAACCAGAACTGTGTATGTGAATGAGTGCAGAGATACTAGTGTAGGTTTATGACAAGTTGAACCATGAAGAACTTTTATGATTTTTCAGAGCTAAAACATTGTAGGCCTTTTTACTGGTGTCCTGCCTAGTTTTATGTCAGCTTGACACAAGCTAGAGTCAGTTAGGGTGAGGGACTCTGAATTGAGAAAACACCTTCTGCAGGCAAATCTGTAAGACATTTTCTTGATTAGTAATTGATGGGGGAGGGCCCATTGCAGGGAGAGACCCTGGACACCTGTACTGCTGACCATGCCCATTTGGTATGTATTGTGTTAGGATAAAGAGAGGACAGGAGGCGCTCCCTCTCAGGGTTCAGCCAGCTCTGGGATCTTGGCAGCTCGGAGTGCCCGTGTGAGTTGTTTTCATTGTTATCATTTATAATATGCCATCAATAACCATATCTTGTGTGTGGTTTGTGTTCCTTATCTGCCCATCCCATTGTGGGTGGTGCCATCCCTGGGCTGGTGGTTCTGGCTGGGTTCTATATGAAAGCAGGCTGAGGAAGCCATAAGGAGCAAGCCAGTAAGCAGGAGCCCTCCTTGACCTCTGCATCAGCTCCTGCCTCCAGGTTCCTACCCTGATTTCCTTCAGTGGGACTGAGTGAAATAACCCTGTTTTACCCAAGTTGCTTATGACCATGGTCTTTATCATAGCAGTGAGAACCCTAAGTAAGGCAATTGGTTCATTTTATATTTTAAGCCCCTTTCCTCTCAAAATTGTATTTTTAAGTTTTAAAATTTGTTCTCTTTGATTGGTGAACTGTGTTTATTTGCTTCATAGTTATTTCAATATCTTTATATATGCTTTTGCAAATATTTGTGAAAATATTCTCTTTAGATAGAGGAACATTCCAGGACATGATGGATAGCAGTTCTGCTTCGAGTAACACTGAGAACGCGTCTGAAGGGCAGTCTGCACAGCTGATGAGAAGGAAAAGACAGTGTGCCCCTCTCAACCTGAGAGAGCCGAACCTCGTAAGGCAAGTGTGGCAGGGCGTATTATTGTGCTTTGAGAAACGCTTTGCCTGGATTCGTATTTGAACACTCCTGAATATCAGTCACTAAAACATATTAATTAGTGTATAATACCGTATGAACTTGGTAGAGATGAGAACAAAGTGAATCTTTGTTTTTCTCCTTTCTTTTTGCTCTGGTTTAAATTACTTTAGTTTCATTTAATTTTCATCTTACTACTATCTTTTTTTTTAAACATTTATATTTATTTTAGAAGCACTCTTATTTACATATCCATCCCCCCCCCCATTCCCTCACCCTCCCATCCGCCCATGCTCCCCACCAACCCACCCCCCACCCACTGCCCAGGGATAGTGAGGCCCTCCACGGGGGATTATCAAAGTCTGTCACATCATTTGGGGGAGGGCTCAGGCCCTTCTTCCTGTATCTGGGCTGCAGTACTATCCTTCCATAGGGAATGGGCTCCCAAAGTCCATTTGTGCTCTAAGGATAAACACTGGCTCCACTGTTAGAGGTCCCATAGACTGTCTTGGCCTCCTAGCTGGCACCCACATTCAGAGGGCTTAGTTAGGTCCAAAGCTGGTTCCCCAGCTTTACAACTAGGGTCTCCTTGCTCTCATTAGGTCAGGTCAACTGTTTCTGCAGGTTTCTCCAGCACATTCTTGGCTCCTTTGCTCATCCCTCCTCCCTCTCCGCATCCAGATTCCAGGAGTATGGCTCAGTGTTTAGCTGTGGGTGCCTGCTTCTGCTTCGATCAGCTACTGGGTGAAGGCTCTAGGAATGGTAACCAAGGTAGTCATCAATCTCATTATAGGGAAGGGCTTCAAAGGCAGCCTCTTCACCATTGTCTAGATTCTTAGTTAGGGGTCATCCCTGTGAATCCCCTAACATTTTCCCTGTGCCACATCTCTCTCCAAACCTATACTGTTTCCCTCTATCAAGGCATCGTCTTCCTTGCCCTCCTCTATTCTTCTCCTGTCTCAATGTGCTGTATTTGATTCAGCTGTTATGCTTTTAAAGCAAATCTCTGATACTGTATTGTTTCATTCATACACCTCTGTATTTGTCTTTAAAGAATAAGGCTCTTCTGGAGCTGGAGAGATAGCTTAATCAGTAAAGTGCTTGAACACACATGAGAACCTAAGTTCAGATCCCCAGAAATCATGTACAAGTCAGGCCAAATAGCATGCACCTATGTTCCCAGTACTGGAGAGGGAGAGAGAAAGACAGCAAGATCCCCAGAGTGTTCTGGCCATCCAGTTTAGCCAAATCTGAGAGTTCCAGTTAAGTGAGAGACCCTAGCTCAAAGAGAATCAATTGAGGAGGACATCTTGACATTGACATCTGTCCTCTATTCACCCACCCACACACCCACACACACACACACACACACACACCCACACACACACACACACACACACACACACACACACACACACACACGAATTTCTTAACAAAGTTACCACATTAGAATTAGGCAGGACTGGGGTTATAGCTCAGGGTATAGCTTGCCGGGCATGCAGGAAGCTCTAGTTCACAAAACTATCAATACATTCTTACTGACTGCTAATAACTAATCTATTCAAATTTCTTTGATTGCCATAAAAATACCCCAATGACTATTTACATTGTTTTGTTCAAAACTCATATTTTTAAGGTTAAGACAAGTAACCTTTCTCATAAAAATCAGGCTTTTCTCAAAATTCTCAAAAAAATTTTACACAAATATTTCCTGTAAGCCAGAGAAAATTATCACAAAATGTCCTTTGTATTATTCAGTGTTTGCTCCTTTTATAAAAACCCTGATTTTGGCAGGTATTTTCAAGCAGTAATCAGTAGGTGGCAGTACTATAAGGGAGCATGAAAGAGGAAAGAAAGGACCAAGAGGTTTTGGGGGATGTAGAATAAATATGTCTTTTGGTGGACATACTATATATTTCACCCATTTTAAAGTGTATAGAATCATAGGGTTTTTTTTTTTAATATTCACAGATAAGGGATGCAGAGCATACTTCAATAGGTGAGCCCTTGGTATTCATTTTTGAATACCACCAAAGAAAACCCTCTCACAAATATGTACAGCCACTACCACAGTCAATTTCAGAACATTTCTTTATCTGAGAAAGATATTCTCTACTCCCATACTTCCTAGTTGTAGATAGCTTTATTCTGGGCATTTAAGAGCATAATTGTATCTAATTATTTTGACTGGCTTAATCCATTAGCATGGTGTTTTCTGGGTTCATCCCTGTGATAGTTGTACAAGTATTCATTCCTTTCTATATTAACCAGTGTTGTGGCCAGGCATGTCTCCATCCTAAACCATAGAAGCCACAAGGTTCGGCCTGAGTTGGGGAGCATGGACTTGGAAATTCTAGCAACCCAATGGTGATAAAGACTGGACACAGGCATCTTGTCATCCTTAGAGAGTTCTCAGTTCCATTTTGCAAAACTGGAGTCTCTCCTTTATTCGGCATCTTCCTGGCTGTACTCTAACCATCCTTGACCCTATCAGCAGATCTCTCTCAATCCTCTCTCCTGTAGACCTCTCCGCCCTCCAGAAACCTCCTAACTGTCCTCACTCCTCAGGCAGATCTAGCCCTCACCCTGGTGCAGGTCTATTCAAATGCTTAGTTCTGTAGAGATGCAAAACTAGGAGACATTCTCCACTGAGGCTATGCCATTCAACAGCAAATCAGCTGGTATCTGCAATACAATGCAGACCAGAGCTGGGAGGTTTGGACCCAACTTCTCTAATGGAATTGTACTTGTTCCCAACAAACCAGTACTTTTCTGTGTGAATAGACTACAATTTTGCTTTATCCATTTATTGTGATTGTACTTGACTTTTGTTTTCTCATTTCTCTTTCCACTTGTTTCTGCTATTATGAATAATGCTGGTCTGAAAGTTCATGTGTAAAGTTTTGCATGACCATGTTTTCGTTTCTCATTGAGTTTACACTCACGATTGGAATCTTCGAAGGTGCTAGACTGTTTTACATTACTGCCAAGTGTATATTAGAATCCAATTTCTTTTTACTCTCATCTCTTGTTTGGCTCTTTAATTCTAGCCTCTTTATGAAGTTGTATCTTACCATGTTCTGATGACTAATGTTGTTAAGCATTAAGCGGGGCATTGGTGGCACACGCCTTTAATCCCAGCACTTGGGAGGCAAAGGCAGGTGGATTTCTGTGAGTTATATGTGTGATATATGAGACCATTACAGACTTTCTGTTCTACTGCTTGTGAGGAAATACTGTCTTTTCTTTCTTAATATTGGCACAGTGAGGTGAGATAATAGCCCCATATTATATTCTAGTTTAAAATCCAATATTGTCCGTCTTTACTTCATTATTCCAGTGATCCCAACTTCGGTTTAGGAGCCCCTTCAGACTAACTTCTGACTTGACACTCTTCTGCCCATTTTCATTCCTTTCTGACACTACAGATGTTCCAGGTTCATCATCATGTTTTTCCTGCCCTGCAACCAGACACTTCTTCAGGAATTGTGATTTTTCTTGATTGTAAAACTGTTTAGCAACCAGAATCTGGTCCCTACATATATTAATGGCTGACATTATGTGATTACTACACAGTATTACCATAAATCTAGTAGTTTAAAAAGAAGCAGCATTTATTTACTATTTCTCAGACTGTAGGCATGGCTTAATTGGTGTTTGGCTTAGGGCTTCATAATACTGTACAGTCAGGGTGTCAGAGAAACTGGTTCCTGTCTAGAGGCTCTCCTAACAGACAGTTGGTAGACTTTCCTCATCTTGATTTTGGCCACAGATTGGTTTCACTTCCTTGCTACATGGGCCTCCCTTCCTCCTGCCAAGAAGGCCACTTGCTCAAAGCGAGCTGTGGAGCAAATCTACAGCTAAACCCTCTAGTGAGATAGTGTTTTATAATGAAATATTATGAGAGGACCTCTCACCCTTGTCATTTTATTAGTTACTGTTCCTGCCCACAACCAACTGGAAGGACTTATATAAAGACATCCATGCCAATACATGGGGATTGTAGTTGGTGTCCTTATTAAAGTCTGTCTACTTTAGGGAGTGTGGTTGGGCCCTCTCACAAATAGCACTGGAAGCATGTGTATGTATATTAATCCACTATTGTGTGACAAAAGATTTCCTGGGGTATGCAACACATGTATCTACTCGTATCGGATAGGCCCACAACAGATGGATACCATCAAAGTCCAACTTGGTGAACCAGTGGGCTTTATTGGGGTTACTTAAAGGAATATGGTGGAGTAAAAATGAATGACCCAAAGACAGCTGCATCACCAAAGCACACTGCACAGCCTGCAGGCCGTCAACGGGTTGGACACTGTCCTTTCTAGGTGTTTCAGTTGGTCTAAACCTTCAGGCAGCTCAGCTGGCTTCTGCCTCTTCCAGAGAGCTGCTCTGGTCTCAGAGTCTTCTTCATAGCTTGGCTTATCTAAGAGTCTTCTCCAAGGCTTAACTTCCTTCTATCTGAGGGGGACTCTCAGCTTTTATTGCTTAGTATGGGGTTCTCAACTTTCCTAATGCTGTGATCCTTTAATACAGTTCCTCATGTTATTGTGATCCCAACTATAAAATTATTTTTGTTGCTACTTCTTAACTGTAATTTTGCTGCTGTTAGGAATCTTAATGTGAATATCTCTGTTTTCCGATGGTCTTAGGCCACCACTGTGAAAGGGCCATTTGACCCCCACTGCCAAAAGGGTCATGGCCCACAGGTTGAAAAATCACTGCTCTAGTGAATCTGGTCAGTTTCAGGGACTTCCTGCAGCTATTCTGGGTTATTTACCTTCCTGTTTAAGGAACCCGCAGGATGTAATGTTCTAATTTCAGAGAAAACTGTTGCATAACATCCATATAGACATACACTTATATTTCTGTATGTATTGTGTGTATAATAAAACCATGATATGTTAGAGTTGATCTAATACCTCTAGTTTTAATTAAATACCCCAGGGTTCATTTTAGCATTCCCTTTTGCTTAATTTGTAATTTCCCAATCATGAGCCTAGTTCTCATTATCTGAAAATATTTACTTGTTTGTTCAATTCTAGTACATAATTTCATAATTATGATCTCATATCCCCATTAGAACCATTTTACCACCTGCATTGATATATAATGCTTTGCCTTAGCTTAGACGGTTTCATAAACCAGTGAGGTGCAGGCTTTTCTGCTTCTCTTTCATTGTACCAATGTGCTGTCCCACCAGCCCTGCTGTGGAGCACCCCTCAGCCTCAACAGAATGTACTGCCATACTTTAAATTTGTGCCAATAGTAGGTGAGAAATGTTATTTTGGCACTGTTTCATTTGCATTTCTGGGGGTGCTATTCCTGGGTTTACTCTAGCTTCATCTTTTCTTTTTTCCTCTGACCTATCTTTCTTATCCTAGAAGTTCTACAATGAAATCTATGTGTTGTTATGTCCCCATCTGTCTTCTCTGTCTAGTCTTTGTTTCAGAAAGATAATTGCTCTAACTTAATATAAAATCATTTTGGATTGTGTATTTTACTGTTAAAATGCCTTTTCTACCTTTTCATATTCAATGCTTTGAAACTTAAAAGATAAAGATTTTTAAAATACCTTTGTTTCATCTTCCTAATGATTCCTGTATCCCAGTCTTCAAGTGTGGGAGTTTCTATCTGAAATGGACATGTCTGCAGTATTCTGTTTCCAAACCAAAACTGACAGAAGAAAATGACAGCTGGGTTGTTAGCATTCAATATTTTTACTGGAAGTATATTAGGATTTGTGTTTAAAATTTTTTATCAAGGCCAAGTACTCCAAGTGTTAGTGTCATTGCTCTGGAGATGAGTTAGGGAAGAAAAGGGACCCTGCTCCCCTGCTAGCCTTTTCTGCCTTTTCAGTTTGGGACAATACACATACATTTCATCCAGAAACATACAAACCTTACACATGGGCTTGCACACACCATTGAAGAAATGCAATGCCAACTACTATGGCACTGTGGAGGATGCATCAGTAAATAAGAATGCCGGGTGAAATACTGAAAAACAAAGTAAACTGAATGTACCTCTTAGCTAACATGGATGTAAAAAAGACTCAGCGAGGTGAGCAGGAACCCAATGAGGTAGGGGGACCAGGAGCTGGCTTTTGCCTGAAGGTGCTTGTCTAGCTAGGGAGACTGACCTGGATTCCCAGCTTATGATCCTGGGGCAGAATGAATAGCCTTAGGGCCTGGTGGAAATGAAGTCTATTACAGGTTCTTTCAATAAAGTGAACTATCTCAGAGCAGCAAATTAAAAATAAGTTCCCACTGGCCTTTTTTAGCTCCTGGAAATAACTCTGATCCTGAACGTGCAACATTCTGAGAATTTATAAGAAAAACCAAGCCTTTATTCTGATTTCAGCTGGAATCTACTATCTGGAAAGTATAGACATGGAGTTGGGGATGGAGTATTAGAAACCCATGAACTATAGTTTTCCTTTGTTGTTAAGAAGAAAAGCAAATCTTGTCTGGAGGAGGACACCTCCTTCTCAGGCCTCATACATATTCCACAGCTACTGTTCTGAGATATGAACAGCTAGCTCACAGAAGACAAACAAAACAAGCAACTACGAACCTCAGACCACACAGGAGACCTCAACGTTCCAGCACAAACATTGCTGCATATATGGCGCAATAGAGAGTATGAAATAAGTGCCGATAGTTCCAGATACAAGAGGCCTGAAGATGACCATGATGTTGAATGAAAATAGCAAGTCCCAGAAAAACATCCACAGTGTGGTTCCATTGAGCTAAAGAGACCTAATATAGATAAACCCAAGTACTGTTTTAGGAGTACAATCCTAGGTGCTAAAAAACACAGAGAAAAGCTCAGGGTCTCAGTGCTACCCTCATCCATGTCACAAAGCTATGGTTTAAGGAAACTGCTTATTGGATGTGATTTTTTTCTCTATTCTTCACAGAAAAAACAAAAACAACAAAAAACCTTAATTAGCTTGGAATTATTATTGCTCATGTTGCTATTTCTTTTATTTTGCAGCAAGATGAGAAGATGAAGTAGACAATGGGACCTAATTGTTCTCAGTTCTCAAAGCACAGATCAGAAGAGAAACGTAACTAGGACCAAGACATGAAACATGAAGAATATTCTGTTTGGTTTTCACATGAAGAAGAGTTCTGTTGTTTTCTTTCTTTTTCATTTTGGTGGGGGTGGAGAGGGTGGGGGGTGGTTTATGGACTATTGGTTTGTCTATTCTTAAATTGAGGTGTTTGTGCATGAAGTAGCTGTATTTCAAATAGCAAACTTTCAAGAAGCATTGGTTGCCTCATAACTTATTAATTTAAATTTCTATAGAATATCATTTAACCATTCAACTATTTTCCTTTTAAACAAATAAATACTTTTGCATTGGTTATCTCATATATCAGGATATCTTGTTTTTTTGCTTTTGAGCCTTTTAGTATACATGAAGATCAAAGAGGGTTTGAAAATCATCTTCTGTCCTAGCCTGTTGCCATTCTGCTTTTAGAATGAACACTTTTTTTTTTTTTAAATCACTTCAGCTATATGTAATCTTATGGCTCAGGCAGTGGTAGCTGTGACAGTTAATATGATCTCTGCCGGATCTAGGATCACATTGGAGACGAGCTCTGGGGATGTTGTGAGTGGCTTTCTAGACTAAGGAAGGTGGGAAGGGCGGCGCAGCTCACAGATGGGTCGTATATGAAGGAAAAGGAGAAGTTGAGCCCAGGACCAGCATGAATCATTGCTTCCTGGCTAGGGGTGAGATGGGAACGGTCACCTCACATTCCTGCTGCCGAGCATTCTCTACCATTCTGGATTGGATCCCTTCAAACCACAAACTGATAAACCCTTACTCAAGTTACTCAAGCTACTCCATCAGGTATTTGTCCCTGCAACCAGAAAAGTAGCCAATATCCTACTTTTCCAGATCTTATTTAAATTTTATTTATTCTTTTAATACATGTGTATTTGTCTATGTGAGTGAATGCCATGAGGATGGAGGGGACGCTGCCTGTGTAGGTGAGAGGGAGCCGCTGAAGCTTGAGTTACAGGCCATCATGAACTGCCCATGTGAGTGGTGGGAACTAAGCTGGAGTCCTCTGGAAGAGCAGTAAATGCTCTTAACCACTGAGCGAGCCATCTCCTCAGTCCCCATAAGGAAGGATGGATGGGTTTACTTAGTGTCCTGCCTTCTCTCTCTTTTAAATCTAGATTTATTAAAATTATGTGGGTGTATGCAGGAGTGAGTGCAGGAGCCTGAGGAATCCAGAAGAATGACATAGGTGCTGGAACTACACTTGGGTTCTCTGAAAGAACATGAACTGAACCGTCTCTAGCCCACTTTCAGGCACATTGCAATTTGTTTCTTACAATTTGAAGAAATAATCCTACTTGTGCCCACAGCTTTGGGGAGCCAAATATTAAAAACATAAGCTTATGGGGAGGATTCCTATTCAAATGCTTCCAGGTAAACAGTTCAATTAGAGTTAACCATTATTTCATTTCTATTAACATGACTGAAAAGCGCTTTGCCCTTAGTTTGACTTGTCTGAAGGTCAGATAACATGGACTCTTATCTAGAAAAAAAGTTACTTATTAGTAAACCCGCGATCTTCTCTTAGGAATATTTAACCATTAACAAAGGCATCTTTTGCTGGAGAACAGGGAGAAATAAGAGTTTTAAAACATGAGGCCAATTCATGTACAGCTACACTAGTATCACTCACTCAACCCGAATGATCTCCAAAATTAATGATTTTGAAAGTCAAAGCAAATGAAACTGAAGAGTTTTATTTTCCTTGATTATAATTTCCCAGCCATTCATAGCTTTTCTTATCTAGTCACATGACTTTCCTTAAAACGTTTGCTAGTGGTGGAAAGAGCATCTTTGTCTTGTCCCTAATTTCTATGAGAAGGCCTCTCCTGAAGAAGGTGGTGGTGTCATGGCCAGAAAAACTATGTTATGATCACATATCAGCATAGAGAGTCATATTGGAGAGTTTTTGAAAACCCAGTTGATACTGACTTTGTCAAATGATGCTTGGCACTGATAGAAATTTGATTAGCACCAACCAAGAGATAAAATCCATAATTACTGTTTGCTGTAGTCTAAAGAACTGAGAAGGCAACGGGGAGGAGCACCTGGAGTACCACAAAAGTGACTCCAGAAATCACCCACACACCTGTGTCTGAAGTGGGACACAGAAAGAATGGAATTAACCTCCAAGGCAGCCTGGGGAGTTGGCTCAGAGCTTAAAAGCACAGGTTGCTCTTCCAGAGGAGCCAGTTCAATTCCCTGTAACCACATGGTAACCATCTATATGTAACCACAACCATCTATAATGAGCCTTGGTTCCCTCTTCTGGCCTGCAGGCATATGGACAGGCGTATACACAATAAACAAATCTAAAAAACAAAACAAAACACACCTCCAACTGTGAGTCCCAGGTCTCCTGCTGTTTCCCCAGAAGAGGTGTGATGACTCTGATCTGCTAGTGTGGGCCAGCAGATGCTGCTGGAGTAGGAAGTATGGACTCTCAGTAACATTAATAGCACAGTGGTCTAGGACCATTTGTTCTCCAGTGCACTGATAAGATGAACACACCCAGAGATTTGGTGATACTGAAACCTTGTGTTGTTTTGCTGGCTTCCAAATGCAGGAAGAATTACAAGTTGAGTCACTTTAAACCAAACTCCACTTTTTAATGCATGCCAGCCATCATCTCAACTCTAACTTGACACATGCCTGTATGATACCAAGACTGAAATTTTCTGTTCTTTGCTAGCTGACCTGTTTTAACACTTCCAATGGGGCCACCAGAGGAGAAAAGTACAGAGGGCCAAGGACTTCACTTGCCCCTTCCTAATTACTGACACATTTGTCAACGTCACCCTAATAACCGCATTTTGCCCAACGGTATCAGTTGGTTCCGGTTGTCAGCTTGCTTCAGCCTTCCCAGAATCACCTGCTGTTCAGTCTGGAGTTGTACACCTCCATGAGAGGCCACAGCCTGCCTTCTCACAAGACCCCTCCTCCCTTGCAGCCCTCCTCATACCTCTCAGGTCTAGCCCCTGAAATGCCCCCTAAGTTATTGAGAAAGACTGGGCAGTGACCTCCCTCAGAGGTTCCCCAGATATCTAGGTTTTATTAATCCAGCCCCTTCCCTTTGTTTTTTGTTTTTGTTTTTGTTTGGTTTTTTGGCTTTTTCGAGATAGGGTTTCTCTGTGTAGCTTTGTAGACCAGGGTGGCCTCGAAATCACAGAGATCTACCTGCCTCTGCCTCCCCGAGTGCTGGGATTAAAGGCATGTTCCACCACTGAGAGGTGCCACTTCCCTTTGTTACAACAGTTGGTTCTTGCACGTTGCTCATAGGAAAGATTTTTTGACATTATCCAGGAATTTTACATATGCATCTATCATTTGTTTCTGCAATCCCACTTTTGGGAAACTATCAAAAATTCTCTTAGACAAATGTCAGGGTGCCATTGTTTGTACTAACAAACAAGAGCAGGAAAGACATCCTAATACCACTACCACAACTCTAACAGCTGCCAATGGATGGCAGGTCGTTTGAAGTCCCCATGAAATGAAAGCATCTTTTCACTAAGTTGGTGACCGAGAAAGGGAAAACTGTCATTGGAGAAGATTCAGTTTACATCTTCAGCAGAATGTGCTGCAGGGATAAAAAGAATTAAACACCCAACAGTTTTATTGGTACTTTAATATTGATACTTTTGTTTTTGAATAGATGTATGGAAATAAATAGCTTGGGTTTTTTTTTTTTTTTTTGTATTTCTGTGTGTGTGTGCGCTCGCGAAGGTACATGTGAGTGTGTGTGTGTGTGTGTGTGTGTGTGTGTGTGTGTGTGTGTGCCTGGGACATGAGAAAAAGGAAATCAGATTACCTAGAACTGGAGTTATGGATGACTGTGGGGGTTGAGAATTGAACCCTGGTCCTCTGTTAGAATAACAAGTGCTCTTCACCTCCTGTATTTTAAGATTTTAGAATCCAGATTGTTGGTGTCAGGGAAATAGTACAATTAATTCTAACTCTTACTCTGCACTATTGTTGAGGCAGAATGCCCAACACTGGACAGTTTATAAGGAAGACAGGTTTGTTCTAGGCCTGGTTTCTGGAAGCTCTTCACCTGTGAGCCATCTCCCCAGCCCCTGTCAAGCAGTATTCTTTAAAAAAAAAAAATGTATGCCAGGTATGGTGACACATGCCTGCACACCTTTAAACCCAGTGCTCAGGAGTCTGAAGCTTATAGGTGTCTGTCAGTTCAAGACCAATTAGTTTCCAACTAGCCATAGCTATATAGTGAGACTCTGCCACAGGAAAGGAAACAGGGAAGGGATGGGGGGGGGAAGGAAGTAGGGAAGGAAGGAAAGCAGGAAGGAGAAAAGGAAGGAACAAGGAGAGAAGGAAGGCAGGAAGAAGGAAGGAGAGTGCACACACGCATGCCTTGAGTCTGCTGATGCATTTAGCGGTAAAACACTGTGTTGAAATTTTCTGAAGACACCCAGGAAGCCAGGAGGTGTTAACTCCTGCTGGAGTTATGGAAATGTGGAATACCCTTCTATGTACAAACTTTGCAAGTTTTCAAAGTGAAAATGTTGTGTAGCCCAGCACTCAGGAGGCAGAAGCAGGCAGAGATCTGTGAGTTCGAGTCCAGCCTGATCTACAAAGAGTTCCCAGACAGCCAAGGCTACACAGAGAAACCCTGTCTTGGGGGTAAAGGGACAATGTGTTTGCATGAACAATATAATCTAGGAAGGTATACTAAGTGAAACAGTCTGAAAATGAGTTTGATCATATTTGAGATTTGCCAAGATTTATAATGTAAAGACAGAGCCAAAAAGTTACCTTCTTTCTCAAGCATGTAGATAAGTATTCCCAAGTAAATAAACACAGTTATTTGTTGTTAAGGGCACTGGACTCTCAGGATGTGACTCAGCAGTCTGACCTCCCCCTAAACAAGCTGGGAGGTTCAAAGCAACCAGAAGCCATGCCCAATAAGCCAGCATTGGCACCAGTTACAAAGCAATGATTGGGGACCTGATCTGCAGCACTGCTATGATAAGCAACCCTTTGCATCGATGCCAAAAGAGTTCATTGTGTCTCCCTCTTGGCACACTCAGTAGGGGTCAAGAAAGTTTTCCTGTTAAGTCCAGGACAGCCACCAAAGCCAAGAGAAACCCTGTCTCGGGGAAAAAAAAAAAAAAAAAAAAGAATTGGCAGCACTGACTCTTCTGACTCTTCCAGAGCTTTCTGGGTGGGTGGAGGCCTGAGGCTCGTGCAAGCCACTCCCCTCAGCCTCAGGCAACTTATTCTCTCCCAGGGCTGGAGCTGCTCAGAACCTTCAGGGACCTCAGGAGTCATGGATCCCCTGCAGCAGCTGATCTTCTTTGTGAATGGCAGGAAGGTGAGCTCCCTCTGGATGCCCAGGCAGGACAGGCCCTGCCCTTGTCCCTGGCCTTCCCAATCCTTCCCATTTTGCCCCTCCCAATTTTAGTGAAGCATGTGTTTCAACATTGGTTAGCAAGTGAAGGGATGTTCAGAGAAGCATGAGAAGCCACTGGAGAGAAGGTTCCCATGAAAAGCCAGACTTCTGTGACTCAGATCTGCCTTTGTAATGACTCCTGGAAGACCTTCAGGGTGCTCTGGTGACCTGTGCAGCAGGCCTCTGGCTTTTGATTTTTGTTCTACAGGAGAGAAACTCTGAATGCAAATGTAGTAAAAGTTAAAAGTCCTTGTGCTGTCTGAGTTCACGTGGTACAAGTCAGCTTGATGTTTATCAAAGAGACTGTGCCTGGAGTTTTAAGTTTTCAAACACAAGGACTCTGGTATTAATTTACTGATGTTGGTTACTCTCCAAGAAATCCTGATTCCAGGGTGGAAGAGAGGGTCCTAACATGTGTCTGGCTGGTTCAGGAATTCCCCGAGTGGCATGCAGGTGCAGGGCATGATATGACTGGGGTTTTAGAGCTGTCACTCCTGTAAGCCAGGCTCACAGGGGGCAGAGAGAACTGTTACAATTGTGCAGGCTCCATGTTGGTGGTGGCAGTGTACCCGAGAATCATTTTCAGACATTCAAGGAGCAGAACTTGGTGACACTGATTTCAGTGGATGGAAAGAAAGAAAAAGTTAGAAATAACCCAGGTTTCAAACCTTGGATGTCCTATCAGAGTGAGACTGTGAGTTGGTGTGAGAAAAGAAGGAAGAGAGTAAAGTAAATGAATTGCCATGAAGTTTGTCTGGGGGCCGAACATATCCCCTCGGAGGCGTGAGTGTGTGTGTGCGTGTGTGTGTGTGTGTGTGTGTGTGTGTGTGTGTGTGTGTGTGTGTGTGTGTGTGTGTGCAACACATTCTTCTGTATTGCATGTTCTGCAAAAACGGCTTGATTTTTCCTGCAAGGGCCTGAGTAGAGTTGCAGCAGGAGGCAGCACTGGGTGTGTGCCTTCTCTGCCTTCCTTCCCAGAGGGACAGAGTAACGCAACGTGAAGAAAGATGGCTAGGGTTTATGACTATATGAAGACGCCATGCTGCTGTTTGTTCTGTGAATGCCATAGGACATGAAAGCAGAAGAGGGGACCAGCTGGGAGACCTTAGTGGGGAGGAGAGAATAGAAACAACGTAAAAATGCCACAAATATGCTACTTGATGCTTTAACTTAAAACATTAAATTCAAATTTCATCTCATGTGTATGATGCTTTGCTTACATATATGTCTGTGTAGCACATGCCTGCTTAAAACATCAATTTTAAATATTTTAATCAAAGTAGAGAAAGTAGAATTCCAGGGAACCATGACCTTCCATCCTGTTTCAGTTCCTGAACCAGACTGTCTGCCAGCCCAGGTGCTTCAGTGTGCCTAGCTGCACAGTCTTTCCTAGCTGGGCACAGGCGTTCACTGCTTTAATCTGGATATTTGGGGGTGTGGTTTGTTTCTGTCTCCACTAACACAAGCTGTTGTTCCTGTGTGTGCAACTATGTTTCTCTTGAGCAGGTGGTAGAGCAACATGTCGATCCTGAAATGATGCTGTTGCCGTACCTGAGGAAGAATCGTATCCTTTGGTGTGGGTTGTGAGTTTGTGCGTGTTGAGTCTATGAGCCTGTGAGAGTCTGAGAGCATATGTGTGTGAACATGTGAGTGCATATATCTGGGAGTCTGTAGCATGTCTGGGTGTGTATTTGTATGTTCTTGTGTGTGAATTTGGGAGGAATGTGAGTGTGTGGATGAATGCAAGTCTTTGTGTGTGTGTTTGGGATGTAAGATGGTTGTGTTTGTCTGTGAGTGTTGTGTTGTGTGACTGTGGGAGAGTGTGTGTTTGAGTGCATGAAAGTGGGCATGCATGTAAGTGTGTATGAGTATGACTGTATGCTATAATGTGTTAGGTATGTGTATGAGCCCTGTGTGTGTGTGTGTGTGTGTGTGTGTGTGTGTGTGTGTGTGTGTGTGTGTTTGAGAATGTATTAGTGAGCCTGAGTATGTGTGCAAAAGTGTTTGCAAGTGTGTTTGTGTGTGAGAATTTAGGGGAGTTGGAATATGCAAGAGTTTTAGGTGTGTGGATACAGGTCCATGAGTGTGTATGCATGAGTGTGACTGAATGAGCATATGTAAATGCATGAGTGTCTGAGTGGGTTTGTGTGTGAGAGAGCATTTTAGTGAGAGTGTCTGTGATTGTGTATATGTGAATATGCGCATGCGTGTGTGTGTGTGTGTGTGTGTGTGTGACAGTAGATGAATTGTGTGAGAATTACTGTCCTTGTGTGTTTGTGTGATGTGAGAGTGTGTGTGTGTGTGTGTGTGTGTGGTTGTTTTTTGGGGGGGTGTACGTTGAAGTAATGAATGTATGGATGTGTGAGACTTAAGTGTAGCTTTGTGATGTGTTTGAGTGTGTGAGTGGTATGTTTGAGTGTGTGAGTGGTGTGTCTGAGTGTGTGAGTGGTGTGTTTGAGTGTGTGAGTGGCATATTTCAGTATGTGAGTGTGTGTGTTTGAATGAGTGTGTTAGTGTTCTCTTAACCTCTTTTTGGCAGGAATTGGGTGGTGTAAAATGGAGAAACAAGCAGGGGATTAAAGAGAAGGATGTTGAAAAGCATTAATTAAGAATCCTCTAGAATTAACAGACAATATCCATACCTTATCTTCAGTGACTGATGTTTATGCCATGGGAGAAAGAAAACACCAAAGTCTTCCAAGAGTAAATGAAAAATGGGAAGTGCATGGTGGTGACACCTTTGATCCCAGGACTTGGGACATAGAGACAGGCAGATGTCTGTGAGTTCAAGACTAGCCTACCTACATTATGAGTTCTAGGACAGCCAGAGCTGTTACACAGAGAAACCCCATTTCAAAAACCATTAATAACAATAATAGTAATAGCAATATACAATAATAATAATTAATAGTAAGAGAAGAGATTTGAGGGAGCATTCAGAGGTTTCTCTGACTAGATGCAGACAAATGACTTACTGTGTTCCTAGTGTGACACAGTCGGTTCATAGAGTATTTATAATGTAACATTTTGCACATTCCATCAGAGGCCTCCATAATGCTGAGGGCAGACATGGAGCCACCCCCACCTGCAAATTTTCACAACACTTCCATCCACACACGCTTCTTCAGCCTGGCCCTCCTCTCGGCAGCTGTGTTCCAGCTTCATACAGAGGGCGGCGCAAGCTGCAACACACAAAGGAGGCAGGGAACTACAAGACTTAAGTAACAGCCCCTGGAGAATCCACACTGAACTTTCCTATGCGTGTCTGTGATGGTGCTGCGTCCTAAGTCAGGGCTGTTCTAGAAAGAAAACCGTAGCAAACGCTGTCTTTAACTGAGCTTCTTCCAGTCCGACTCACAGGCACAAAGTATGGCTGCGGAGGCGGAGGCTGTGGGGCCTGCACAGTGATGGTCTCACGATACAACCCCAGCACCAAGACGATCAGGTACCTCCCAGCAAAGCCCAGCTCTGCGTGAACTCTGCAGCTCTCAGCTTCATCTTCTTCCTTCACGTGGTGAATGTGTTGGAAAACTACTGTGTGGAAAGACCTATGCTAAGCACTGAGGAGGGTGACATCTCCTAGCTCCCATGCATGCATTCTCCATCCCTAAGTCTGAGAGCTCTGCTTCAAGAGACAGTTAGATGGCGTCACTCTCCTACCTGAAACCACCAGTGGTTTCCTATTTTGTTTACACCCTGTATTTATCTTCCATGCATTATCGTTTCACACATTTATCTGTCCTGGCCTCTCTCCCCTCCTCTTCTGGGACTCCACTCCTGCATTTGTTATACCACTTTCCTCATTCCCCTTATTCCAGATGAGGCCTAGGATCTGAGCAGCAGCCAGGGCTCTGCCATGCCTGCATTCCCTGGGAAATCTCCCTGCTTCCCAGCCTGGCTGCCAGCTCTTTAGGATTCTGAAAGTTGCCTTTGGGCTCCTCTCTTGCAGTCTGTGCTTCAGGAGATCTTTGGTCACCATGCTGCCTTATTCTTAGCCCCTAATGATGACAGTGTACTCAATGGAAGCTTAACGTTTTCTCTCAGTTCTGCCCATCATGAGCTTCTTCGTTCGGGGCCTGGGGAATCTCTTTCAGCTCCTTCCTTGCCTCTGCTTTGAGCCACTTCCCCTGCTGCCAGGCACCCAGTGCACACTGCTGGGAAGACTCCAGCTTTGGGTTTGAAGCCATTATACCATCCCACTTGTGACCATTAATGGTTTGCTGACAGTCACTATGGTTTCTGTCTACTCTAACATAAGGCAGACTCTTCATTTTCTTACATTTCAGAAACTCAACAACTGAATCTTAGGGATGAGAACAAACTGTTCATGTGTCTTCTCTCTTATTAAGAACTGACACTTAGTAGAATGTAGTGTTTTTATGCTTCTCATGTGCTCTATATGAGATGATATGTATGTATATATCATTTATATACATAAAACGTTTAAATATATACATGTTAAATATACATACATATAACATTTTAATTTCTTAAGAATGTCATACATATATAGAATTTATTTTCATCGTATCTCCCCTTCTCCCTCTAATTCCTTCTGCTGCACCCCACTCACAAGTCATGTCTTTTTCTTTATAACCCGCTGAGTCCAGTTTGTACAACTCATGGACTCACGGGTGTGGCATCCACCTGACCTCGGCTGACCTCCACATGCCACACCCTTAAGAAAACTGACTCACCTTCCTCCAGCCATCAATTGCCAGCCAACAGCTTTTGAGGCAATGAATCATTACATATGCTTTTATAGATTTTCTGGCTTATTTCTGTTTTAATTCAAGACAGTCTTACAGTTTGTTACATCTAAACTCTGTGGTTGGGCAAATTTAGCCCAGTGTTCAAACTCACCTTCACTAGGAAGCCCTGTCACTTGCTCCCTGGAATCTGCCTGGCGCACACTTGGGTAGCTTCGTTCTCCCCCTTTCACTGTGCTTCATCCTCACTGACTTTTCCTCTGTCTCTTTCTTTGTACACATCTGAGTTCCACACTTCAGGGCCCAAGCATATGCTGTCCTTGTGCCGTTCATGCAGAACTCCTTCAAATCACACAGATTTTAGAGGAAGCATTATTATGCTGGCTCCTCCCTGATTACCCACACAGACAATGCTCTTCCCCGGCATTCATTCATTCACAGTCCCCTCCATTCATTCATATTCTTCACCTCCATTCATTCATTCATTCATTCATTCTCTTCACCTCCATTCATTTATTCACATCTCCATTCATTTACTCACGATTCCCTCCATTCATTCATTCTCTTCACCTCCATTCATTTATTCACAGTTCCCTCCATTCATTTATATTCTTCACCTTCATTCATTCATTCATTCATTCTCCTCACCTCCATTCATTTATTCACAGTCCCCTCCATTCATTCATATTCTTCACCTCCATTCATTCATTCATTCATTCATTCTCTTCACCTCCATTCATTTATTCACAGTCCCCTCCATTCATTCATTCCCTTCTCCCCATTCATTTATTCACGGCACTTCTCACAGTCTGTGCACTGGAGACTTGTCTGTCTTCCTCAACTAGAACACACACTCTGCTGAGATAGATCTGTCTCTGTTCACTGGTGAATCCCAACACCTGCAGCTCTGCCTGGCATGTAGTTAGTCACCCAGTATTTATGTTTGCTTATAATTAAGAGATAGCTTTTCAGTCTTTTGTTCATATCATGTGGAAGAAAATTTCACATATTGCTTAAACATGCAATTTTTAAAAATTTTAATGAATCCCTTTCAAGTAATGAATTCAATTTAATGGCTTTGTGTGTTACATCATTTTGAAGCAGCAAAACAAACCCATAATAGGGGATTCTTTTTAAGGCTTTATCAATAAACCTTCTAATAGATAATGTTTACATCCATGACCATCTACTTATGATATTCTACAGAGGTGTGCATGAGGAATTAAAGAGCATGTGCATTTTAAAGTTATTTTTTGTCTTCCAAATGCACTGTCTCCCAGAAGAACTCTGAGAGTGTATTTACATTCATGAGTGGTAAGAATCCCATTTCCCCAAGCCTTTATTAATAATAGACAATCTAATATTTGAGAACATTTGCAATTTTATTTGATTAAATGGTGCTTCTCAATGTTTAGTTCAAACCTTTGCTGATTATGATGGGCTGTGAACATTTGCCTCTTGTGTGGATCCCATCTGTGGTTGTGGTCAGGAAAGGAGAGCATTTTCGGTGTTGTTGGAATTGGGCATTTTTGGCAGTGGTCCTGAGGGTGGAATAGCTCTTCACCTGACACTAGCTCTTCCTCTGAAGAGCAAGCCACACCACACTCACTTCATTGCCCAACCAGCCTTGGCCCAGCTGCACCTGCAGGATGAAAGCAGCTTCAGGCAATTAGAGAGTGTCAGCCCCAGTCTGAAAGGGAAATGATTAAGTTGGTTGATGCTTTCAAGAATTGGAATTATGAGGTCTAATTTTAATTCTGCCACTGGCACTCCAGCTGTGACCCTGAATAAATCACTCTGATCCTCAGATCTGGTTCTGAAAAATGAGTTTGTTCTGAGAATGAAACACAGATTCAGAACCTGGGACATCACTCCTGACCTGCTTATGGGAGGTGCCCAGGGGTGCTCTGTCCCCTTTCCACTGGATGTCATGTAATTTGTCACCTGTGCTTCTCTTTTGCATTCTAAAGGCATCATCCAGTCAATGCCTGTCTGACCCCCATCTGCTCTCTGTATGGTACAGCTGTCACCACGGTAGAAGGCATAGGCAGCACCACGACCAGACTTCACCCTGTTCAGGTGAGGGTGCACTGCTCCCCCAAAGGGACTCTGGGTCCCAAAGACTCAAGAGTAGCAAGTCTGGGCCCTGCTGCGTGGTCACTGAGAGCAGATGACAGGCAGTGGCGCTGAGACTAAAGCTGGGATGCTGGGATATATGAGTGACTGACTTCTTGGGAAGGCAGTTTTGGAAGACTAGAAGAGGCCCCTTTCTTTGGGAAATGCCGACACGGCCAGCTTTGTTTCCTCTGTGTTCCAATCAGAGGGACCTCTCCATCTTGTGTCTTCCAAATAAGAAAGAAACACCACCATGTGCATTGATGCATACAGTTTTTGGTTTGTTGTTGGAAAGTGAAAGATAACTAGATTTAAAGCCTGAATTAAAAGTATCAGTCCCCTCCAATACCAAAAGATGTGTTGGATTGGACTTGACAGAGTACAGACTCTGTCTGTGGGTCTGCAGCTTTTCTTAGAGTGATGCCCTGCAGAGGGCTGTTGCTCAGACCTAGACAAGTTACATCAGTGTACATGACCACCCACCCCAAAAGTATCATTGCTCCTTGTCTGGACCCAGTTATTGAGGGCCATGTATGTGGAGTGGACACAAGAGGGAAGAGGTAGGAGCCACATAGGAAATAGCCTAAATCCACCTTCTGTAGATGTGATAAAATCTTGGGTTTAATGTTCTCAAACCCCATTAAGCTAAAGGAGGAGGATGCTGCCTGGACAGCCTGTGAGACTTGACTTCATGCAGGCAAAGGGACCCTTTAGATTTTACTCTCACAGTGAGTTTCATTGATGCAATGCTCTGGGAGACAGCTCCATGCAATGCTCTGGGAGACAGCACCAGAATGTCCTTGTCTCTTTAAACCCCAAAGTGAAAATGATGGGGAAGGAAAAAGTATGGAGGAAATAAAGGCAATGTTTATTTCTTCATTGGATCCTGGGTCGAGTGCCTTGAAAACTCCTACATGCTAGAGCATTAACACATCTGTGGGAAGATGGAAATGCTCATGGAGAGGGGCATGCCCATGTTCGTGCCCAAGTATGTGCTCTAGCATGCTTTTTTTTCAGATATTTCCAACTTAAATATAATCTGGTCATTTCCTCCAAGGACTTCCTCTACTGCAGTGGTTCACACCCTCACTGCATACTGAGGGGTCTTTAAAAGACACACAGTTACCTCACCTGACATTCTAAAATTCTGGTGACCTGGCATGCTGCTGGGGTGGGGCTGAAAAACTACCTGCCATTCACCCTCTGAGCCACTGTCTGAAGTCAAGTCAAGAAGCTTATGGGGCTCAACAGTCAGAGAGTGGCCAGCCGAAGGGAAGCCACCTGCGATGTGAGCTTTGGGGGCCTCCTCTCCAAGTTCAGTGAGCACAAGAATGTCCTGGGGACGCTGCTCTGATTTTGTTGACCTGGAGGAGAGTGCCGAGTCTGCATTTCTAACCTTGTGCTTCCAGGAGAGGATCGCCAAGTGTCATGGCACGCAGTGTGGATTCTGTACTCCTGGGATGGTGATGTCCATGTATGCACTGCTCAGGAACCACCCAGAGCCCACGCTCGATCAGTTAACGGACGCCCTTGGTGGTGAGTATCTCTTATTTTTAAGTCATGATGACAGAAATAACTGGATACCTACCATGTCACGTGCTGAATTAAATGCTATTTTGAAATTCATTTAAATATATTTATAAAATACTTACCATTATCATCTTGTTTCGTAGATGGAGCATTGGAGATTTAGAGGAGGGGTATTAGAAATTGTCCCTCCTCTATGTAGAAGCGTTGGTGTCTTGCAGTCATTCTGCAAACTGGATCTAAACATTGTGTTTGACAGATGGGTTTCTCGAGGCTCTTCCTTTCTTACCACACTGTTTATTTGTTTTCCACAAACATCAGAAGGCTGGGTTATTCACACACCCTGGGAAAGACATGTCATGACTGAATGCTGCACTTTAACCATGTTTCCTTTTGGCTGAGTATGTTGCTGGAGTCCTAGGAAGAAGCCTGACTCTGGGGAACCCCTGCAAACCAGGTTCCAGCCCTCATTCTGGAAATCCATTGGAAAAGTGATGAGGAAAGGAATTACATTTTCAGTGGGATTATACTGGGAAAAGAAGGGAGATTGAATGTCTCATGACCCTGTCTTCGGGACACTGACATGAGAGCCTTGGGTTTAAACAGAGGGCAGAGTGAAAAAGCAAATGGTAGGGGACTGCACAGCTGTGCCTTGGTGTTGCTGTCAAGGAATTTGCTGTTGCTCAGGGATCATCTATCTCCATGGTGTCACTGGAGGTTTATCTGTCAAGCCTGTGACCCCGGGATTCAGACTCAGGAGATGGTTGCTCCTTAATCGAGCAGGCTCATGCTGGATAATCTGTCTGCAGGGCTCTGCTGTTCTTGGGAGTTATAGGACAGCAGTAACAGAAGGCCTCTGGGTACCACTCCAAGGGGTCTGGACAGGACATTTGTAACTGTCTCTGTAATTCTTGAAAACACCTTAGTTGTCTGTGTGTGCTCTGCCTTGACAAGAAAGGAATACTGGCTTTGGATGAATAGTCTAAAGGATTTCAGACCTCTATGCAGAGTCAACCTGAACTCTCACTAAAGTGTGAGGTGGAGACATTTGGAAATGAAATCAGAGGTGGCAGTGCCATGTGAAGTTTAGTTTCTCTCATTTGCTGTATGCCCAATGCTGGAGTCAACAAAAGATTCTTTAGCAAAACCAGCTTCTATGTCCTGTGACAGATGTGCTCACCACCACAGAGCACTGGTCAGAGGGGTGTTGCTGAGTACAGCTGTAATCAGACTGAAATGTGCTAGTGATGCTTATTTTAATGATGTCCCTCTCTGGCACGAGTGCACACGTTTGTGGTGTGTGTGTGTGTGTGTGTGTGTGTGTGTGTGTGTGTGTGTGTGTTCATCCAGAAGATTCTGAATATATTTTAAGCCTTAATAGCTTCTCAGATTCTCTGTCTGCCTAGTGAATGCTCCCCAGATCTATTTGTCTTTGTCTCCCACCTCTTATTTCTCTGCTTAGGAAACATGAGCCTAATGCTTGCAAGTTTACTTCCTCTACAAAATGTTTCAGGGGCATTCAGAGTGAACACAGGCAGAGAGGTCTGACCTAGCACCTAAACTGGCTGCTGCCTGATTTCCTGGAGGTTGCATTGTTGCTTTAGGGTTGTTTAGGATGCTTAAGGCATGTGGGACCTGGGGGTGGTAGTGTACACTTTTAATTCTAGCACTCTGGAAGCAGAGGCTTGTGGATCTCTGTGAAATTGAGGCCAGCCTGATCTACAAATGAGTTCCAGGATGGCCAGGGATACACAGAGAAACACAGTCTTGAAAAACAACAACAACAAAAAATTTGTAGAAAATGTATGAATAATGAAGATTTGAGGAAACCTGCCACCAGAGAACTTGTTCTAGTGCTGTTTCTAAAATAAACTCAGAAGCAGGGGAAACTGGCTTGGTCAGTCAGTGTCTGGCATGAGGACCTGAGTTTTGACCACTGCCACCCACATAAAAATCTGGGAGTGATGGTGTGTAACCACTGCACTGGACAGGAGAACCCCTAGAGCTCATTTTCCAGCCAACTTAGTAGAACTGATGAGTTCTAGATTCACTGAGAGACTCTGTCTCAAAAGTACATGGAGAGCAATTGAACAAGACAGCCAGTGTCAACCTCTGTGCTCTCCACATGTACTCACACACACTTGTACACACACCAGCAGATGTGTACATAGACCACACACACAAATAAAACATGACCTCATAGTGGGGACGGAGTAAGGACACAGAGCCATTGTGAGAGAAACACTGGCCGAACCATTTATTGTTAATAACTTGTGTGCCTGATTGCCTCCCAGGTTCAGAAAGGACCCATTTTCCACCCTTCTTTACTGTTACAGAACAACTTTAATCAGCTGAAACTTCACTCTCTGTCTCTCCTTCTTACTTTGCTTTGCCTCTGTCAAAGTCTGATAGCTGCCACAGTAAGTATTAATAATGAGAGGAACTTTCCTTTAAAAAAAAAAAAAGAAGAAAATCCTTCCTCCTTATAACAACAGGAATGGATCATAGCACACGATGCTAAGAGAAACAAGCCAGACCCAGAGGAGCAAACACCGTATTGTACAAAGAATAGTAAATTAGAAGCAGAGAATAAAATAGTGATCTAATAATGACTACCTGAGGTAGGAGAAGGAGAAAATGAGGAATTATCAATGAAAGGTTACAAAATTTGTTATGCACAATGAGCAAGTCCAATAAATGCAACTTGGTTACCACAGCTATCTAAACAGTTGCTGAGAGGGTAGGTCTTCTGTCAAATGCCTTCTTTCTGGTTGAAGGTCAAGTACATAAATGGCATAAGGACACAGTGGTAGATCCACTCACTGTAATGACTTTGGGGATGGCTCTTCTGGTGCACACTATCTCCAGATACATCAATCACTAAACAGTTGATTAGACATGCATGTTCTTTATGTCAGTAGCGTCTCAGTAATGTGGCTATTGTTTTAAGTTTAGCTCTCGATTGTAACTGCAGAACAAGTTTTGTCTCAAAATTGTGTCATTTAACCATCTGTCTCAAGAGGAGGGTATAAAATGTGTTTACAGAGAATAAGTACAGATGGCTGAGGATTTAAAATATACTGCAGGCCTCTTGACTAACTATCCCAAGATGCTGATGCACAAATGAAATTTCAAACACAAGATTTCAGAGTTAAGACATCAAAGGGTTTTCTTTTAAGATGGGGTCTTTCAGCAGTCATTCACTTGGTGCCTCATGCCTCTGTCCGGGGCACTTGAGTAACAAGACTGGCTCTGTCTTCTTCAGGAAATCTGTGTCGCTGCACTGGATACAGGCCCATAATTGATGCATGCAAGACCTTCTGTAAAGTAAGTAGAAAAGAGTACATGGTCAAGGGCAGTCCCCCCCCCCAATGAAACAAAACAGTGTAGGAGTGGCTCATTGTGTTTATAGCAGTGGTCATTTTTACTAATACAGGATCACTTCTCATCTCAAGGTCTACAATTCCTGTGTTAAATTTCGTCTTGGGCAGGAGGCTGACCCTCCTTGCCTGGGTAGTCAAACTGTGAGCATCCATCAGTTTGTCATCGGCCATAAGTCATTCTTTCTAAGAAGTTGCTCGTGACCTGTTTGCCTAAGTTAGTGATCCTGACTGAGTGCCCATAGCCTTCTGCAAACATGATCTGTCTGTGAGTGACACAGTGTAACACTGGTCACAATATGGTCTAGTTGTCCCTGTAACCATTCCATGTGTTTAATGGACTGACTATTTGACAACAGAGGTTGTCCATCCCCAGGACAGGGTTACTATAATCTAATTGTAAGATACTCAATCACTAATATTAATAGAACTAACAAAAGCCTATGGAAGACTGATTTTTTTCTTTGTTTTTAAACTATTATATAAAGGAAATGCTCTGTGGAATTTTAATGCATATTCAGTCATGGTGGGTCCTCCCCCACCACTGGAGGATCACCTCTGCAAGATAAACTATGGAATCAATGCCTCAGAGATAAGATCAGAGCAAGGTGTCAATTCTTCTTACTGCTATTAGTGGTATTTAAAATATTTTTAGTATCAATAATTAATTTGGTTAATGTTTATTGCTCTATGATAGGATTACCTAGTAAGACCTTTATAAGATTTACTAAGTAATCACTGGTATTTAGAATTTCTTGTATATTTGCTTTCATTAGAATTAGCTTGTATATGTTGAAGTATAAGTAGATTTATTTTACAACCCTTACAATATTGGTTCTACAGCTTCTATGTAGGCATCCAGCTAACAATAGAATCCCCATAGAATTCTGATGGGCTTTCTTTGTTTTTCTCCATCAGGCTTCTGGGTGCTGTCAGAGTAGAGAAAATGGGGCGTGCTGTTTAAATCAAGGAATAAATGGATTGGCAGAATTACCGGAAGGTGATGAGGTCAGTGAATGGCAAAGCTGTTATGAAGTTGTTGAAGATCTGAGCAGCTGCTGACCTAGTCTTTGGAAGAATCAGTGGCTGTCCGAGTTGATGACTTTGACTTTGTCAACATGTTCTCTCTCCCATTCTCACTGTCTCTATGTGTTCCACAAATTCAGCCCAGGAGGAAATTGAGGTGGAGAAAGTAGGGTGAACAGGTACTGTGGTACAGCTGGGTGAGAGGAATGGCTTCTAATCATTCTGTAGCACAGTGTTGTGTTTGTGTTTGATTATTAGTTGACTATTTCAGAATAACTAATAGAATCTTTAACAATTTCCACACAAAGAAACAACTCATGTCTGAGATACTAGATGCTAAACAATGACATGATCTTATCATGTATGTGTACTGCAGTGTCACTCTGTCCTACAAATAGATGCAATTAATGTAACAATTGAAGGCAAAGAATGTATTTTATAAGTCTGTCATAGCCACTTTGTCCCTCATTGCACACATCAGCCCTATCCAATCTCTACTATCTGCAGGAGAGAATTGATCTCTTGGGTCTCTCGATTTTTAAACAATGTTTTCAGTGACCAGTTGCAAAGTGGAGACAGAGTTGAAAGAACAAAGACAGAGAGGTGGCAACTCCAACTCTCTTGATTTCTCTGTGTCCGGTTGCTCCTGCCTGTCTCTTCCCCTGTCCCCAGACTCTAAGGGAATGTGTAGGGATCTGATGAGTGTAGAGGCACACTGACACCTTGAGTTATTAGAGGTCAGGTCTGCATTAGAACCCTTGACTGGCAGCTAGTATTGTGGCTGATTGGCCCCTTTTTGTCTTCTGAATGTCTGTCTGCCTTCTGCCCGGGGGTGGGAAGAGGTCTTGTGGAGCTCATTCTGTCCACAGACTTATCATATAACTAAGCCTGGCCTTGAATTCCTGCCTGTATCCCAAGTGCTGTGAATTTAGGCATGTGCAACCTACCTGGATAGTTTGACCATCTTCCTCCAGTCTATTTCCACAAATAATTTAATGTAGAGGTCCTTGACAATAATATAGTAGTCACCCATTACCTACAGTTCACCTTCCTGCCATCTGAGTCACTTGTGTTCAACCATACTTTGAAAATATAAGTGGGAAATTCTAGAAATAATTTATGTTTCAATATGCATGCCATTATGAATACTATGAGGAACTCTGAGTATTCTCGTCCCAGTCTTTCCTGGAATGTGAACCATCCCTTTGTCCAATGTATCCATAATGTATACATTGCCTGACTATCTGTCACTAAATAGGTGTCACAGGTACAATATTGATTAGCACAGTATTACAGTACCTATGTTCAAATACCATTGCTATACTTAATAATGACACCAAGAACAAGCTTAGTGATGCTATAGTTCAGATATGCCAATGACTAGTTACAGGGTTCTTTTTTTTTTTCAGGGTAAAAGTATGTTTAGTACTAGACTATGTTGCTAAGTTTTGCATTAAGAATGAATAAAGAAAATGTAATGTGTGTTAAAACTGCCTGTAGTTTTGGTTACCAACAGGCATATATGTCCCCTGAGAATAGGGGGAACTACTGTTAACTTCTGTCATTTTCTCTTTTTAAAGACAAGTCCAGAACTCTACTCAGAAGAGGAGTTTCTGCCACTGGACCCAACCCAGGAGCTGATATTTCCCCCAGAGCTGATGGTAAGAAGGGCCATTGCTCACCTAGAAGAGCTCAGGTTCAAATGGCAGAAGGGACCTTTTCAAAAGCTGATGGTGTGGCTGTCAGACCTTATCAGGGACATGTCATGTGCAGCAGACAGTGGTTAATGCAGATATTCTCAGCTTGTCAAGTAGAGAATAATTACCTGTGGGGTACTCAGCTCAGCATGAATGGGACATCTACATTACAGCCCCCAAGACATAGGGGCCACTGAGAAAAGGGAGAGGAAAGAGTGTCGTCTAGACATGACATGGTCACTGCACTCATGAATTCAGGGCCTGCACAAGCTCAAACCCGTCAACATTTAGCATGCAGAGATGAGAAGTACGCGAACCCCCACCCTTACCTGATACAGTGAAAGGCGGCTAGAGAAGGAGGGTCAGTTTTCATCGAGGTTATGACTCTTTGTAGGCTGACCATGACCCAGGCGATGGCCTCATCTGCATGAGTATATGGAGAGCACAAATTGTATTCAGTAGGGAAGGAATATGGAGGGAAGAAAGGGGGACATAAAGTTGGGAGGATGGAAGGTTAATCTTGGAGGATTTAGGGGAAGGAATATAACAAATATATATTATGTTCATATATAAAATTCTCAAAGAACTAATAAAATTTTATAGAGGACAAACTGATGGGCAAATAGGCAACACTTACCCGTCATCCTCACCTCAGAGTCCAGAAAGTGTGGGCCAAGGAAGAGGTGGAGAAGGGAGGGTAGAGCTGCCATGAGGGTTGGAGAATGTAAACACAGCTGGTGATGTATGTTAAAGGTCAGTCAATGCGTTTCAAAGTAGACTTTTTACCCTTCCGCTTATGCTGAAGTTCATGTTTCTGTAGAATGATTTGGCAAAATGAGCAGATTGCTATATTAGTGAACATCAAAATGAGTTCCTGTGAGGTGTTCGAGAGCAAATGGGAGCTTCAGTTTCCAGGTGTAAACTACTGCCAGACTTTATCCTTGAACTCTGACTCTTGGTAAAGCTCTACTTTCAGGTCACAACATTTAGTTTTTAGAAGATATGTGTTTCTTTTCTCTGTTTCAATAAAAATAGAGTGAAAAGATGGGAATTTGGTCACAAGTTCTCTCAAATCCCTGTTGTTTTCAATAGATAATGGCTGAGAAACAGCAACTCAAGACTAGAGTGTTTCGTGGTGATAGAATGACATGGATTTCCCCAGTGACTTTGAAGGAACTTGTGGAAGTTAAATTCAAGCATCCCCAGGCCCCCATTGTCATGGGCAACACCTCTGTGGGTATGCAGACACCCTGGGACATCTTATGAGGGAAACAAGCTTCATGTGTGTTTGTTGTCAGTAGAAAGGTAGAAAACCCAGTATTGTTCAAGAGATGTTCCAGCATTAGAAACTGCCCACCTTATTGGACAGAGGGTGGCCCCATGGTAAGCCAACAACAGGACTAGCCTGTGCCTCACTGAAGTAGAGGGCAGCCCCATGGCAAGTCAGCAGCAGGCTGCCAGCTTCTGGCTTTCCATGTGGGGACAACAGGAGCTCTCATTATGAAACTGCTCTGTCTTTCCTCTCTGGGTGGTGACTGTGACTATAATGTGATTTACTTGAAAGGCAGTTTCAGAGCCTTCTCCTTCCCCACATAGTCTCTTTACTTGGCCTCCAGGACCTTCTCCAAGTGAAATTTAATTGTGCCATGTCACACAAGTTTTAGGGCTACCATTTTCCAAAAGTTGCAGTTTAATCAGTTGCTGTCTCTGCTTGTGTTTTGCAATAATCAGCCCAATAAAAGGAAACAACTTTCAGATGCCCAAAGACATGGGTTTAATCATAATTCCAAATTAGGAGAATAGTTAACATCCTTGTATTCTAATCTTGTGCCTCTCCCACAATCCCTTAGGTCCCGCAGTGAAGTTTAAAGGTGTCTTCCACCCCATCATAATTTCTCCTGACAGAATTGAAGAGCTGTGTGTTATAAGCCAGGACCGTGATGGTGAGTTCTTCTGGTCTTTGTTTCCCTGGAAATGCACTCATTAGGTCACATCTTAGTCTAGCAGACAGACTGGGCAGAGCTATTTCTAGTAAGAGTTCAAATTCTCTTCAGGCAGAGTGGTGAGGACCTGGAGGAAGTCCAAGGAGAATTCTCTAAGTTCCACTAGATGCAGTCTGAGAAGTCCAGTTGTCACTGGGAAACTTTCCTATCTGCAGTATCAGGGAACTCAGTATTCAAGGAGGATCTGTGCCGTGTGTGCAGAACATAAGATGAAGATGAAGGAGGCCTGCTCGCTGCTCTCCATAGCACAGCAGAAGGAGAAGAGTCTGGTATTAAGCACCTGCAGTGCAGCCTTTTTCATTCCTGCAAAGGGATTTGGTTTAATGGCAGTGAGAAGCCGCAGTCATTGTAGTGTGGTTTAGGACAAAGCTCCCCAAACCCAATCCTTGCTGATGAGATCTAGGATCTCTGAGATCTTGGGGACATGACTGAACTGAGTCTCAGTGTTGCCATCTGTGAAGTGAGGCTACTAATATCCTGTGGATTGTTTTAATATGTGGAGTTTTTAAAGCTAGCATAATATGGGATAAACTCAGTATTCATGAAATCTATCCTTTATGACCTACCACCAATGCCACCTTAATTAACCCTCCCACACATCCCTGACTGCCATCACCACACCCACTCCCATCAGCACCGGTATCTCCATCATGATCATCATCACTACCACAGTCAGCACCGTCACCACCATCCTCACCACCATTACTCATAGGCACAATAGTATGGATCCAATATCAAGATTCCCGTGTTAGACCGTCATTGACCACACAGCATTACTCATAAGACTTTATTTCAGGGCTGACCCTCGGTGCTGGCCTCAGCCTGGATCAGGTGAAGGACATTCTGGTTGCTGTGGTCCAGAAACTCCCAGAAGAGAAGACACAGACATACCGTGCCCTCCTGAAGCACCTGAGAACTCTGGCCGGGTCCCAGATCAGGAACATGGCTGTATGTATTTGGCAAGTCAGCTCTGGCATTGGGGTGACTGTAACTGACAGCTCCTATCTGTTCTTTAAACACACAACAGAACAGCTCTGTGGAGCATCACTTTTTCCCTATTTAGGGCTTGTACTTTGTAACTATGTAACAGAGTGAAAGAACCTGCTTTTTAAAGTCTTTAGGGGGCCACATTGTGAGCAGACATCTGGACTCGGATCTGAATCCCCTCCTGGCTGTGGGGAACTGCACCCTCCACTTACTGTCCACAGGTAAACAGCAGTTTCTGCTTGGGGACTCATTAAGCTTCCTTTGTTTCTCTCGCTTCTGGGGAGGCAGGAAGTCCAGTCTGGAAAAGGGCTATTCACTATAACATTACTAATTTCCTTTACCTTTCTAAGGCTTGATCAGTCTGTCCTAAAACTACCAGTCTCTCCATCTGTTTCTTCTTGAGACCTTGAACTATCAGGGGACCAAATTATTGGAGCTGAAACCTGATGCTGTCATTACAAATGTGTTTGCTGTGAAGCTCCCTAGTGGAGGGCCTCACTATCCCTGGGGAGGAGTTGGGGGGGAATTGGAGGGAGGTTTGTGGGGAACATGGGAGGATGGGTGGGTGAGGGAATGGGGGAATGGATATCTAAATATGAGTAGTAATTTCAAAAATTAAATTAAAAAAACAAAAAAAATGTGGTTGCTGTATTCATACCTATCCTGGGATTCTATTGTTTTTTTCCCCTTCCATGGACATGCTTGTGTTGTTAATGTTCAGATGTGAGCTGGTCATTGGCAAAAATAATAAGCTCTGAGAGTCACTGTGCTCCTTTATTGGGGACACTCTCCCTGGCACCAGGGTGTTTGACTCTCATGACATCCAAGCTTTGGGCTTGTACTCTGTTTATCTTCATTGAAAGCTCACTGATCTTTTTCAACTAAATATTTATTGGACCTGCTAAGTTTATGTACTTGACTATTATTTTTGAAATTCAGTGCAAGAATATTCTCTTACTCCAGTTTTTCTAATAATTTTAGGACATTTTTATAATTGGTACTCTACAAATATGTGGAGGCTTTATTTAAAATGTGAGCTAGCTTTCTGTTACATACATCGTGAAACATCAACTCCTAGCATTTAAACTTCTAAGTAATCTTAAGGGGGGTGAGCTAAATTCTGAGTTTCAATTTTAATAAAACACCTTTGAAAAAATTCCTGTCATGAGAAGTAAGGTTGGATGAGAGAATATGAACACAAAAAGCTTTTATGTTTTTTTTCATTGTTCTATTTTGCTATGGCTATAAACTGTTCCTGCCTCCAGTCCATTGACTGAAGGGCTGAACTTCTTTACATGCTGGTGTGGGTGTGGCATACCCAAATAAAATAACACTCAGTGGTACACAAAAGTGCATTGACTTGTTCGGGTATCATAAGATATATTAATATCTACTCTCTCAGGGCAAAGCCCTAGGCTATTGTGAAGAGGCTGTTAAGGTGCCTGTTCTTTAGGAATCTCTGGGTGTTTTTATCTGTAAGCAAGGAGATAAGACAAAAGGAGGGAAGCAGTCTAGGCTGGAAGAAACATCGTAAGATGCTGTCAAAGAAGACCCCCACACACACACATACAAAGCGCGCGCGCGCGCGCACACACACACACACACACACACACACACACACACACACACACACGCACAAGCCAGTAGAATCTTTTCCCAAGTTTGGGAATTTTGTTCAAGAGACTGCAGATTCCAGAGATAGTATCATTTTTCCACAGATGGAGAAAGACAGATCCCGTTAAGTGAGCAGTTTCTCCGCAAGTGTCCTGATGCAGATCTTAAGCCTCAGGAAGTTTTGGTCTCAGTGACCATCCCGTGTTCCCGGAAGGTAAGGATGGCGTTCTTCTCCATTTCCCAGTGCCCCAGCATCAGTTGCTTGAGTGGGCTCCAGACAGACATATGTTTGCAGAGCGGGAAGCTCACTCTAGGAAGTGACAGAGGTCACTCTTCCCTGGAGGACTTGTGCACAGTCACTGTCACTGTGCTGTGGAGTCCCCTGCCACTTCTAGAATTAGGAGATCTTCCTCCCTCTTCCTCTGCCCCAAACTCTAAAAGTTGCTTTTTAACAGATTTTTAAGACGTTCTTTGTCCTTTCTGACTTCTTCCCTAAGTGGTACAGGTCTGCCTAGATCCTGTGGCCTAAAAGAAGCTAAAAAAGACATTAGCAGGGGAATTTGGAGGGGGAAAGCATGGATTTTGGAGTCAGATGCACCGAGGCTTGAGTCCTGGCTTCAAGACCTGAACTAATTTATGAATCACGCCAAGTCCAAGGTTTTTCATTTGTACAATGGAGAATCATGCCTGCCTTGTGAAATGTGACAGTTTAGGGGAGCTGCCCTCCCAAAGAAGCACACACGGAGTAGCTCAAATAATGGAGTTCATTTTCTGGGAAGTCTGAGACTAGAACTCTGATATTGGGGTGTCAGTAGTATTGATGTTTTCCTTTAAGGCCTCGGACCTTGAACATAGATGCCCATCTTCTTTGTCGTGGTCCTTTTCATATCTCTGTCCACTTGTAGTCTTAAAAAGACACAAGCCAGTGGCATTAGGGCCCTAACTATTAACCTCACTTTCACCTTAGCGCTTTGAACACCTTGTCCCAACGAACTGAAGTACTGGGTTTTAAAATCCCAGCATCTGAACTTAGGGGACACTTAGCAGAGCCTATAACAGAAGATGGGCTGAAATCAAATCACCCCTTTGGCATGGAGTGGTCTCTCAGGGGAGTTCCATTTGTGCCTTTTTTCTTCAGTGGGAGTTTGTGTCAGCCTTCAGACAAGCCCAGCGCCACCAGAATGCATTAGCAATTGTCAATTCTGGAATGAGAGTCCTATTTAGAGAAGGAGGTGACATCATTAAAGAGTTATCCATTTTGTATGGCGGTGTTGGTGCAACCACCATTGGTGCTAAGAACTCCTGCCAGAAACTCATTGGAAGGTAAGACATTGTCTTTAGCTTCCAGGTAACAGAACAATCCAATCTGTGGGAAGATGTAATGAAAAGAAGGAAAATACTTAAGCTATCAGAGTTTTATGGATGGAATCCCAACAGGATTTCATAATTATTTTCATGTTGCTTTTGAGCAAATTCAGAAGTGAGCTTTATATAATCTGTGTACATAGTGTGTGTAAGCACACAAGTTTCTGTGTATGCATGTGTGTCTTGTGTGTGTACATGTGTAGAAGTATATGTGTATATGAGAGACAGAGACAGAAAGGGTGTCAGATGCTCATTTCCTGGAGTATAAATTTGCATTCTTTTGTGGGGGAATATTTTACTCTGAAGAAAAACAGATCATGTGATAATCAGTTTCTAACCACCTCTTGTCTTATCTGTGGTAATAATAGCTAATCTTTCTTGGGAACTTATTAGACAAATGAACAGAGAGCAGTGACTCAGCACATGTGTCATAAGCCTTTAATGGGTCAGACTGCCTGGTGCATGTCTTAGTTCAGTCTCCATAACTGCATGAACCCAGACATTCTATTTAACAATATGGAACCTCTGTTTCCTTACCTGTCATTGTGAGACCCTGCAAGGGTTTTGTAAGTGAACATACACAGTGCTAAGGCAGGTGCTGCCATACAGAAATGTCCTAGGAGTAGACGAGGCAGTGAGTGACTCCTGAGCTCAGGACTTCTGATGGGTGAGGATATGGTGAGACCCAATCCAGATGCTTGGAGAGAAGCCAACCAGCCTGAACTTGGTTGCCAGGCTGTAGCCCCTGCTCTCCTGCTCCTGTAAAGACTATAGCTGCCTGCTCATCTGTCAGCTGAACCTGTGAGATGATGAGTCCTGCCTGTGAGTCTCCTCCTCTGCCTCTCACAGGCCCTGGAATGAAGAGATGCTGGATACAGCGTGCAGACTGGTTTTGAATGAAGTCACCCTTCCAGGCTCTGCTCCTGGGGGGAAGGTGGAGTTCAAGAGAACCCTCATCATCAGCTTCCTCTTCAAGTTCTACCTGGAGGTGTCACAGGGTTTGAAGAGGATGGTAAGTGGGACTAGTTGTGTGAACTGTGATGGCTAAAGCAGAAGCCCAAACCCTGCCGAGGAGGTGTGGACTATAATGGATGAAAAACTGGAACACATCCTATTGATGGCTTTCCACAGGGCTGTCTGTGGATGGTGTAAGTTTGAGGAAGAATTGTGAGGAGGGCACAGGCCTGCACAGGGTTTTGCTTAACACCACTCAGTTATTCTGACCTCTCATCTGTCTGGATAACACTGACAAAACCTGTTAATGAGGTGAAAGTATTTTCTCCCACTACTGAAGCTCACCTTCCTACATTTGATTTTCTTGTCTGGGTTAACTCCCCTCCATAAGACGATGGCGGCCACTGCTGTACTGTGAAGCGAGTCATCGCAGGAAAAATGTTTAGTGATTCAGAGGCATGCTGGGGAGAAGTGATATAGTATTTAGTAAGCCAACTGATACACAGGCATTCTTTCCCTGCTCTCCCTTATCACAGGGCTACATTATTGTTGCCTAGAGATAACACAACTGGAAAAACAGTTCTCTGAAAACCATTTTCTGCTTCAGAGGAACTTGGGCCTCATTGTCCTCATTACCCTCATGTTTCAGTCAAGCCAATTAGACTAGAATCCATGACTGGATGCCTTGTATAGAGATCAACACAATAATATTAAATAGGGGTAAGAGTGGGAAGAGGGGAAGAATTTGATCAAAACTCATTATACTGAGTTCTCAAAGAATTAATAAAATTTCATATATTTTATGAATAATAATAAATAATACAGGAGATGTATTTATTAATAATATTCATGAAGATTTTTTAAGGTTGTCCTCTCAGTATAGATGAAAATAAATAAGAACCAATGGGCTGTATCAAATTTTTAGAGGAGTAAGTCAAAATCATATATAAATGATATATTTCTACTAGGTAACCAAAAGTGAAAAAATAAAAGTAATTGTAGACACTCCTAATGAATAGCAAATATAACAGTTCTTTGGTGAATCAGCTGATAGATTTGAACTTCTGCCATTCATGTACCTTCCTCTCTTTGAAAATAATAGCTGTTGTTAACTTTATTTTCTATTAAAATTATTTAATTATAAGAATTAAATAATTATTAAATTATAAAATAATCATAAAGTATATTGTTCAATGTTTCATATAAAGTAGTACACGGCCTACTGTTCTGTTCTCAGAAGACTCCCTCCTGTGTGGTGACAGCCGCTGTATCATCTCTACACTTCTCTGTGCCTGGCAGATGCCACCAGGCACCTTTGGAGATTTTTGCAATATTGGTCATTGGTTCTTACTTTTCCTGCTTTGAGCTTTGTCTTTTCTGATTTATTTGACTTCTGTTTTGTTGTTTATTGATGCATATGACCCTCTGTCCAAACACTTAGGAAAGCAGGTCTGTCTATGTGGACAAGGTTGAGAAAATAGTATTTGGAAAATTGGAAAATTGCTAGTGATTGGAAAATAGTCTCATGAAACAGATGGTGGGAGTCAGTGATGTTCTGATTTCATGTGGTTAACACATCACGTAGAAAGATATGTACCTGTCCTGTAGTCAGGTGATCATTAGATTTCCAGGGCTCTGAAAGGGTGAATGCTTAATCAACTCCAGACTTCAGAGTAGAGATGTTTGCTGGGAATTGTACCAGAATCCTCCCCTAGAACATTCTGGGAGATTTTAAATGTCTACTGTCATTTTCTTCTGCAGGACCCAGGTCACTATCTTAGCCTGGCAGACAGGTATGAGAGTGCTTTAGAAGATCTTCATTCAAAACATTATTGGAGAACATTAACCCACCAGGTTAGTGTGTGTGTGTGTGTGTGTGTGTGTGTGTGTGTGTGTGTGTGTGTGTGTTTAAAATCGAAGATAGCCAGGGTAGTGGTGAAACACGCCTTTAACCCCAGCACTCAAGAGGCAAAGGCAATTTGATCTCTGTGAATTCAAGGCTAGCCTAGCCTGGTTTACAGAGTGAGCTCCAGGACAGCCAAGGCTTGAAAAAGAAATAAACAAACAGACAAACAAACCAAAGAGAGGACTGCAGGGCCTTTGCCTGATGGGGACAAGTTGCCTTCCAGTGTTCATTAATACTTCCCAAGTAGGTTGAGAGTGCAGTTCAGTGGTAGAGTATGGTCAAGGCCCTGAATTTGTTCCCTTGTATGTCAAAAAGAGAAGAAGAGAAGTAACCCAAACCAATTAGAAATCCCCTCCAAAAGAGATACCTGGAAAATCTTAAATAAATAAGCCTGGTTTTGCCTTAAAGACTGCGTATTGTTTTCTTTTGTTTTGCATGGCTTCGGCCCACGGACATAAACAAGCTGTCTGTTGCTCCATGCTTCCTACCCTGACATTGTGGCCAGTTCTGAGCTGGAGCATGAGCTGCTTTGGTTCATTTCAGATAACGAGGACACACCTCTGCTCCCAGGGTCCATGGAAACACAGTGCAGGATATTGCAACAGCTGCTAGTTTGTTTTGTTCCTGTATTGGAATACTTTCCTTTCCAAGTCCTTCCTCTCCATGTGGTTTTCTGCAGATTACATTTAATTGTGAAATCAAACAAGAGTACTAAGAGCTATTTTCCCAGATGTCCTGATGAAGGCTGACTACTAGAGAGTATGGAACTCTCCATAGCTTTGTTTGTTTGTTTCTTTGTTTGTTTGCTTGCTTTTCTAGTCAGGATTTCTCTATGTAGCCCAGGGTGTCCTGGAACTCACTCTATGGAGCAGGTTGAATCCAGAGATTCACCTGCCTCTGTCTCCCAAGTGATAGGATAAAAGCCATGTGCCACCACTGCCTGGCTTTCCCTTAGCTTTCAAATGGAAGTTTCTTGTCATATTTGCTGCTATTTTTAAAAAGCAATGTAAGAGAGAAGGACATCATGTGTCAGAGTTCAAGAGGAGCGGTTTTTGTTTGTTTGTTTGTTTTTTAATGAGGGGCAAAGGATCTTAAAAAACAGGAAAGGGAAGCTGGAGGGAGACTGGACTTAAGGGTCAGAAGCAGCAGGATAGGGAGGAGAGGAAGGGAGGAGAGAGAGACAGGAAGAGAGAGAGAGAGAGAGAGAGAGAGAGAGAGAGAGAGAGAGAGAGAGAGAGAGAGAGAGAGAGAGAGAGAAAAGAGAGAGACAGAGAGAGGAGAGAGAAAAGAGAGAAGAGAGAGAGAGGAGAGAGAGAGAAAAGAGAGAGAGAAAAAAGAGAGAGAGAAAAGAGAGAGAAAAGAGAGAGAAAAGAGAGAGAGACAGAGAGAGGGGAGAGAGAGAAAAGAGAGAAAGAGAAGAGAGAGAGGAGAGAGAGAGAAAAGAGAGAGAGAAAAGAGAGAGACAGAGAGAGAGAGAGGAGAGAGAGAAAAGAGAGAGAAGAGAGAGAGAGAGAGAGAGAGAGAGAGAGAGAGAGAGAGAAAGAGGAGAGGTAGGCAGGGCTCTTTTAAAAGGGAGCATGGTTAATATGCAGAGGTGATGCTCTTAGTGGCTGCAGCTAAGGCAGGCCGGCACAGATGCCCGAATACTAACAATAACATCACAAAAATATAGCAGGGAGACATTCTGTTGGTAAATTGAATAAGATTTAATTCGTGTTAGAGTTTTAAGTCAGGAATGGGAAGAGATTTTAAAACTGCTGTGCATCCGATCTGCTGACAGATTTGTTATAAAACTTACATCATGGCACACTGAACACTGGAGTTGTAGGTCCCTTGAGGTTTTGGGTTCAATATGTTCAAAAAAATTTAAATATTCCAAACTGCTTTGGAAGTGAACATTTTGAAAGTTAAAAACAGCTGCCCTTTTCCCTAGTGTTCTGTGAAATATGACTTATAGAGACCCTTATACCACTTTGGCCATGGATTGCATTTCAGAGAGGAACAAAAGCCATATGATGGACATTCTATCGAAAATTGAAATTCTTCTCAGTGGTTGATCTTGAATGGATTTGCCATGCTGGGTTCTGAGGCAATGTTTGGGGTTCAGTGTATCTCCCACATAGATAAATTTTGTTTTCATTTCCCCAGTGGTCTCAGTTTCTCTATCTGTCTCTCTCTCTCCGTCTCTCACATAAGCTTTCTTGTGAGCATGCACACACACAAGCATCCATCTGACTTCCTAGAGCTATTTCAGCTATCACAAAAAATACTTCTCCCAATTCACTTCCTTGCTTTGGAAGTTCACTTTCATCACCCTCCTCACAAACACAAGGTCATCAAGGGATTGATGATTGGCATTGGGGTCCTTAATAAGGTGGACCCTTGCTTTTTGGCTACTGTTGAGAGGCATAGATGGCATGCTGGGGAACACATGACAGAGCAAACTGTGAATTCTATACCACCAAGTAAGAAAGAGACAAAGGCTATGCTCCCCCAATGAACTATAACCTCTCCTTCTGCCTGATCCCAGAAGCACCCAGCTTAGAACCAAGCCTTTGGGAAATATTCTGCATCCAGACTGTCCCTTCTGGCTTCAGGAGATCACCTGATTGAGGGATTATCCACTTTTACCCACTGTAACTATAACCATGTGTCAGGTCAAGTGTGTTGGCCCCCAGTCTGTTCCAGCTGGCTGGTACTTTGATAAATCAGTTTCCTGATTTATCTCAAGCCTGCAACTTTTGGCTGTTGCAGGCTTGAGAATTTCCTCAGTCCTTTGGCAGACCTAACATAGTAAAGTTTCAGAAGGCTTTCTTCACAGTTGTGAAATGTTCCATTATTTATGGTAAAAGGTGTTAGCATTAATAATAGAAAGCTCCAGGAGCCTTAGAGATCCCTGTGAACACATTCACTCAGTGTCTGAGCCTATATATTACTGAGAACTTTGCTTTTTGGGATGGAAACAGAAAATCTCTGAGAGTTTTCTATAAAAACAAAAATGAGATGTAAGTAATTTTTCACTCAAATAGTAGGCAAGCTGAGAGCCTAATACAATAGGACTTTCGGTACTTTGGGGGAGATTTTTTATCAGAGAAGTCAATGTCTGCCTCTGCAGCACTTGAGAAAACATGCCTGATGATGCCTGATCATCTGTTTTTCTTTTCCTTGCCAGTCAGGTCTCTAAGGAGTGGGAGCGGGGAGCTGTCAGGGAGAAGAGCAGTTGGTGGGATCTGTGGAGCTAGTGGATGTTGGGGCAGCTTCAGATCCCTGCTCAAGCCTGAATCCCCCAGTGTGAATTTGGTTGTGTATGAAAGAGAGACTGAATTCCTTGTGCTTAGGCAAACGGAGTTTCCATTAGAGATATTTGGGATCTGCAGTTCAAAAACTAAGGGAAATAAAAATGTACCCCACTTCCATGTTCCAATGTGATTACCAAATAGTTCTCCCAGGTTCTTTGGAATAGGGAAAATAGTGAGAGTTTTCACACTCAGAAGCGTTCTGGCTTAAGCACAAATTCACATAGCTACTGTCTCATGGGAGACACACATTCTGTGATCTTCCTACTGTGTCTATAGAAATGTAAAAGTTAGACGTCTGTTCTTTATTAAACAGAATGTAGACCCAAAGCAGCTTCCTCAAGACCCAATTGGGCGTCCCGTCATGCACCTTTCTGGTATTAAGCATGCCACCGGTGAGGCCATCTACTGTGATGACATGCCTGCAGTGGACCAGGAGCTTTTCCTGACTTTTGTAACCAGTTCAAGAGCACATGCTAAGATTGTGTAAGTGTCCTCACCCACAGCTAGGAGATTCCCCTAGCTCTGCTCTGTTAGTGGGAAGTACTGGTGTGGAGAGGTAGATGGAGACTTGGTGACACCCACTCTAGAGATGAAATGGGATTGGAACGCAGATTTCCTCACAAATGTCCTGCATCGGGTCACCTTATTCTGCCCCAGCTTTGTCCTGTGCCTGGCTGATAAATGTCAGAGCAGTTACCTCCCAGACTCCTTATTTTCCAACTGCCACATTCTCAGGTCTCAGGGCCTGGCAGCTGCCTTGAGGAGCTGTCTTCTGTGTTTTCCTAGGTCCATAGACCTGTCGGAGGCGCTCAGCCTGCCAGGCGTGGTGGACATCATTACTGCAGATCAACTTCAGGAAGCAAACACCTTCGACACAGAGACATTCCTGGCCACAGATGAGGTATTGCCTTTTTGCTTTCTCTTTGAACAACTTTCCCAGTCAATGGCACCTCCTGTTCTCATAGAGACAGTGTCTAATTTGTGGTAAAAAAAAATTAAAGAATTTAGTATTCTTTGAGCAGCAATTATGAACCACTGATATTCTGATAGGTGTGAATTGAAATTTATTCATTTCCCACTTGAGTGAAGCTGATTGGTTATGTGAGCTGCTTTCAAGGCTGGGGTTGTATGTGACTCAGCTGTTGGATTGCTTGCCTGGTGTGCAGGAAGCCCAGGGATCCATCTGCGCCAGCACCATGTAAACTGTATGTGGTTATGTGTACCTGCAAATCCAATACCTGGTGGGTGGAGGCAGAAGGATTAGAACTTTAGAGTCATCTACCTCAGCTACTTAATGAATCTGGGGCTAGCCTGGTTTACATGACATCTTGCCTTTTTTTTTTAAAGGAAGGCATATGTTCGCATTTTATATTATTAAGATGTAATGTTATGCTGCAAGAAGTGTGAAAGAACAAATGAGCAGAGAGCTGTTCTTGTGATTTGCAAACTTCTCCCACAAGTCTGTCTAGCCTTTACCCCAGGCCCAGTGTGTCCACAGTGCAAGTTCCTAGTTAAGTGTAAAGTCATTCCTCATTTCTTGATCTGAAAGTTATCTCTTCCTGTCTGATTCAATGATTCATTCATCTGCACGGTATATATCCCATGGCATTTTAAATTGAACTCAGCAAAAATGTGTGGGCCCTGTCCTTAAACTTCTTCCACTCCAGAGAAGACATAAGAGACCCAGCCCTTGCTCCTTGTGTGAAGTTCATTTACATGTTGTAGACCTTCTCCTACCTATCATAATTCTTAAAGAGAGAGTTCATACTTGATTTATGTGTATATTTCATGTACTGTTTCCCAGATGGTGGAGACAAGAGGAGCTGTTCTAACATAGGCCAGTTGAAAGTTTCAAGTGATTAACTTTGGCCATGGGATCTCAGGCTACTGCAACACAACAAAGACAGGATTCAGATTCTCTATCTGAGACATGTCAGTCTACTCTCTACCCAAAAGAACATTATAAGTTCAAACAGCCCCAGCTCTAGCTCTCCCTTGAAGAAAACTTGGCCTTCCCAAGTCTGAAGTCGGGGTGAAGATTCTCAAGGCAGGACCCTGTATACTAGCAGAGGCATAGCCTTTAAATGCATATGGTACCTGTCCTCCAATGTCTACCCTAAACAAGCAGAGATCTGTGTCTCTCAGAATGTGAGAGAGGGTCACAGTCAATGGCAGGCACCAATGTGTTGTGTGCCCTGTTCTCTGTGCCGCAGGTACACTGTGTGGGTCATCTTGTCTGTGCAGTGATTGCAGATTCTGAGACGCACGCAAAACAAGCTGCAAAGCGAGTGAAGATTGTCTACCAAGACTTGGAGCCTCTGATCCTAACGATTGAGGTATGAGATCAAGCCTATGGCAGTTCAGGGGCCAAAGAGCAGGTGTGAGTGGCATGTCTGCTGCAGTGCTTCAGCATAGGAACAGGAAAATCTGATGCAGTGGCTTCTAGAGCACAGGGAATCTGTTGGCTCCAAGGGTGAGCATTAGCAATTTCCCAAGAACCTGGCTCTTTCTTCTCTTCTGTGCCACTCACAGCAGTGCTTTCTCCCCTGCGCTCTCAGAGAGGGCAGCTGGAAATCTTGTGTTCTCTGTTCATGTTTGGGAGGAGAGGTACACTATTGTCCTAGTGCTCCAAACATGTCCTGAGACCCAGACTCATTTGTCCACTTCTGTCCCATGTCTGTCTCTGGATTAATGACTGAGGCCATATGAATGGAAGAGTTGTTGTCACAACTGAGATGGGGCTTGGGTAGATTTTTTTTTAAGTGAATGGGCTGTCTAGGGTGTAGAGATCTAACAAAGGTAATACCATGGTTTGGAAGGGGAAAGGTCAGAGTGCTGAGTGGGCAGCCGGGGTAGCACAAGCTGTCCTGTAGCTCTGATTCATAGTGTCTCCTGCTTTGTCAGGAACACAGTGGGAGCTGATAAGATATTCCATACAGCATACTGTAGACACTACTTTACTATTGTTTAATGCACATCTTAAATACCCATGAGACGTGGATCATTTGATGCCTACGGAATTTTAGCAACTGAAAAAAAATGAGTGTTGTATTTCTATCCTAATTTTCATGCAAAAGCTGAAAAGTTATAGAGGTTGTAAGACCTGCCCCATGAAATGATAGCATTCACCTGTATGCATTCCCTTGTTCTTCCAACATGGCCCTTGCATCAATGATAACTAAAGAAGCAAGGCTTCCAGGCTCTACACGGTACCCACTCTCTGAAGTGTGTCCCACACCAGCCCAGTTTTGCCTCTCTCGGAATGGGAGAGAAGAGCCCAGACAGGAACAGATCTGTGGGGTGACTTCCTTGGCAGTAGAGGCCTCCTGTGCCACAGGCACATTGTGTGGCTCATCTTATCTTAAAATGAGGAAACTGTTGGCCAAGATCAGTGTCTCCACTTGACCTTGAGTGTGTCTCCTGTCATGCCTTATTCCTAGGAACATGGTCCTTGGTTCTGAAAATTTTCTATATTATTTTCAAATTAAAATAAAGTCATGTGAAAAAGACAAAAATAAAAAGGTTATACTGTTTTTCTAGCCAGCTTGAAATTCAAACCTTTCCCCTTTTCAGTTTATTTTCTTCTTCCATTTCGTACTGTTCTTGGTTACTTTATATGTTCTTTTTCTGAATATTTTGTTTTTGAGTAATAAATACTTTTGAAAGAAATTATTTGAGTAATGATTCATCAAAATTTTGTTTGTAATCTTTACCAGTGAATAAATATTCACTTTTCTCCTTTTTTGCTTCACAGCCAAATGAAAGTTATGCATAGCACTTTTCCCTTCCTATCTCATCCTAATGGACCCCTAATTCCTTGCAGAAAACACCAGACACTGGCATTGCATGAGAGTCACCTCTCATTTTGAAGTGAGGTCAAACTCTCCTGTGTCACTCAGTCTATGTCATGGAGCTCCACTGAACTCTCAACATACTGCAGTCCTATTACAGCCTTCCTGACAAGGACTGTTTGGGAAATTGGCTGAGTTAACCAAAGAACAATCAGCAACTGGGATTGTGGTACCCAGGCAAGCCTTATGTGAACCTTTGACCCATGACTGGTGGTCCCTGGTGCTCCACTGCCCTGTGGGAATGAAATACTCATGGCCCTGAAGGAGAAGCTTGAGTCTAGCAGGCAGAGCCTGTGGTTCCAGTCATTAGTGGTTGTAGCTGGCATTTACATGACACTTATGCCATCCATGTCTTTTAGGTCTCAATTTACAGTCAGATGTTTGTGTGCCTGCAACAGATGATTCTCTGAGAGGCCTACAGTCACACATAGTGGAGGAATGACCATGGATAGATGGCTCTGTCTGGTTCGGAGTCAGCTAAGTGGCCTTGGCTACATAGAGTGAATTAATCCCAGAGAATCATCTGCCTGGAAAACAATAGCTCCATTCTGGTTCCTGGAGGTATTAGGTATTTTCTGAGCAGGCTCAGTGTCCTTGGACTCCCTGGGCATTTGCATTTGCTTCTTGGAGAATCTCTGAAGCTTGGCTTTCAGCTTAGCCTCCCAAGGCCGATGGGAGAGTGCCTGGATTCCTTCCACAAGGGAAATGCTACCCAGACCTGATCGTTTTACACAGGCCTTGGGACACCCAAGACAGGCTTTCTAACCCAGGATGCCTCAGTTTCTACTCTCTTTTCAGGAAGCTATACAAAACAAGTCCTTCTATGGATCAGAAAGGAAACTGCAGTGTGGGGATATTGATGAAGCATTTAAAACGGTTGATCAAATTCTTGAAGGTAAAACTTCCTTTAAAATGGGGCAGCACAGAAACTTTCTGGTTTCCCTAATTTGACATTCTGCCTTCTAGAAACCATCCCACAGCCTCAGTGGACTTTGCTCCCAGAGTGTAGGTCCCTTATTCACACCTCCTTTCTCTGTGTCACTGGTGGGATCACAAGTTATGTAAGGAACCAAAAACCAGGTTTACTTCTTGTCCAACCCCAGCCTGTTCTGTAACTGTGATTTCCTTCTCATTGTTGTAAGATATTGTCACCAAATACAGAATTCTGAGTTGACTAAAGTACAAAAGTTCTGTACCACTTCCTCTGGTCCCCATGGTTACTGAGGAGAAATAATAGCATGTACTTACAAGTGTTTTTTCTTGCAAAGCAGGCGCTGACCTTTTCTCTGGCTGCTTTCAGAATAAAATTTAGTTTTGTGTTTAGTTTTTTGAAATTGAACCGTGCTGTGTCATGCCAAGGATTTGTTTGTATTTATACAGTTTGGGGGTCACTCAGCTTCTTAAATCTGTGAGTTCATATTTTCTCTAAAGTTTGGGAAATATTCAACCATTACTTCTCAAGTTCTTGATTCCTGTCACACAAAGGTCAGAGTTCTTTTACTTTGTCACATGGTTTGTGAGACTCCCCTTGTTTTCTAGTCTTTTCATTACATTTTTTGATTCCTGTGTTTGTCTGAAGGGATTCTGTCTTCCTAGGCTTCTCTCTTTAGGGTCCTTTGGCTTTCATGAGGCTGTTTGCTTTTCCACAGCTTCAAAGTTAATTATGTAACCAGCAGACAGACATCTTTTGATGTCCTCTTGGATGCTGAGAAACAAAGGGAAAGTGAGAAACACCTGTCTTCTCAAGCTGATAGCACCTAACTGACAAGAAGCAGTTAGGATACAGTATTGGAAAAGAAGTGGCAAGGCACTAAACCCGCTCAGTCAAAAGGAACACCAGTGGAGGAATTAGGAGAAAGGAGACTGTGGTGAGGGCCAGAATCACCCAGGAAATCCTACAAATAAGAAGTCTTACCTTTCCTTTGTACTGGGAGTGAGGTTTTACTTTGCTTGTGGGTGTTTTGGGATTTCTGGCTTCTCCAGACCAACACTGGCACACATGAGGTGCATGATGGCTGTTACTCTGAAAGCCACCTGCTAATGGGATCCTTTACTTGTATCCTAAAGTCCTTATTTACTTTGCTTTTTCTCTCTACCCTTTAGGAACTTCTGTCAGTTAGGAGACAGAAAGACAGACAGACAGACAGAGAGAGAGAGAGAGAGAGAGAGAGAGAGAGAGAGAGAGAGAGAGTGAAAGAGAGAAAGAGAGAGGGAGAGAGAGGGAGAGAGAGGGGGGAAAGGGAATATAGAATGGTAGAATGGATTTATTTGGGACAATAAACAAGAAATACAACGCAATATGGAGATTCATACTGAGAAGGATGCCCTATTTTCTAGAGAACAAAAGGAAAGTCAGGATTTGTTGGCAATATCACTAGCAGGACACACATACATTCTTATTGGCCTGTGTCACTATTTGGTAAATAAGAATTAGAATAAGGGACTTACAGTTAGGTCTCATTTTGGGTTGGGCTTGGGGGATGGCTCTGGAATACATATACACAGTGAGTGTTTTCCTCAATGGCCTCTTGATGCCATTTTTGTTGGATATGACATCAATGACTCCATTTTGCACAATTAACCACCATACTTCTTAAATCCCTTTACATTTAATGTTCAGATGACTAGATGTATTTAGTGGAAGCAATGGGGGAGGTCACACAATATGCCATCTCATCTTGGAACTAGAAGTCTCTTGTCACAGAATTTTCACTCTAGAAACTCAGATCTCCTTCCGTAGGGCTCTAGCTATACACGCTGACAGCCAAGCGGGTCCCCTCTACCCCTCTGCTTTCAACCTGAAAGCTGAATGTCTGTGTTTGTCACCTTCACTGTGTGGCTTCTCTGTCTATAGCTCACTTGGTGGAGTTTCTGTGTCATGAGACCATAGGAGTGGGTGGGAGAGACTTCCTGTTTTTTTCTGTCAGCCTGTAACTTCTAAGTATTTTCCTGTACCAGGTGAAATACATATAGGCGGTCAGGAACATTTTTATATGGAAACCCAAAGCATGCTTGTTGTCCCCAAGGGAGAGGATGGAGAAATTGATGTCTACGTGTCCACACAGTTTCCCAGATACATCCAGGTAACCTAGGGTCATTGTGGGTGGAGGATACGGCTAAGTGGCTTGTGCCAGCAAAATGTACTAAGAACAATTACAGGCAAAGCAACATATTAAGTATTAACAGACAAATAAAGTTGGATATAACAGCCATATACTTTCCTAACTACAAGAGGGTTTTTGTTAAAGTAGAAAGAGGTCTTTGTGGATCCATAGCTTTAAAATCAGTTATGCAACCAGCAGGCATCTTTTGATGTCCTCTTGGATGCTAAAAACAAAGGGAAATGATAGCACCTAATTGACAAGAAGCAGTTAGGATACAGTATTGGAAAAGAAGTGGCAAGGCAGTAAACCCGCTAAGTCAAAAAGAACATAATGGAGGATTTAAGAGAAAGGAGAGTGTGGTGAGGGCCAGAATCACCCAGGAAATCCTACAAAGCAGAAGCCATAATCTGCCTTTGTAGTGGAGTGAAGTTTTGTAATAGAGTCCATCCCTGGCAGCTCGGTAGCACAAACACTACTCATTCATTCACCTACTCATCTCTTCTGAAGTCATTGGTTTCCTCTGTCCATGTCCCAGACAACCCAAATGCAAAGAAGGAGATGATGCCTGCCTGAACTGGTCTAAGCATTGAGGTAAACAGTCAGGGAGCAAAGTGAAGGGATCCGGAAACAGTGGGGAGGTACCAAGGACCAGAGAAGGAGTGTGTAGATGTGAACAGGGACACTGGGGAAGGTGTAGCACCAAGAGGGAACAGATCACTGCTGTTCCTCAGCTCTTCTGCTCAATTCTCTGTGTGACAATGGGCCATTTATCTTGGGTTCCCAGCAATAAAAACAGTAGTTAAGACAAAATGATCTATAAATATTAGGATGACAAAACAGGAACCCACATCCTGAGATGACCAATTGGTCAGTGTTCACAGTCACCCAGTAAGGACGTTAAATGTAGAAACAGGCAAATAGAGAAGCTGAGGAGACCATGACCTCTTACTTTTTCAGGAAACCTCCCTGAGGAATTAGTGTGAGAAGGATACTCTGGCTGTAGTTCTGGCAGGCACAGAACTATCTCACTGCTATAGAAATAACTAGGTAATATTAATAGTGGTTTTGGCAATGCCATTCTAGCCAAATATCCACAAGTATGGTTGTAGGTGATGGTAAGGTTATTGGACATTTTCTTCTGTGTCATTTATCATAACCACATGAACCTCATGGCATGTGTATCAAATTGAACAGTATGGAATCCAGTTTTGTAATGGTTGTGACCGTGGGGTACAGGCTTCCTGTTTACTTGTGGATATGGCAGTGATGGTCTTAAGCTTGCTGAAGATGGGCCAGATTAATGAAAACTGGTATTGTCCACAGGAAGTAGTTGCCTCTACCTTGAAGCTCTCAGTCAACAAGGTCATGTGTCATGTAAGGCGAGTTGGTGGGGCCTTTGGAGGAAAGGTGGGCAAAACCAGCGTCATGGCAGCCATCACTGCATTTGCTGCCAGCAAGTAAGTGGGACAAATCTGTGAAAGAAACTGAAAGTGAAATGAAATCTTTTTTTATATATAATTTTTTTCAATTTAAATTAAAAAGAAGCTTGTTTAGCATGTCAATCCCGGTTCCCTTTCCCTCCCCTCCTCCCAGTCTCTCACCAACCCTCTATCCCATCTCCTTTCTGCTCCCCAGGCAGGGTGAGGCCTTCCATGGGGGAATCTTCATATTTTGTCATACCATTTGGAGCAGGGCCTAGACCCTCCTCAGTGTGTCTAGTCTGAGAGAGTATCCCTCTATGTGGAGTGGGCTCCCAAAGTCCATTTGTTTACTAGGGATGAATACTGATCTACTACGAGAGACACCATAGATTAACCAGACCTCCAAACTGACATCCTGTTTCAGGGGGTCTGGAACAGTCCTATGCTGGTTTCCCAGCTATCAGCCTGGGGACCATGAATTCCCCCTGGTTCAGATCAGCTGTTTCTGTGGGTCTCTCCAGCCTTGCCTTGACACCTTTGCTGGATTCCAGGAGTTCAGCCCAGTGTTTAGCTGTGGGTGTCTGCTTCTGCTTCCATCAGCTGCTGGATGAAGGCTCTAGGATGGCATATAAGGTAGTCATCAATCTTATTATCGGAGAAGGACATTTAAGGTAGCCTCTCCACTATTGCTTAGATTGTTAGTTGGTGTCATCCTTGTATTCTCTGGACATTTCCCTAGTGCCAGATTTCTCTTTAAACCTATAATGGCTCCCTCTATTATAGTATCTCTTTCCTTCTTCTCCTCTCTTCTTCCCCCAACTCAATCTTCCTGCTCTCTTTCCTCCTCTTCTCCACTTCTCTTTCTCCTAATTCCTTCTCCCCTCCCCCATGCTCCCAGTCAGCTCAGGAGATCTTTCCCCTTTTCCGGGGGAACATGTATGTCTCTCTTAGGGACCTACTTGCTTCCTAGCTTCTCTGGCAGTGTGGATTGTAGGCTGGTAATCCTTTTCTATATGTCTAAAATCCAAATATGAGTGAGTACATATCATGTTTGTCTTTTTGTGACTGGGTTACCTCACTCAGAATGTTAATACTGGCACTTGTGGTAAGAAAGAATCTCAGTTATATTATATATAAGATCACACATGACGAAAAAACCACACAATCAAGATGTCAGTTTTTAAAATGTCTGTCTTTCTTTATCAAGGTCCATAAGAACCAAATAAGTATCAATTACTGAAAAATATGGTGAAAACCATTGAAAAAATATTACTATACTTGGGATAGGTGCTGGTGGCCAACACCTTTAATCCCAGGTAAGCAGAGGCAGATGGAGCTATGTGTGTTCAAGCACAGCCTGGTCTCCAGAATGAGTCCCAGGACAGTCAAGGCTACAGAGAGAAACCCTGTCACAAAAAAAACCAAACCAAACCAACCAAATGAATAAATGAAATATTATGATAGTTGGGAAGTCAACAGAAACAGGTCCTAAGTGGGTGGGGTTACTTGTCCCAAGCATTGAGAGTCTGGGCTATATGTTTATGGAACAGATATGCAACCTACTTAATCTCCCCAAATCCACCAGCCCTCCTCTCTTTCCCTCTCTGCCTCCACCCTGTGTGTTTGTCTTTCTTTCTCTCTCTTCCCTCTCTCTTGAATTAAATAGATACTTTTTGGGTTAAGCTTACATTTATTTATCTCACTGTTTTTCAAGAAGTATGTTAACACCTCACCACAGGAAATTACCTTCTAGGTGTAATATCACTGCAGAATAATAGCTCACTTGCTTGCTTGTTTCATTGTTCTGTATTTTCTGTCTCAGACATGGCCGTGCAGTCCGCTGCATTCTGGAAAGAGGGGAAGACATGTTAATAACTGGAGGCCGCCACCCTTACCTTGGGAAGTATAAAGTGAGCAGAAGAAGGAGTGCGGGAAGATTTGAGCTGCAAATAGAACAGGCTATAAATGCACATGGCAGCATTTGGCTGCTCTGATGGGGGAAGGAAAAGGGCATCAACACATGTGTCTTTGTCAGGGTGTCTACTGCTGCCATGAAACACCATGACCAAACAACTTAGGAGGAACAGGTTCATTTCACCCACATTTCCACATTACAGCCCATCATTGAAAAACAATTAGGACAGACATTCAAGCAGGGCAAGATCCTGGAGGGAGGAGCTGATTTAGAAGCCACGAAGGGATGGTTTGCATCCTCTGGTTTTCTCAGCCTGCTTTCTAATAGTGCCCAGGACCATCAGCCCAGGGGTGGCACCACCCACAATGGGCTGGGCTCCCTCCCATCAACCACTAGTAATTACTAATATCCTACACCTTGTCTACAGCCCAATCTTATGGAGACATTTTCTCATTTGAAGTTCCCTCTTCTCGGATGAACCTAGCTGGTGTTACATTGACATAAAAACCAGCCAGGACAAAACAGTAGTCTGTTTTTATACTTCTTATGCTCCAGTTTAATTACCATCCAGTTCAATGAGATTTCCTGCTTTGCTCAGAGATGTCAGCTAGAGAGAGAGAACCAGCTAACATTGTGCATTTCAGAGAGAATAATTGGAAAACCTGTGACTGTGTATGTCCGTGAAAGTAGATCTGATAACCATTCTTTTCTCACATAGAAGGTAAAAATAGACTAATTCCTGGAACAATAGTGCTATATGAAATTGCAATTATTTGCAAATGGTTCCTCATTTTTAAAATATATCAAGCATATCTTGAAAAACCATGATGGAGAAATTCCTAGAAAAGTTTCTATCATAGAAAATAATTATCTTTTACCTTTTAGAAGACTATTTTACATTTCAAAGTTGCCTGACAACTTTAAGACATAACCAAAATCTCTCTGGATCTTAAACCTTTATTATGTTATTTCTCATTTAGGTAAAAGGCTTGTAGCCTGCATAGATTTGGGGAGGGAGGACTTGCTCCAATCATTCAGGGACTTGAATCTCTAATGGCACCTTATCCCTTTAGACTGTACTCTCAAATGTTGTATCCACAAGGTGTGTATGACCATTTCAATTCACATTTAAGTTAACAAAATACAAAAAAAAAAAACTAAGGTTATGGTCTATTTTTGCACTAACTATTTCAAGTACACACTAACCACCTGTAGTTATTGACTACCATATTGTACAAGTATACACAGAATATTGTCATTGTCCCAGAGGGTTCTATTGGAACCCTGTGCAGAGACTCTGAGTCCTCCACAGAGGCATCTACGCAAGGCAATAGGCATTGGCATACTCATGTGGACGATACATCCATTGCCAAACCTCTAAGTGGTGGACCTTGCTTCTGTCCAGACCTCTTTGAGACTGACTTTGCTACTTAGTTGTATTGGTGGCTAGGAAATGGAGTCTTGTGTGCCCAGATGCCTGTCTGGGGCTGGTTCAGAGCCTCAGAATAACAACTTTAGTCTTGACTTCACACAGAACACTGAGACTGAGTAAAGTGTTGATAAGTTCCATGCTGTAACTGGCTTGAGTACTTATAGGAGGCTCATGCAATTACTATGGACAAGATGGCCTGAGAGCGTGAGGATGGAGCAGGTGGCTGCAACAGGCAGGATGAAGAGACAGGGAGCATTTGAGTCAAGACACAGTTGTAGGATATGGAACAGATGAGCTCCAGAGCTTATACTCTATAAACTGAAACAGTATTTGTTGAAAAACTTAGTACCGCATGATGAATAAGGCCACAGAACACAGCCTAGAGATTTATAAAAGAAAAAAAATGTGGAAGCAGTGAGAATTCTGGAAGGAAAATGATGATCTTGTTTGTGTGAGTGTTGGGGGAGAAATGAGAAGAAGACATTGAAACAGAAATGCCCTTCACCTAACTGTAGACCATAGAGGCCATCACCATGGCAGTGATGTTCAGGGATGGAGAGTCGTGTGAGGATAGGAAATGAGATTAATATCCATGTAGTAATATTGAGCACTTGCTTTGTGTTGATCATCTACCTATACTTCTGCATATCACCTGATTTATTTCCATTTCAAATATATCCAGAGAATTTACATTTTATTTACTTTTCCTGTGGCTGTTTCAAAACACCCTAAAAAAAAAAAAAAAACCCTTAAAGGCATAAGGATTCATTTTGACTTGTAGTTGGTGGATTCCACCCTTCTTGGCAAGGAAGAGCTTGAAACAGCTGCTCACATTGCATCAGGGTCAGGAAGAATAAAACTGTGAGAAATGTGCTCAGTGACTGGTCTCCTTTCATGCAGTCTAAGACTGAGCCAAGGGAATGATGCTCCCCATTGTTATGGTTGGTCTTCCCACTTCAGTTAACCCAGTCAAGAACATCCCTCCCAAGGACGTCCAGAAACTTGTCTCCTAGGCGATTCTAGATTTGTTGAACTGATAATTAACACTGACTACAGCACAGTATTTTCCTCAGATCACTATGTCAACTCCACATCCAAAAAACACCTGTCAGAGCTGAGTCCATGAAGCTTTTGCAAAGTATGACTAAGCAAATATTCTTTAGACTTGACCTCTTGAGCCTGTATCAACAGTCAGTTCTCCCCTGCCCCCAGGTTGGATTCATGAATGATGGCAAAATCTTGGCCTTGGATATGGAACATTACTGCAATGCAGGGAGCTCCCTGGATGAGTCATTATGGGTAAGTGTATGAAAGGAAGTTTTCTTCCTCCAAGAGTGTTACATAAAATGATTTCACTCAGGAACTAGTCACTCTTTACCCAACACTTAATGAAGGTATGGAGACTCTCACTGTAGGATAGCATAGAGTTTCTCAGAGCAAACGACAAGTGTAGCCCAGAGACCTTGGCCAAGCGTCCATCTGTGTTTCTTCTCTATGTTTCCCACACCTATATGTTCTCAGTAGAGCAGGCTTTCCCAGCTTTGTCCCTGTGGCTATTTTCAATTGTGTAACTCTTCATGGGGCTATCCGTGTATTATGATTTAGTCACCAGCATCCTTGAGCTGTAGACATTATTGGCATGCTACCTCCAAGTCTCAGCAGCCACAACTATTTCCAGACATTGCTAAATATGCACATTTGGTAGATGGAAGGATTTCCTCTGGTTGAGTATATGTGCATTAAAACAGACACCAGAACTCCTTTTAAAATTTTGACACTGTTGAAAGCTATTTCAAGAAAAAAGAAATATCTACACTGTCTCATTCTATTGGACCACTGCTTAGGAGCTATAAACATATCCAAGGCTTTGGAAATTGAAAGAAATGCATTTGCTTTCAAGTGTGAAAATTAAAGGTAATAATTGGGAAGGATTGAAATTCTTTAAAATTATTTTGCAGCAACATATATTTAACTGGGGTGTCACAACTTTTGGCATTTTGCTGAGCTGTGAAGAGGGGAGCTATTTCCAGCCTGGTTTCATTGTGAGGTGTCTGCATGGTGGGACATGCACAGAAGGCCAAAGTGTCTCACATCCACTCTGGGTTTCTCCAGGTGATAGAAATGGGACTTCTGAAGATGGACAATGGTTACAAGTTTCCCAACCTTCGCTGCCGGGGCTGGGCCTGCAAAACCAACCTTCCATCCAACACGGCTTTACGTGGGTTTGGCTTTCCTCAGGCAGGGCTGGTCACCGAAGTCTGTATCACAGAAGTTGCAGTCAAATGTGGGCTGTCCCCTGAGCAGGTAACTATAGTCTCCTGTATAAAAGATGATGACTGTCTGAGACTGCAGTGTTTGGGATCAATCAGGTTGAAGAATTAGTGACGTGATCCAGAGATTAAATATTTGCCAGAGTTTGCCCAGTCATCCAGTTAATACAGTCAGTAACCAAGGTTAGTGGTCTTGCCTTACCAGTGCTCCACCTTATAAAAACTGAGAAACACTATTTTTAAGATTATGAATTGGATTTTCATCTGGTTAGTTAGAGTATCCCATTATTGGGGTTGTATTATAATTGTGTATTGCTATAAAAATGTCAGCAGATTGTATACATATATATATGTGTGTATATATGTATATTACACACCCATCTGTATCTATTGTCTATGTATATGTCTATGTCTATATCTGTATGGTCTGTTTCACTGAGACTTTAGATGTCTAAGACCATGAGGCTGGTATCAGTTTGGTTCTGATGATTGCACAGCAAGTGACAGTGCAAGATCTTGTCCAGAGGGGTCACATGGCAGAACAAGAGGTTAGAGAAAGGTTTAGCAATCAAACTCACTCTTTGCTAATAATTCAATCTCGTGGGAAGTAATCAGGGTCTCATGAGAACTACCAAGTCTCTAGATAGGACATCACTTCCCACCTGGCCTCACCTCTGAAATGTTCACCATCCTAACACCACTATTCTGAGAAGCTCACATCACATGTTCCTGGCTTTGGGAGATAAACCACACCTAAACTATAGCAACAATGTAACCATCCTTGAGGCCTGACAAACCCCCCTTCAGTGTTTCCCTATTATCTGAGGCAGCTGACACAGGTATCTTCAGCTTGGAGGACAAGCCTTCAGGCTGCACAGGACTTGTAAGGAATCCACAGCATTGGTGGGAACTGAGACTTTTCTATGTGAGGGGATTAGGCAGGAAAAAAGCCCTCATACACTGTCTTCATGGTTCCTTTCTTTATTCTTCATACTTCTGTGCTATTTCTGCATTCTAGCTCTATCATTTTATTCTTGATGTTTCCCTTTCGACTTTCTCACTCTTGATGTTTTCTTTCTAGTCCCTTTTAGTTTCTTCTTCCTCATCTGTCCTTTTCCTTACAGCTTATATACCCCAATACAATATTTTAGGCAATGCAGGGGCAACAGGGGAGTTACATTCCATTTCTCAAGTGAATGAATGCATATAAAAGATTAAAAACAGAATCATTCCACTAACACATGCAATATGTCTAAGTAACTTGTTACAGAGCAAGGAAAGAGCAAGTCTTTCATTGGCAGGCTGCAAATTGTGGTTGTAAAGAAAGAATCAATCACTTTATTATCTGTCTTGAGAGGTAACCTTATAAGGAATTTTAAAGTTGTAATAAACCTAACCTAATGAAGAGCACAAAGAAAAAGAGAAAATTGTGCATTTATATCCTATATAAACATTTTGAACATAACACCCTGTAATCAGGGCTAGTAATTTCCAGATTCTCTTTGGGTCCCGTAGGTGCACAGTGAGTGCCAGGTATAGGATAAAGAGACCTTGGGATGTCATAAGTCCTCAAGTCCAGGCTCAGGTCAACATTTCTGACATACCATAAATCTTTTACTATCAGCTCAAATGAGCACTCCCAAGAAACTGTGACACCTCAGTGCAGTGATATAATGACCACCACCATCCCTGCAACTGCAGCACTGACCACACCCTTTTGGGCATTGTCTCAGGTGTGGACTTGACTGGTTAAATGGAATAGGATTGCAGCTGGGGAATCCTGGTTGCAGGGTCTGCTTCCTTGGAGCATGTGTCTGGGACAGTCACTTATTCCTGTGTAAGTTATTTTCTCCAAATAAACTCCACTTCATCTTACTGGCTAAGCATCCTGATTTCCATGCCCATACCTTAGCACTTTAAATATCAAAATGAACTTTCTGCCATGTGTGTAACCCTTGACCACAAAAAGAAATTTGTATCCCTATCTCAGAGCTATAAATTCAAATTATTTTCTGTTGCCATGACCAGCTAGAACTTCTCTCCCCACAGTGTTTCTGAATAAAAGCTCTTTCTGTTTCTATACCTCCGTTCTCTGCTCCCTGTCACTTACACAGGACACAACACAACACTTCTATACAGGGAAACAGAGAGTCTTTAGAATGGATATCCATATGAGAAAATGGAGGTCAGGAATCTGTGAAGAAAATTAGTCACTATCCTAGGTTATCAACCAGACCAACCAAGGAAACTGTGTGCAGCAATGAGGCTGCTTTACTATTTCAGCCCTGACCCAAGAAATCACACAGCTCAGCTCTGTGTCCTTGTAAATTTTAGATTATTCTTCTGTGGTTGTTTAGCTTAAAAACCATTTGCAAGGCATGTGGTCTAAAGTAAAGTTATTTTAAAGCTTTGCTTCTGCTAATGGTGCACACCAAAATCTGTGACTGGGTATTTTCATCATTAAGAGAATCAGAGCCAGCCTGGTTGCTGGGTTAATTCAATTGTTCACCTTGATTGTTAACCAGAGCTGTGTTCTAAAGCAGCTCCTTAAGTGGAACTCATAGCCCTTAGTTGTGAAACATATCCTAGTATATATTTTTATTTTTAAAAATTCTGCATAAGCTATCATTATTATTATCACTTAGACAATACAGTAAAGGGAGGAATAATCTTCTTGACAATCTACAAATAAAAATGCTCAGTAGATCCAGATGTATTCTTGAGATAAACACACTAAAATACATGCAGGGGGGATCTCTCCACATCTACTCATAGCATGCCTGATGCCAAGAAAAGATTGTAGCAGCAACATATAAAAGCACAACAGAAGCAAATGACATTCCAGACTTTGTAGCCTTTCTTAACAATGTTCACCCATCAGAGAGTTTTCGTGTTCTTGAATGTCAATTGCCAACTCCTGTATCTATGACATGGCCACCAGTAACAAGGTATGTCATTTCAGTTATTAAGCTGTCACCTGTTGAGTCTTTTAAGTCTTTACCTCAACTTCATTAATTATCAAAGATAATTCTCTTCTTGGTGCCTCATCCACCCCAGGTTCTAGCATGGAGTTTAGGTAGGAAGACATGCTGAGCTGTCTCTCCCTCTTCCCTCCTCCTCTGCATTTGGCCAGAGAGGACAAAGGATGGAAAAGAGTACCTGGGAAATACACACACACACACACACACACACACACACACACACACACACCCCACAACTGTTCCCAATCTGTTTACTGTCCTCTCTTAGACACCTTATGCAGATGGTCCTTAAACAGAATTGCCTCTGGCAACCACACTGCTCTGCCTAGTGTTCAAGGAGGCTTGGAGAGCCCAAGAACACAGTTCATCTGTGACCCTAGGCAGGAGCCATCTGCTTTATGTCTCTTAAACTTGTAGGGGCCCTTGTCCCCCTTGTCCTGGCCCTCTGACCACAGCCTCTGTCCTTGTAATGTTGGTAGCAGGAGAGAGAGGGAATTACACAAAGACATGCCTGCCTGTCCAGAATGGTCTCTTTAATCTGCTTTCCCTCAAGTGGCATACTGTATTAGGTTCCACTTTCCCACTTACAGGGATCAGGGCAATTGGTAGAGGGGTGGCTGGGGAGCGTGTGTGTTTATAATGGCCTCTATCTGCTTGTAGAGGGTGCTGGCCGGAACTGTGAGGTTCTCTCAACTAGGAAAATAAGGCCCCGGTGTCTTTGATGTCAGCTGAGGGGCTTAGTTGCCAGTTCTGGAAAGACAGTAACAGTCTACTCAGGTAGTCAACTTCTGGGGATAGAACCTGCTCATTTTGGGTTCCCTGCCTAAGACCTACCCATGACTGAGCCATCATAGATAGTGGAAGGAACTCATGAGGCTTCACTCTGCCTTGAGGGACTAAAGGCTGTTAATGGATGCCGTCGGCATGGCTGTCACTTTATTTAGTGGTGTAACCACTAGTCTGTTGTCCATGCTTAAGAAAATAACCTCCCACCCATGTCTCCACAGACAACCGTAATTATATACAGTTGTTCATTCATAAAAAAATTGTATAGGCCAGGGAGTTTGGGAAGTGGAAGGGATTCAATGGGATGGGGTGTGGCAGAAACTCTTCAAGAATTCACAAAGTAATCTCATTTGTCCTTCCTCCTAGCCGTCAGTTATATTTAAACAAATATCCCTATTGGTTGGCTTTGGGAATAAGTGGTCCTGTTTCACTACAGCATCTAAATAACCCAGGTTGCATGGCCCAGGCACTTTTCAACAGATGCCCAAACATACAAGAACTGAGAGTCACGAATGTACCTGGAACATACTGAGATACAAGGGAATACAGGTCAAGGACTCCATCCTATAAACTTGCACAAGAAAAGCATACAAAAAAGAGAGTCTAGCATAGTTATGAGGTTCTTAGTGGAGGATGAGGATGATGTCATGCCTTGAGAAGGGCTGTAGAAACAACTAGGCAGAACATATGTCGGCCCTATAGGATGGGCAGAAATGGATGAAGAAGACAGTGGGTGGACAAGACCATCTCTTCTGAGCTTCCCTCACTGTTTAATCTCCTTTCCTTTCATAGGTTCGGACCATCAATATGTACACGCACATCCATAAAACCCCCTACAAGCAGGAGATCAATGCCAAGGCCCTCACTGAGTGCTGGAGAGAATGCATGGCCAAGTCTTCCTACTCAATGAGGAAAACAGCTGTAGGGAAGTTCAATGCAGAGAATTCCTGGAAGAAGAAGGGGCTGGCCATGATCCCCCTGAAGTTTCCTGTGGGTATTGGATCAGTAGCCATGGGACAGGTCAGTTCTTGAAACACAGTTTAAATGTCACCTGGCAGGGGCTTGGCAAACAAAGGTGCTGGGAAATGTCCCTCACATTGATTAGTCATATGTCGTCACTGTCCAACTGTTAAACCCCACCCAGGTTCTGATTAGCAAAGTCTGTATTAATCTGGGACAGGAGAACTTGACTGCTTATGGCCCCACCTTGGGGAGGAACATTCTTGGTGGAAAATCTTGGGGGACCCTGATTTTCTGCTGGCTGGTGCTAAGCAGCTGAGAAAACTGCTCAAGGTCCTGGGTGTTCATGTGTCCAGTGGAGACTCCTCTTCCAGACCCTGGGGGCCCTTTTCCCTCACTAGGTAAGGGTTAATTAAACATGGAAAAGTAAATTATTTGACGTTTTAAATGCAATTTTAGGAGTTGGTTCTCCTCATAACTGTTAAAAGGGAAGACTGAGAACTGTTGCTATGGTTCCTTATCTGACTAAATAAGTCTTTGCTTAGCTACTAAACCCCACTGTGTGTGTGTGTGTGTGTGTGTGTGTGTGTGTTTGATGTGCCTATGTGTGCGTATCTTACACACACACAAATAAAAATAAAATAAATCTTTTGATTTAGTCACACTCTACCCTCTGGCAAACCTACAAGAATTATGTTCTCATTTTCAGTATGAGAACACTAAAATCTGGGATTTCAAACACCTCCCCTGCTCCCGGAATGTAAAATCTAGGCCAAGTCTGACACTGGTGTGCAGGCAACTCTGGGGAGTGCCTACTCACAGCACCCTTTGATGGAAGTGAGGTGGGAGTCAGCTGACCTGAGGAGAGAGGAGGCAAGGCCAGTGCTGCAGCTTCATCCTTAGAGCTGTGAAGAGCCCTCCTTGGGCACCCTGTGCTTTAAGCTGTACTGAGGGCTGTGAAGGGTGGGGATCTGTCACACACCAAACACTTGCTGGTAGGCACGTCCTGAAAGGCTGTGTTCTGAAGAGAGCAACTAGAGGAGGGAACTAGGGATGAGACTGGAGCCCACCCCCACCCCACCCCTTCCATGGAAGGCCTGCACTGGTGGGTTTGTCTAAACCGGGCCTGATCTCATCTTGATGGTGATTCTGTCTGTCTTCTGTCTGCTGGCAGGAGACACAGGGGGCTGGCAATCTGTTTCTTAAGATATTGTTTAATAATTGGTGGCATTTAAAGATATGTATATCCAGGATATCCCGCCCCCCTCTGTCCCTGGGCAGAGCAACATTCAGGTTTATGTGTAGAGATCCTTTGCTGAAAATGCAAATCTGTGCACACATAGGTTGAAGGGAAGGGGAGTAACTCTCCATACATGTTCCCATAGTTAGAGGTCATCCAGATGGTGAGAGAGAGAGCCAGACATGACCTGAGCATGCCTAACTCCAGATCCCTGTCTTCACCGCCTCACACTGCCTTCCCTAGCAGAAGCTGCTCTCACCCAGCTGCTCAGGACTTCAAATGCACCTCACCTAAAGATTCTTTCATGTTTCAGAGGAATACTGAAACATGGCTGCAGTATTTGGGAACTCTTAAGATTTGCACTAATTTCTCACCAAGTGGACAAAATTCTCTCCATGCATTGTTGAACCTTCTGGCTCAGCACTCTAGTGGTGTTGGTTTTGTGACTGGAGCTTTGTGGAATTATCTTTTGTGATGCTAACAGTGAGCCATGTGGTGTGTCACTTAATGTAACCTAATTTGACTCTTTTAATAGCCTAATAGTTCGCAACACCACAAGGAACTAACTACTCAGCAGCCTCTGATACAAATGCTGCCCTGTGCCCACAGGGAGAATGCTCTCACCAGCAGGGTCATGCAATGGAGAGCACATGAAATCCCTTGCTGTTGGAGCTTAGTCACACATACTAGGTTCATGTATGTATCCCAAACTCATTCACTAGAGCCGACAAGACAAAATACAAAACCTATAAATTTATGAAATAGATCAAATAACAGTACTCTTGCAAATTCATATATGAAGTATGTTGAGTGCTAGTACATCTGAACATTGTGTCCAATATGAAGGGATGGCTCTGGATCCATCCTTACCCGAGTACTGTGAAATGAAATAGAACAAAGCCCAGAGTGACCGTTCCATCTGGAAGCACAGTGCAGGCATCCAGCTCTGGGCTCTCAGAAGAGGATACCTCTGCTTATGTTTCATTTGGGAAGACATGCCAGGAACATGAAATGGTGTCTCCAGGAGTCATGTAAACACATTCTGTCCCATCTTTTCAGGGCCCTTATGTGTACTATTATGACCTGATATTCTAAGACTGTGTGTTTGGGCACTGAGTGCCTTTACCCTCAGACACAGGCTATCCTTATTTTGTCAAATCATCACTACTTACACCTGTGTTTACCAGGAAGGTGGACATTGTCTTCTCTGTCATAAGTATCTTCCTTTGAACAGTGGTGATTTCAACTTGTTCACCAGAATAACACACAGATTTGGATGTTGATAAAGGAGCAGTTCTCCGGGTGTGATCCACAGGCCACAAGTGGATGTTAAGTCCTTTTATCAGGCAAAGAATTGATCTTGGAAAACAGTCCTCTGTGTAGGTTTATCTGGACTGATGTAGAGTTCATGAACTTTGACTTGTGACCAGGGATACTTAGAAGTGATCTGAATAATAGAGTCTTGGGAGAATTTTAGGTTTATAGAGTAGAAATTACCTTGTTACCAGAATGTTCTACAGATATCATCTTTATAAATCCCCAGTCAAGCCAGGCACCCTGGAGAGAAAGAAGTGTTTGTTGTGGCTCACAATTTGAGGGCACAGTCCACTATAGTGGACAGTAGCTTGAGACAGATGGTCACACAGCATCCATATTTAGGAAGCAACTAGCAGTCAATAATGAGTCTTTCCTCATTTTATGCTTTTAATATAGTTAAGGAACCCAGAATGTGGAAATTCAACCTAATGTGAATTCACTCACTTCAAGCAACCCAAACTCCTGACTTCTTGGTTAGAATGCCCAGAGATTTCTCTCATGAGTGATTTTCGGTCCCTTTGACTTGACAATCTAGATAAACAATTGCAGGTAGCACAGCAAATTCACCTCCACAGTGGACAGTTCTAGCCCAGTAAGACTTGGAAGAAGCCCCATGCTTGACAGTTTTAACATGCATTCACTTAGTCTAGAAGCATCTGAGTAGGCGAACTTTTAATTCTGTGAGCAGCTCGCTTGCTTCTGCATCCTTCAGAGGACCTGCACAGTCAGGTGATGACTCCAGACATCTGCAGACCTGTGCCAAGATGGTTTAGGTCAGTGTTTCTCAACCTGTGAGGTGCAACCCCTATGACGGACACATATTAGATATTTACATTACCATTTATAGCAGCAGCCAAATTACAGCTGTGAAATAGCAAGGAGATAATTTTACAATTTGTGGTCACTGCAACATGAAGAACTATATTAAAGGGTTGCCACATTAGGAAGTTTGAGAACCACTGGTATAGGGTAGTCCTAGGTCATTTTGCAGCCAAAACAATGAATGAATGTGTCTCTGTGTACCTTATTTGGATTTGCATTTGGGCATTATCACCATACAACACTTGTCCTGCCTTTGGCCTGGCTCTGGTCGGATGTATGTATGTATGTACGTATGTATGTATGTATAATATATATAATATATATTATATATATTATACATATATATTATAAATATATATAAGTATATATTATATATAATATAATTTATATATAAATTTATTATATATAATATATATATAGTGTGTGTGTGTATAAAGAGACAGAGACAGAAAGAGACACAGAGGCAGACAGAGAGACCGAGACAGAGAGAGAGAGAGAGAGAGAGAGAGAGAGAGAGAGAGAGAGAAGGGTAGGGCCTCTTGCAAGGGGTGGAAAGTGTGTTTTAGTTGCAGTGATGTCCTGACAGGGGTCAGAGCCTCTTCTGATTTGCTTCTTTTCAACCCCTCCTCAGGCAGCCGCTCTGGTTCACATTTATCTCGATGGCTCTGCACTGGTCACTCATGGTGGGATTGAGATGGGGCAAGGTGTCCACACTAAAATGATTCAGGTAAGAATATGAACTCTGGATTCTGTGGAGTATGTCCTCACAGATGTTTCATGAGAGAAGACTTAAGCATATTTCTCTGTCCCAAAATAAAATGGTAGGATGCTGTAAATTTGACTGCTTAAGCATTGAACTATTAGCCGAAAGTATTAAACAAGTCAGTTTCATTACTGAACTCTAGAAAAGCATGTGCCAAAGATGGGTTTGTTTCATTGCTAAAGAGGGCTGTGTGTTTGCTTTCTGCTTTCATTTGGATGCATTGGCAACTGAATTGTCCTGTTATGGTGGACAACTGAATTGTCCTCCCAGTTTTCGCTGGGAGGTGAAAAATGTGGAAATCCTGATGGATTTTAATGTTTCTTGCCCATTTTAGATTAAGAGTTCTGAACAATCAATAACATAAATCAGACTTGATAGCTCCACCCAGTGCTTATTAGCATTTCTGTGTTAGGGTCCTTCTATTTTGTCTGATTTTCTTACTGTAAATTGCTAAGATGTTGCTGGTGTGATTTTTTTGATTGTCAGGTTTTTTTCAACTAACCTTACAAGAATGAGCACTGCTTTGTGTCATTGCAAATTCTTCACAATTGCCCGTCATGGTGAACTGGCCTATAATCCCAGCACTTGGAGGCTAAGGCAGGAGGATCAAACTAAGGCCAAACTTGGCCACATAGAGACATCCTGTCTCAAAAACAACACAGACAAAGACATTCTTAACAATCATGATTTTAATGGGTGGTAGGGGAATGCATTTGTAACTAACTCTACCCCAGCTATTGAGCTATTCAATGGATTTTCCTAAAAGAAATCTATTGTTTCCTTAAACTGCTACTCCAGGGTAGGAGTTACTAGATCATGGGGTATGAGTATTTGGAATTATAGACACACATTACTAAGTTGTTTTCCATTAAGTATCTGTTGTGTTGAGCCTTTAAACTAACAATAAATTTGATGAATTGTTGAAATAATTCAATCATTTGCCAGGTGAATGAAAGCAACTCAAGTGGTAAAATTTAGATTTTCTTTTTAATTGTAGGGACTGGGGATGTGTAGGATTTTTAGTTTGCTTATTTATTTATTTATTTATTTATTTATTTATTTATTTATATTTGTTTTCATGCTGCTAGTACCTGAGAGTTTTCTAGTTCTGCTTTTAAGTGAGATTTCAGTGTTTTCCTTCTTGCACCAAAGACCTTATATTGAGAGCCTGTGACTCTGTCTGGATGCTTTCTGAGAGCCTTCTGTTATGGAAGGCTCAGGATGCCTGTGTCCTTGGAAAGCTTGGACAAACTCTGTCAAGCATACTGCTAGCCAGAGAGAGATCAATCATCTAACATGATTTTCTCCAGCACTAAATGTATAGACCAAAGCAACCTATAAGCCCCATGCTGGCCCTCAATCCCAGCATCATCCCCTCCTCTGTGATGCATGTGTTCCTAAGGCCATGTCCTTCCTGAGAGGTGTTCTTTTCCTGCAGTGTGGCCAGAGATGGGCATAGAAGCCAGACAGCTCCTGATACAATAATGTCCTCTTTGGTAGAATTTTTCAAAGTGTGGTGTGAGAGTAACTTGATAGTGTTGATTTCATTAATACAGAGATGTGGATGAAGTTTTTACTTTTGCATTATTGTGGAGCCTTTTCCTGATGAGAAAAATCAATGGAAACAAAAGTGTTTAAAACTTGGAGTCCACACTAGCTACCAGGATTTTAGAAGAGAGGGGTTTTTGTGTCTTAAGGAGTTCATGGTTCCGCTTCTTCATTCTTGCCGTGCACATAAGGGCTACACACGTGTGCTATGCCAGCCAGGCATGTGCACAGGTGTCCAACTAACCAAAGTGTTTGAAAAGAAACTTATGTTCAAAATTCTAGGTGGTCAGCCGCGAATTAAAGATGCCGATGTCCAGTATCCACCTGCGTGGGACAAGCACAGAAACTGTCCCCAACACAAATCCCTCTGGAGGGTCTGTGGTGGCAGATCTCAATGGGTTGGCAGTAAAGGTAAAGCCTGCTGACTTTGCATCACTCATTAACCTTTTGGGACAAATTCATAGCTGGAGATCAGAAGCATCGTTCATCTCTCAATTCTCCTCAGGCTTGGCAGGGCAGGCACGCAGACCCAGCAGATGACACAGCACCCAGCAGTTCTATGCCTGCTGCTTCACAGGGCAGCAGGTCCTTCTAATTCCACCCCACACACCCAGTGACTTCCCCTTTCTGTGTTTAGTCAGACTCCTACCTTTTACCAGAGCCTCTCCATGACAGTTTCATTGCCTTTCATGCTCAAGCTGGCTTCTTGAAACCTAAACAAATGTGCCCAGAAAGTTAATGTTCTGCAGCCAATGATTGGTGGTGTGCAATGGTCCTTCTTTTAGGTCTTTTACAGTGTGGTGTGTAAGACAATTGGCTTAGCCAGGTGCATGTCTGACAGGCTCACACATACAACAACCCTGCATGAAGCCTTTCATGTCATCCTCTACTGCATTGATACCCTATGTTTCTTTGTTCCTATGGACCGTGGGTGTAACTCTGTGGTATGACATACCATGTTGTTTTGACATTGATGTTTTCATGAAATGATTAAAATTTTTACCTAAAATCACCTACAGGATGCCTGCCAGACTCTTCTAAAACGCCTTGAACCCATCATCAACAAGAATCCTCGTGGAACTTGGAAAGATTGGGTGAGACTCCTGGTTCTCTAAGTTTTATCACAGAAACTAGTGAGTGGGGGGAGAGAAATAAGTGTGAATTATGTTTATTCAAGGCACTGTCATTGCATAATGACAACTAAAAGGCCCCTCTGCATGTGACACATGGAGATCCACATGGAGTGGGAGAAGTAGTGTACCCAGGGATGTTTCTAATCCAGAGAAAGATGGTGTCCATGCAACAACTCCTGCCTTAAGCTACAGTTAATGGACGTTTCAGCCTGTGGAACCTAGGTGCTTTATGGATGACAGCTGTGTGTTCTTCTCCTTTGGATTCACTCTGACTACAATACAGAAACAATGCTGGCAGTATTCTGTGACGCTCGGGTAGACACTCATTTAGAGACAGGAAGCCAGAGGTGGAGAGATGTCTCAGAGATTAATAGGACTTGTTGCCTTCCAAAGGATGTGGGTTCAATTCTCAGCACCCACATGTCAGCTCACAACTGTCTGTAACTGCAGTTCCAAGGGATCTGATGCCTCTTTCTAGCCTCTGCAGGAAGTACACACACAGTCATGCCTTCAGGGAAAACACTCATACACATAAGAATAAAATAATTTATAAAAAAACAAATGGCAGCCAAGCATAGGGATATGTTCTGTACAAATCATAGACACCAGTGAAGGGGAAACATTCACCTGCTTCCTGATACCCTGGCAGTCTAGTTGGAGAAGACAGACATTCTTTTTGAGGGTGGGGTGAAAGCTGAAAGATCAGAGAAGCAGAGCCGTCAACAACTAGAGACGTCTTACCTCACAAAAATCCCAGACTGAATGGGAGCTCTCCTGTCTCTACGTATTCTCACACCAAATGAGCAAGGGATCCTATCTCCACCTACCTGATACTACTCTCTCGACCTCTTGAATCTGGGACTAAAGGTGTGTGCCTCCCATGTGCTGGGATCAAAGGCATGATCCTCCCTAGTGCTGGGATTAAAGTTATGAAGCCACCACCACCTGGCTCTGTTTTTCTTTTAGACTGGTTCAATCTCATGTAGCCCAGGATGACATTGAACTCCTGATTTTCCTGCTTCCTTCTCCCAGGTGCTGGGATTAAAGGTGTGTGCCGCCACTGCCTGGTCTCTATGGTTAGCTAGTGGCTAGCTCTGCTCTCTGATCTCCAGACAAGCTTTATTTGGGTAGACAGGCATTATGTAGTCAACTAGCTAACTTCAAAATAGCAGATAGTTAAGTGTAAGATGACATTGAAAATACCTTCATAAACCCCTGGCATAGCTGTCATGCCGACTGCTCTAGATTATTAGTTCAACAATATCAAAACACAGATTTGGCAAAGTTGTGTGCAGAGTTCTGCTTGGGAAGACCCCAGGGCTGAGGGTGCTCACCATGAGGATGTGTGGTTAGAATGCTGGAGGCTCAAATCAGCCACCTGTATCTCACCCAAAGGCTCCTGCTATTTCATAAAGGCTCATTATGTAATTAATAAGTATGGAGTGAACTGGATGGTGGTGGTACACGCCTTAACCCCAGCATTTGGGAGGCAGAGGCAGGCTAATCTCTGAGTTCCAGGCCAGCCTGGTCTACAAAGTAAGTTCCAGGACAGTCAGGGCTACTCAGAGAAACCCTGCCTCAAACAACAACAACAATAGTAATAATTTTATTACAATTATCATTATAGAACATGAAACTTCTAAATCTGTTCTGGGCATAGCTGTTTTTCCCCTGCTTGGTGTTGCCTGAGCCCAGAGAGGTTAAAAATGGCTTTCTGGAGAAAGTTGCTTCCAGATGCAATTCAGGACCATGCCTCCTTTGCCCTCCATTGCAAGCTGCTGCCGTTGAGCCAGCCTTCCTCCATAATGCTGCACCTTTCCCCACCTCTCTTGAGACTTTTGACCTAACCTTTGTTTTGTGTTTAGCAATCAATCATATGTACTTGCAGAAACAGGAGACCATTGGATGGAAGTGGCACAATTTAGCAAAATCAGTTCTCTCAACTGAAACTGTTATGGATACACAATATAAAATTAAACATCGAACCATTGTGTCCAAATATTGACCATGTTAATAAGTCTTGCCAGATGACTGAATAGATATCTTCATAAGAAGGATGTGGATGGAGATTATATTTCAGTTTATGAGCATAACATGCCAGGGCAGACATTTATTATAACCACATGCATGGAGCAAATGCTGCTATATACACAGTGAGCCATGAATGTTTGTGTAGATGGAGACCGTGACAGCAGAAGGTTCATTGTGAGCCTTCCTTGCTACTGCTATGCTTATCTTGTGGTACAGATGAAACCAAGTCCTGAGCATCTTTTGAGAGTCCTTCTTACATCATGTTCTGCTGGTCCCTCACAGGCGCAGACTGCTTTTGACCAGAGCATCAGTCTCTCGGCTGTTGGCTATTTCAGGTAAAATAATCCCCTTGATCCTATGTCATGGACAAGACCAGTATGAGCCTGAGGAAGAATTTCAGTTCTATTTGCAATTTTGGCCCCCAGCCTGACTCACTACCTTCAGTTAGCCTGCTGTTGGAATGAACATGTATCTGCTCATTAATCCAGGTATCCAGAAGACATTGTGGAGAAAATGGTTCACACAGCTGCACTTGATTGAGTGCTGATTTGGGTCATAATGTGGCCATGATGTGGCTTTCTGGGAGCTGGTGCTTGTAATCCACAGCTGTAGCTTTTGGTTGAAAGTGGAATTTATTCCTAAAGTTAAGAAACAAGAGTAGGGGTGAAAGGTAAACAAAAAATTCAATACGCATCTCCTGTACTGGCAAAAAGGAGACCTGACTAACTGTGGAGCCCTGAGAACCACAGTCTCTAGGAAACCTTTGGTTGAATGTTTTCATGAGGAGTAAATGCCAAGACCGGGCAGAGTCTTAGCTTATGTTCTCACCTGCCTGGGACTCCTACTGGCTATCAGGAATACACACTGGAAGTGTTTTTCAAGGCCACCTGCAGGCTGGGGAAACAGAGGCGATAGGGACTAGAACTTAGCAGGCTGCTGGCCTAGACATCTTTGACATTCATGGGGACTTCTTACAGAAGTGTGTGGATGGAGCAAGCATAGAGCCTGGTGGTAGTGCCAGCTATTGGGAGCCACTGGGCCTGATTCCTTACACACAGCTCTGAATCATGGAGCCAGAGGGAGACAAAGCAGGCAGACAAGCCCCTGTGAAACAGTGTTTGCTTAAGACGCAGGTTGAACCCCCAATCAGATGACTATAGAAGAGGTGTTCATTGGCCACATTGGGCATGTGTTATGTGCTGGCATGTGCCTGTACATACATGTACTCTTCTGAGTGGCCCAGTGCCCTTTGGGCTGGTTTAATCATCATCTGTGATTGCAGAACTTTATCACTAACAGTGCTTCTCAACAATTCTCTTTCTTTCAGGGGTTATGAGTCGGACATAGACTGGGAGAAAGGGGAAGGCCATCCCTTTGAGTATTTTGTGTATGGAGCTGCCTGCTCAGAGGTTGAAATAGATTGCCTGACTGGGGACCACAAGGTTAGTCCCACCTAGAAATGTCTTCTGACTCTATTTCTGAGATGCTTCAACTCCACACATGCATCCTACTGGAAGGCAGTTTGGTCTGTGGGAGCTGCACCATGCATTTGCCCTAAGGGGGATCTCTCTGTATTACTAGATAAAAACAAAACCCATTACTTGCCTTAGTGGTATAATGTCTTCTGTGGGAACCAATATCCTTTCTCTTAAGTGTTTTCTGTTTATACTTTTAACTGCAAATAGGAAAGAATCCACTTCAAAACAGCCTGATTAGGGCTTTCATGTAGATTGTTGTCTCAACTAGCCATCCTGACCTCTTATGAGAATGTCTGAGTGTGATGTTCTTGAAGGACACCATAGGTGTCCACAGCCTGTTAACAAGGACCAAGGGCCACCTGAGGAAGGCAGTGGCCAAGCAGGCCCTCTCCTTGAACAGCTACAGTGTCATTACATATTTTGAGGGTATGTGTATTCACCCTCATGTATATACATACACAACAGTTTCAAGGCCATGCCTTCCTTTCTTGTACATGGCATTTACTGGTACAGAAAACACTCTTGGCCATTGTATAGTTAATGGTCACAGATACATGAAATGTGGTTGCAGCAGCATTCACAAATGCCATGTGACTAAGATACTAGTTTAGTGATAATCTGCCCTAAAACCTACCCAGAAGCAAGCTCCAGCTTTTGATCTTTCCAAATACATTTTGTGTCTCTATTCTTAGATATTTATCATGTATAATTTTATTTAATATATCCTTACCGTATATTTTCAAATTATAGTCAGCCTTATCTGTGAAATAGCCTTATTGAGCCTGCCTCCTAGAATATCTAATTTGTCTAGATTCTCACTCAGACTGTTGTCTCTTTGGGAAATGTGGGCCTGAGGCTAGGGACTTGGAGTGATACTCCAAGCATGACTCTTAGGTTAGAGTAGCTCTCCCACTCTATGCTGACAGTTCTTTCATATTAACTAACTTCTGAATCCCTTTGCCCTCAAATGAGTTATTGAAAGAACCTGTTTAGATATTCTTATGTCTTAGCCTGGTTAAGAGCTAAGAACAATAATAACTAACCAGGTGTTGGTTCAGGATTTTGTTGTTGTTTGTTTTAGTGTAATTGGAACTTTCTTGTCTCATTTATGCATTTGATGGAGGGTTATAAGCTGCTAGACACTCATAGTTACCAAAGGTAGAGCTGGAACAGTGGCTCTGAGGTTATTGTGTAGCACTAGTGACAATTAAAGCCATGGGCTGTTGTGAAAAGCAGAAGCAGGCTTTACAAAGAGAATTACAGCACAGTGGGGAATTAAGGGAAAGTGAGAGGCTCTTCAGAGTGGAGGGGTTCCCAAGAGGGAAAAAGTCACAAAGTTTCTTGGCAAGGTTTTTTTTTTTTTTTTTTTTTTTTTTTTTTTTTAAGGTCCTAGCAGAGAGTGGAGGAAGTCTGAGTAACTGTGTAAGATTGTTAGCTACTGTGAGTATCATAGGCTGAGCCAGTGGAAGGTCCCCCACATACTATGAATGTCCTTCTAGCCCAACCAGGCAGATGTTCATATGGTACCTATCCAGTTAGGATAATTTAAGTCTGCACCCACCTCTGTCTGTCTCTGACACATGCCTTTTAGCTTTGGGCCTTGACTTTCTGCTCACTGTCATCCCTGACTGGCATTCCAGGACCAGCATTCCAGGTGACTTGCTGGGGGTTTTCTAGATTATGGTCCATTCAATTACATTTCCATGACCAGCTTGCAGCTCTAACACAACAGAGAGTTAAGTCCCTTATTGCTACCCAGATGTAGCTGCAGCCTTCCTCAGTTACCTAATGCTTGGCTCCCTACTATGGAGTAGTCTGGGATGGTCTTCTGAGTGGAGGTTTCTTGTGAGAAGCCACCTTTACACTTAGTCTGTAGCAATCAGCTGCATTAGGCATTAGGCATTAGGCATTAGGCAGCCCAATGTCCTGTCACTCCTCTATGTATTTAATTCGGTTATCTCATCTCCGGATAGAATCCCTCTTACTCAGCATTCTCGGTGTTCCAGACATTGCTGTTTTCATTCTTCATCATCTCTTTAATCCCAGCCTTTGTTCTCACATCAACATCATGGGTCCTTTGCTTTGCTACCTACAGAGATAGCTCTTGCATCAGTAGGAACTTTTAAGAAGTTTCAACTTTCATTGTAGGTGTTGTGGGTGATCCAGCTTGAACACTCCTTGAGGGAGGGGGTGAAAAGACACAGCATCAAAGAAGCAGCCACTGGGAGTCAGTGAGTAGCAGAGCATGCTGCAGACTCATTCATTAAGGAAGTTAGACCTGCCTTTATACTCCTTCCCAAGGTTGCATTGGCTCAGGTAGCTGACTGTGCTGCTTGTCCTTTCTCATTGGTGTTTCTTCATCAGCAGTCCTTGGGTATAGAGGCAGGCTTGGCCCAGGGAGGAAGTACCTGTCAAGCATGCTCATATGGGCTGGCCAGGACACCTGGGCAGGGTGACTGCAGCTTGGGTAGGCTGGTCTGCAGATTCTCCTACAAGAAGGCACCACCCACAGACAAAAAGCCAGCCTACCAGAAGTTGTAAGCGTTTTTTTTTTTTTTTCATTATTATTTTTATTTTTCATTTACTCTTTGGCAACCTGCCAGCTGGCTGCCAAATAAATAATTATTCTTGCTTTTGAAAGCCCAGCCTTAGCTAGGTTTATTTCTTTTCTAGCTTAAATTATCCCATTTCTCTTTAGCTACATTTGCCTCTAGCCTTTTTACCTTACTTTCTTCTATAGCTCTTTATTTCCTTCTCACTCTGTGTGTGTCTGTGTGGCTGTGTTGCTGGGCTATTCGCCCCTGGTGTCCTCCTCTCCTCCTTTTCTCACTCCTCCCTCTTCCCTAGATTTCCCTCCTGTTTAGTCTCTGCCTACCAGCCACACCCATTTCTCTCTCCTACCTAGCTATTGGTCATTCAGCTCTTTGTTAGACCAATCAGGTGTTTTAGGCAGGCAAAGTAACAGAGCTTTACAGAGGTAAACAAATGTGGCATAAAGGAATGCAACACACCTTTGCATCATTAAACAAGTACTCCTCAGCATAAACAAATGCAAAACACCTTAAACTAATATTCCCCAATAAGAAGTCCTCTCTGGAGGCCTGTTTCCTAGCCACTCTTATGTTGGTAATACTGCCTTCCTGAAAAATTTCCCAGATTTTGAACCTACATCTATACCTTAGCTACCTATTGCTAGGTAGCAAATCGTCCCCAAATTAGCAACTGAAAACAATACGTGTTTATTGGCTCATATCACCTCTGAGGGCCCAGTATTTGAGACAACTTGGTTTATCTCGGTAACTCTAGCTCAGGATTTCTCATGAAGCGATGGCCAGGCATTTGGTGGGGGCTACAGTCATAGAATCTGCTTTTAACCACCATCACATTGTTGTTAATGAGAGGCTGTGGTTTCTCCATGGCTGTTAGCCAATTACCTCCTTTTCTTGAATAATCACTTTGTCCACTTAGCATGCCAAGGACATAGTAGCTGACTTCCTTGAGATTTATGGGTTCCAAAGAAATGTTGAAAATAACACTTGTGGGAGAGCCAATGAAGCAGAAACCACAATCCTTTCTAATCTTGTTTCAGAGTGACGAGCCATTGTCTCTGCTGTAGCCTAGTGGTCACAATGACTGGCTTTGCCAGAGGTTGGTTAGAGGGATGTGCAAGTGGAGGGATTCATTAAGTGCCCTCTTGGAAGCAGACTACCCAGTCAGTCCCATCAGAAGACAGTGATGTAAGCCCATGTCTTTAACAAGTAGAACCTTCACTAACATTAGACTTTAGAGTTCTCCTCTTCATCTCCCATGGAGGCCACTTGTCTCCTAGAAGAGCAGTCAGACTATATCAAAGAGAACTTTTCATTTCATTTTGTCTTTTGATAAAGAAAAGTAATTACCTGAACTTTAATTGCAGCAAGGCGTTCTGGATCATTATCTAATTTGCTGGAAAAAAATTGTTAATTGGAAGTCTCAGACCAAATAAGAATGCCTGTGCATTTTTGTTTGTTTGTTTGTTTGATTGTCAAGATAGGGTTTCTCTGTATCAGAGCCCTGGCTGTCCCGGAACTTGCTTTGTTCACCAGATTGCCTCTGCCTCCTGAGTACTGGGATTTAAGGCAGGCACCACCACCACCCAGCTGTGCTTTTTCTTTGCTCCTTAGGAATCATATATAGAGTGTGTCAGTGGGCATCATTCACACCAAAAAATCTACAGATTGTTAGAGGACAGAAGTGTAACCAGCACATGGGCAGGGCCTGCTGTTTTCTACACTTTTAGGTTAGCAGAAAGGAAGTCATAAGAGTGGATTTGTTCTTTGTCCACCCACAAAATGGAAGCTCTACAGCAATGCAGAGCAGTTTAAACTTTTTTTGGCTGACACTTCCTGAACTCTATTACGAGAAGATCCATAGTCTGTAAGGTTAAGATATCTTTATTTAGATAAACACCAGCCAAACACAAACTAGAGCGTGCCAGGGGCAGCAAGGCAGGCAGGCCAGAGAGAAGGGCTCCCATGTGCCTTGCAGCCCCTTGAAACTTTTCACGAGGCGTCCTGACCTCACCTTGACCAGCCCTGATGGGCGTGGTCAGGCACACCTGTGGCCAGCTTCTAGCACGTATGGCTTACATTGTCCCCTACAGAACTCCATGGTTCAACAAATGTCACTGAGCTGGACAGACTCCATGTATTAGCTTGGATAGCAGCCACAGAGTTTTGCAACAGGGATTTTGAAGGCCAAAGATATTTGTCTCTTGTGTCAGCTAATCAAAAGTGAGTGAATTCTTTTATTTCCTTGGAAAACAAATAGTGCTTAATCTGGGGTTAAGAGTGCTTGTGAAGGGGCTGGAGAGATGGCTCAGTGGTTCAGAGCCCTTACTGCTCCTGCAGAGGATCCGGTTCAGTTCCTCGTATGCACATGATGGCCTACAACCGTCTGTAACTCCAGTTTCAGGTGACATGGCACTCTTCTGGCCTCCATGGGTACCAAACATGCACAGAGTGGCAATACACACTGAAACATGAAAGGAGAAGTATAGATTCAGGACTCCCAAGACCAAGTTCTCAGCACAAAGGAGATTTATTTGTCCTAGAGGGACAGAGGACAGGGAATAAGAGACAAAGACAGGACACTGAGGACAAGGAAGGAGAAGGAAACAAGGGGAGAGGGGGTAGGGGTCCCAGAGGACAAAGGACTGCTCTGGATAGAAAGCTCACAGACATGACACATAGGAAAACAGGGGTTTATAAATGGACAAGGGGGAAACCCCATGATAGGATTAGTGTTAATTGGGTGAGCCAAAGAGGAATTTTGATTCCTGGACTTCAATAGTTTGACAGCTGGACTTTAATAGTAAGCCTCAGAAGGTGGAAAGGGCCCAATAAGGGAATAGATCTTGGTGGCTAGCTTTAGGAATGCAATCAATCTAATAGTTTTTAGCAAGGCAGAAGGAATCTGGGAGAAGGGCAAAGCTGACCATAATCCTTCCCATACTTAAAGGCAACACTCATCCACATAAAGTAACAATAAATCATTCTCTTTTTTAAAGAAATGCAGAATGGGTATGGGGAATGGAGCTCAAATGGTGGATATTTGCCTGGGACCTTGGGTTCATGTCTCATCACCACACAGGCCAGGCTTGGTGGTGCAAGCTTTAATCAATGGGGAGGAGGGAGTAGGAGAATCAGAAGCTGAAGGTCATCCTTGGCTACACATCACATTCAAAGCCAACCTGGGCTGCATGACACCCTATCTCAAAACCAAAGGTTTTCAGATGATAAACTTTGTCATATAATATAATTTTTGTTGCTTCTTTATCATGAATTAACATGGTCAGTGCAAAGAAAGACTTTGTCCCATACCTGGTAAGAGGTGTTTCTCAGCTTTTTCTCTGTGTGTTATGTGCATTAAACTATGGGTTTTTTGTTGTTGTTGTTTTCTAGACTATCAGAACGGACATTGTGATGGATGTTGGACACAGTATAAACCCAGCCCTTGACATAGGCCAGGTACATGTAACTATTTTGCTTTGTTTACTGTTTGTGGGACAAAAACTGCTATGAGGTCTGAAGAGGAGCCATCCAATTGCTGGTCACTTGAGAACCTTACCCTAGTAGGTTGGATCTGTTAAATTCAGGGAAGAGTTTCATCTGCCTCATTGGCAGAAAACATGACACTATGTGGACAGGCCCTGTGAGGACTCATCTGGAGTTATCATTGCAATGGCTAAGCAATGACTAAAACCCGAGTCCTCCGACTTGGAATCTAGCACTGAATGGAACATACAGAAATGTTTTTAAGTGGGCTCCTGGTGACACTCTCCCAGACACCCTGGAAGGCCCTTGACTGCAGTTCTCAAGGGAAGACAAGCAGCAAGCAGTGGAAAGGCACTTGGATGTATTGCCTCATAGGTAGTCGTTCCTTCTTTTCTCTCAGATTGAAGGCGCGTTTATTCAAGGAATGGGACTCTACACCATAGAGGAGCTGAGTTACTCTCCCCAGGGCGTTCTGTACAGCCGTGGCCCAAGCCAGTACAAAATCCCTGCTGTCTGTGATGTCCCCACAGAGATGCACATTTCTTTCCTGCCCCCATCTGAACACTCAAACACCCTGTATTCATCTAAGGTGAGCTCTGCTCCATGACTAAGTCCCTGCTTCCTTGATGTCTGTGGGGTGGACAGACATTGGTCTGCTTGGTTGTTCAGTATCTTTACTGAGATTACAAAAGGAGTCCTTATTGAGCATTCTAATTATATAGTAACTTAATGGCATGGTAAAAATTATTCAATTATTCCCAATCTGCCTAGCATGAACTATCAGACTCCATTTGACTTTTTATATTGCAATAATCATCTTCATGCCTATCTGTGCTATATTTAAGATAATTTTATAAGCTAGAATTCTAAATAGTTAAATTATTTTTAATTACAATTTACTTATGGTGGTCTATAGATTATATTTGTATATAATCATTATATGCTGCATGTATGTACATATTCACGTATGAATGTACCTTCAGAGAGGGAAGCACAATTTGTGTCATAACACACATGGCTCATTTCTCTCAAGGGTCTGGGAGAGTCTGGGTTGTTCCTGGGATGTTCGGTATTTTTTGCCATCCGTGATGCAGTGAGCGCAGCACGAGAGGAGAGAGGCATATCTGGACCATTGAGGCTCAACAGTCCACTGACTCCAGAGAAGATCCGAATGGCCTGTGAAGATAAGTTCACAAAAATGGTATGTTACACTCAAGAGAAAAAAAAAAACATAAAGTCTTTATTTCTATCCCATTTACATGGCCAAGTTTCTTTAAGCCAGTGCTGTGTTTTTTCCTCAGAAATAAACATGACAGGAACTCCTTAGGGTACCTGAGAGGGACAGAATTGCTCTTGAACTTGTGCCCCTTGACTGTGTCTTTTCATCAGCCTGGCCTTGCTTGGTCTCCTGTGTGCTCAGGTCGTTATCACTTGAGGGGAACTGAAGGTTCATTCTCTCAGTTTCGTTTCCCTGAGTCAGGCCTAGGAGTTCAAGGGCTGTAGCCTGACCCTGGGACACCTGGCCAAGAATCAAGGTCACTCTGCTATATCCCCACTGTTGCCCAAGCAGACCCTGGCAGCGTGATGGAAAGAGCCCTCCCACAGTATCATTCCTGCTGAGCACACACCCCCTGTCTCTGTGTGTCTGTACAGCACCATGACTTGTGATCTGTGACTGTGAGGGAAGACTTGCCACTCAGCTACCTCTGTAGCTACAATTCCCTTCTCTCACTGGGGTGACCTCCTACACTCCTTCCACACTGTCTCTGCAGAGCATCCCGCACCTCACAAAGAGAAACAGACACTGACTCCATGTTTCCCTAGTCCCTCTCCACATGCATTTGAAAGCTCTCCATCCCTCTGCTAGACCCTCTCCACGAGGCCTCCCTACATCACACGATGTCATTCTCTGATCTCATTGGCCCCGAAGCCTGTGGTGTTTTCGCCTTCACTATCTTCTCCTATTTTTAACCTAAGTCACAAGCACGTTTCTGAGTTACAAACATCCAAATTTGCTCTTTCCCTCCAGATTCCGAGAGATGAACCTGGATCCTTTGTTCCCTGGAACATACCTGTGTGAGCCAAATGCAAGCTTCTGGAGAGACTGGCTCAGCTCCACTGCAGAATGTAACTCCTGGTCTGTCTGCTGGAAGGAAGATACTAACTATGAAAGCCAGATAATCACAGTCCAGAATCAACCATAGCATTGCTTTTCATGAAGCTGATTTGGAGATTACTCCAGACACACCTAAACAATTATAAGTCATATTTTAAATTGCACAAATATTAAATTATTTCCTTTTAGGAGAGAATTTATAATTCTGTCCCTTGGATCTGTCCAGCTAAATATAACACCTTGTCTGTGCCTCACTTTTGGTTTGTATACACCAGCAAAAACTATACTAATTATTGAATGAGTATGTTATAAATAATTTCTTTCCTATTGTGAACTGTAATTTCATTTCTTTCATTCGTCCCTGAGAGCCATCACCCCACTTTCTTTGTCAGGACAGATACAGGCCCCATATCTAGGACCACAGGGGTCAGGAGGAGAGAGATAAATGAACATCATCAAACTACAAAGATGGCCACAACATTCTCACGCTTTCATCAGAAGGGTGAGGAAGGAGGGTGTAATTTCCAAGGCCAGCCTACAGTACATAGCAATAACCTGTCCCAACACAACCAGGGCTAAGGATACATTTATATATAGAGAAAGACCCACAGAATAGGTGAAAGAATTTACAAATATATGACAAAAGTATTGTGTGCAGAACACTTACAACTTAGTAGTTAAAGAACAAATAACTCCAGTTTCTCTTAATGGACCAATAAATTGAGTAGACCAAGATGTTTAAATGGACAATCAGCACATGAGAAGATGTTCAGCTTTGTTTGACCTTGAGAAATGTAGGTCAAAGCTGTAGTAAGATGCCACTCACCTACACTGTGACAGCAGTAGTTGCAACTATGGACAATGGCAGGTATTAGTGGGACTTGGAGAGACTAGAGGCTCTATTCATTGCTGGAGGGATGTACACTGTGCAGCCACTGGAGAACAGTCAGACAGGTAAGACATTAGACAATTTCCACGTGATTACTATAGTATTTAAAACATGTTCAGGATAAATCTACACACACACAGAGCATTCACAGCACCCAAAAGGTAGGAAAATATTCACCCAAATGATAATGTTTAATAAATAAAATGCAATACATTCGCAAAAGTGAATTCATTCAGTCCTTCAAAGGGATAAAGTACTGATACACACTACAGGAGATATGACAGGTGAAATCATTATATAAAATGAAAGAAAATACACAGACAATGACTTCTATATTCCACCTATACAAAAGGTCTCAAATTGGCAAGTTCTCAAAGATGAAGTAGATGAGTGGTTGCTACGGCCTGAGGGGACAGAGGAACTGGGAGTGACTGCTCATAAACGTGGGGTTTTCATTGGTGGAGATATCTGTAGGGAAATCAACAAAATCATATACATTGTTCCAGTTTGCCATCTGTTACTTTTATAAATACCATGGCCAAAAGCAACTTGGAAGGAGAGGGTTTATTGACTTACACGTCCCAATCACAATTGATCATTAAGGGCAGTAAGGGGCAAAACACAAGCTGAAGAAGAGGCAGAAATTGTGGAAGAATGCTGCTTACTGGCTTGCTCTCCATGGCTTGCTCAGCCTGCTTTCTTAATCACCCCAGGGATACCAGCACAGGAGTGGCATTGCCACAGTGGACTCCATCAATCATCAATCATGAATATGCCCCACAGCCTTGTCTACAGGAAATCTGATGGAGGCATTTTCTCAACTGTGGTTCCCTCCTCTCAGCTGATGCTAAGGTCTGTCTTATTGCCAAAACCAACCAGCACAGACCCTAAAAGATTAGCAGTGGATTTTATTCCAGACATTTCTCAAGCACCTGTGGAGACAAACAGACAGCTTGAGGAAGACGAGACTGGCAGTCTGTAGAGCTTGGGACAAGGACTTGACCTTTGAATCTGAATGAATGCAGGGAACAGAAGTATCGTGAAGCATCCTCCAATTTTAAGGGGTCTCACTGAAGCCTGTCATGTCAGATGGCTGAGGACAGGGAAAACAGGCTGGGGCAGTTCTCTGCTTTCTTCCATCTCCCTGAGAGCTGCCTCCCTTGTGGACCTTTGCTGGCTTCTCCTGCAGCCCATCCCTCCAAGTGGAGGCCTCCTGTGGGGGTGCCTTCATTCTCCTCACCCCACACACTGATGCTGGCAGTGACCATTACTCAACCTTAGAAATGGTTTTGCTGCTGAGGCTCAAATTCTGAACACAGTGCTCTAATGGTGACCAGGCAGACATTCAGACAAGGTCTGTCGATGCTGCCTGGCAGGAATGTGTTCTATATACCAGACAGACCTCACACTCATGGGGATCTTCTGCCGTTGACCACTAAGGGCTGGCATCACAAGCACATGCCACCACTCACTCCAAGTCTTGCTTTCGATTGTGACTTGGATGTCTCAGACTGCCAGGCCTCATGTGTCCCAAACAAATCTCCCAATAGTAGAACTGTCTCTGAGTTGCTAGCCAGAAATGGAGAGTTAGAACTGCCCAATTTGTGAACACATCTTTGTAGGCATGACAGCCTGTCAATCCCCCTCAGAAACAGTTCTTAATGACCTCACTATTTCTTTAGCTGCTGTCACTGCAAGCCACCTTCATTTGCCCCTGGCTATTGCAATAGTTGCCTCTTGTTTTTCTTGCATTCATTTTGCGTCTCTTCCCAATTGTTCTTCACTTTGAAGCCAAAGTTTTGTGTGGACTTATGGAGACACATCTTCATCCATTCTGGACACATCAGAGGCCACACGCACATGCTATGCTCTTGCCTATTAACCTCCAGTGGCATCCTACTCACCTCATTGGGATCTTATCCTGGATCCCTAGGGTGCATATGTCCACTATGTGAGTTATCCCCTGTCTGTTGTCCAATCTTGTCTCAGCATCCTGTCTTCTGTCATGGATTCCTCTATCCTGTCCCTTTTTATTTGGAGCTGCTGCCTCTTTCCTCTGCCATGAAAATGTTCTCTTTTCCACCCCTTCCTGTATCTGACTGCCTACCTCTCCGCAGTGTTTCTTGTTAGGATGCAAGTCCAGAGGCAGCGAGCAGGATGGACCTAGAGCATCCAGAGTAAAGAAGAAGAGGGAATGGAAAGAGGAGGAAGGCAGTGAGCACGTACTCAGACCCCAGATATACACCACCGTGTGTCAGCATCTCTCTCCCTCAGCGCACACCTTGGCTCATGGCTCAGTTCACACTCTACCATGGAACAGAGTTGAATGTCCCTGCTGACAGTGTGATGAACACAGAAAGAGACTAAGCTTGGTTCACAGGTTGTTTGGCACCAGATGTAAAAGTATAGATGGAATGGCAAGTATGCATGACAGTCTCTCTAGCGGTTGGTGAGGGACACATTTCCCCAATGGACAGAGTTTTAAATGGTGCATGTGGTTATTACCTTCTTCTGGAAAATGCAAGTATATCCCATGGATAAAATAACTATGGGGTAACAGATGGTTTGGCCAGGTGTGCAGAGCATAGGAAGAGACAGGTGGGGAGTGCAGACGAGAGGATGGGAGTGAGCATGACATATGAGAACTTTTATATCACAGGTATCTTAGTTACATTTCTATTGCCATGATAAAATATCATGGCAAAGGCAACTTATAAAAGAAAGCATTTAATTTGAGGCTCATGGATCCAGAGGATAGTAGAGTCCATGACTATCATGGCAGAGAACATGGCAGCAGGAACAGGCCTGGAGCAGTAGCTGAGAGCTTAGATATTGAGACAACAAGCATGAGGTGTGTGTGTGTGGGGTGCTAACAAGGGATGCTGTGGTTTTTTTAAACCTCAAAGCCCACCTCCAGTGATATATCTCCTCCAACAAGGCCACTCCTCCCAATCCTTCCCACACAGTTCTGCCAACTGGAGAACAAGCATTGCAATACATGAGTGTATGGGGGCAATATTCACTTGAACCACCATAAAATGTTGGCACCCCAAAAAAGCTTCCATGATAACAGTTACCTATCAAGCAACTAGACAAAATGTCATGGTCTCTCTCCTCCTCAGTTAGCCCAGTGCTGGCACAGGGTGTGATAGGTTGTGACAGCCCTCACATTCCAAGGACTCACATTTACACTTGTCGTCTGAAGATCTCGTGAAACAGTGTGTCAGAAGAGTCTGCAGCCAAGTGTGAGTGTGGAGCCCACCCACATCACTTGGGCTCTGTGCTACCAGACACACTCAAGTCTGACAGAGCTGCAATGGCCTAGCAGAGACACAGCTGGAGCTTCAGGTAGGAAGTCCCACCTGTCAGGAAACAGAGGTGTGATATAAAATAAAAATATTCACTAAATATATAGCAAGTGGATAATCTTACATTAAGAAGAGAAATGCCAGTAGCTTCCTTGAATAACCTGAGCTCTCTGGTGCATCATGCAGTACTCTGTTATTATCATTAATTTAAAGAAAACATTAATCTGGTACCATAAGACAGCTTGGGTCCCATTTCCACCATCCTTTCACCACAGATCTTGGCTGAAATGATAAAGTCTTCCTGGAGTGCAGTCTCCTCACCCACACATTAAGGACATTGGGACTTTTCACTGAACCTCTTTGTGGATCCAAGTGTCCTGAGCCTGACAGCTGGCTGGGGAATAGTACAAAGTCCCGATGCTGCCAGATGTTGTTGAAGGAGTTAGCTATGCCTAATATGCACCTCTACATGCATAAGAAATTTGCTACAAATTCTATGCTTCTCTACACCAAGGCCAATTCAAGATAAAAGCCAAAGATGCCAGTGGCTATTGTGAATCTTGTATCCTCATATCATCCCTTCCCAGAGAGGGGCACAAAAACCAAAATGAGCACTTGGTCTGGCTTCAGGGTTACATTTGCTAGTCCGGCAAGAAAGCAATCATCCAGAGGAATTTTCTGTAACTCTTTTATTGATAATATCCAGTGCTATTGTTATTCTAAAAACAAATTCAAAGCTGGGTAGTGGTGGTGCACACCTTTAATGCCAGCACTCAGGAGGCAGAATCAGTTAGATCTCTGTGAGTTTGAGACCAGCCTGGTCTACAGAGCAAGTTCCAGGTCATCCAAGATAACACATAGAAAGCCTGTCTCAACAAAAAAAGTTCCTGAAAAAAAAAGTAGCTACCTGCAACATCGTGCTACCCCATGGTTCTCACCTGGAAAACAGTCTTCTCCCTGGAGTAGCAGGGTCATCCACTGTGTGGGAAACTCTGCCTAGCTTAGTGTGTGTGACTTAAGGGGCAGAACAACCTGAATCCGTGTGTACATGTGGACACAGTGCCAGATGATGTGTGGGGTGGACAGAGAATGCATGAAAGAGAGAGGATTAGGGGGTATGGTAAGTGTCTGAGGGGATATGGTCAGGATTCGGACATAACTAATGAGGACAGTGACATCAGTAGGTGAAGTATGGGTGGTGGCAGACATGTCCCTCAACACATGAAACAACCATAAAGTCATGTGATTATTTCAAACCCAAATCCTAAAACAAAGACCCGGAAATAAACATTACACTTCTAGATAAATCCATCTGGGGAAGGTAAAACATTTTTTTTTACTTGTGAAATTTTGGGAACTCCTGGGGTGAGTGTCTTCCTTCTGAACTTGGGTGAGAATGAATCTTTGTCCTTTGAAGGTGGGTGTGATCTGTGCCCAGGGGTAACAGACATTCTGGAGCAGGATTGATGGATAGGGTGTTGGGTCAAATTAACAAATACACTTTTTGATTAAAATCCAAGTGAAAATAGACTGATTTTTTTCTTGTGTAATGTGTAGCCAAGGAAAAGTTTTCTTTTGTCCTTTGTCACACCACAGTCCTGTCCTGCTGGAACCTCAATTTCAAATGTTTATCCGACAAGGTGAGCATCAATGCTGATTTGCTTAGCAGCCCTTGACATCATGAAGGGTATCGTGTGATCATCATGGATCCTCTCCTGTGGATTCTGCTATAGAATTTCCTGTGACAGGACCCATGTGGCACTGGTAGTCCAGCTCACTGGTAGTATGTTTGCCTAGCATACTCAGGCCCTGAGTATGATCCAACACACACATGCACACACATGCACATACCCAGTGCACACATACAGGCATGCACACACACACACACACACACACACACACACACACACACACAGTATCCACGATGTTATGAACTAGTAGGAAACACAAATTTGGCTTCAGCCCTGGTCTCTGACACTGATCTCTACAGCCCTGGGCAGGAGAGCTAGGAGACTGTTTGGTTTTAGCCTTTGCCTTTTGATTCTGTTTACTGATACAGAATTCTTAGACCTGTGGAATTTTCTGAGAGGTGAGAGCATCTGATATCTAAACTCCATGGGATTTCCTGCATGAGGGAAGCATCATTTTCATTAATGAAGTGACTCTTAGTGGGTATTTGAGTGGCCTCAGGATGGGAGCTGGTTTCCAGGGAAACCAACCATGTGATTATAGGATTAATACTTTAGCAAACACAAGTGGGTTCCTCATATCTACCATGAGGTTCTAAAGACTGGGTCCACATGATGGAACATGCAGAGGAGACTGGAGAGTGGTCGCCTTGGAGAGGACTTAGAAGCTCTGTGTCCTTTCCCATAAGTATTGTCCTGTGATGTCTTCACCCAGAGCTCATCAATGTATGTATGTATGCATATGTATGTATGTATGTATATCATATAGTAAATGGGCAAACACAGCTGTGGTGGTCTGAAAGAAAATAGCCCACAAACGGAGTGGCACTATTAGAGTGTATGGCTTTGTTGGAGGTGTGGCTTTGTTGAAAAAAGTTTGTCACCGTGGAGGCAGGCTTTGAAGTCTCTTTTTCTCAAGCTTCTCACAGTTTGACAGACAGACCACTTCCTGTTGTGATTTGATCAAGATGTAGCCAGCACCAAGTCTGCTTGCATGCTGCCATGCTCCCACCATGATAATGGACTGAACCTCTGTAACTGTAAGCCACTACCTCAATTAAATGTTTTCCTTTGTAAGAGTTGACGTGCTCATGGTCTCTCTTCACAGCAATAGAAACCCTAACTAAGACATTGTAGGGGAAGCTGTAGCCACGGCTACTAAGGGGCTGCTACAGGTGTGCCTGACCACGCTTGCGAGGGCGTGGTCAGGGTGACATAGTGTGACTGCCTTTGTTCTTTCGGTTTCTTGGTAATTTCCCACTATAAGACAACAGTAAAGTGATTGCCTGAGTTTTGGGAGCCAATGTAGCAAAATAATAGAAACAAAGGTTGGGGTCGTGGAAACCCTGATTTTGGTCAGAAGTTCCAGAGACCCAATTTGAAGTTGGGGTCTGAAGTGGAGACAGTCTTGTAATCAAGTCCTCAGCGTGTGGAAGGTGACCCTAAGTTGAGGATAGACTCAGAATGAAGGTGACTTCAGTTCAAGTCTGCTGGAGAATGGCTGGGTGTGTGATCCTGGCCACGTCTGGGATCAAAAGTGTTGTGTGTCGAGTGGGACCTCTGGATTTAGAGGAAGTAAATGATTGCTTTAGAGCCTAAATATATAAATACAAGATGTGGTGAGTCGTATCACCAGGTCACCAGGTAGACAAAACTGCCATGAGGGTAAAACTCTGCTGTATACCATTCAGTGTCTGTAGCATAGGCCAACCACAATGCTCTGACTTTTGACAATGATCAGTGTCCAGTGACGTTTTCTGTGTCTGTGACAAAATAGCCAGACAAAAGGAACTTAAGTGAGAAGGGAGTTATTTTGGCTCAAAGTTCAAAGGTCCAGGCCATCATGAAGGGTGGGGTTGAAGCCAAGGTGACAGGGGTGGGGAGAGAGGGCTGAAACAGGTGATCACCTACTGAAGTAACATTGAGGATGCAATTGCTTACACCAAAAAACAGGGTTGAGGTCAGAGGTCAGCAGTCTTCTGATAATAGTACCACCGAAGGACTAAAAGAAATATTAGTAAGTAACCCAGGGCTTTTGCTGTGAGTGCTGAATTAGACAAAGGATAGCATTTTTTTCTCAGGTTAATTCATCAATTAGAATAGCACATGACAGTATGGTTCCAGATTCTCTTGTAAATTCTGAGGTATTTACAGCAATGACTTATCACTTTATTCTAATTATTTACAAAAAGAAAGTAGGGCAGTGAAAACCACCTCAATCAGGGAGGAACTGAAGTTGGGATTTATGGATGAGGTCATTATTCTGCAGTTATGCATGTGTAGCTTGAGTGACAGCAGACAGGAAATGGTTGAACAAAGCCACCAGATTGCTTATAACTATTGGTAGAATTGTGAGGGCCATAGAAGGAGGCAGGTGTGTTTAGGGTGATGAAGTCGTTGAGGCCTGGAGTGTTTGAAGGAGGAGACCATCTAACATCTTGAGACAAGTGGCATCCACAGGGTGGAAGAAGTTTGGCTCCTTCCAGCTAAGCCTTATGGAACCTGGCCTGGCCTGAAGCATACTGAGAGATTTTTATGAGATATGGCCTGGGAAATGTGGCCTGTGGCAGGCCCCTGTGCTCTAAGCAACTTGCCTCTCAGGAAAAACAACTGAGGGTTCCACCAGTGAAAAATGTACATCAGATGGTGAACCACAGATGGGAAGACCAATAAGGGTACTACAGGCATCCCAAACAGAATGCGAATATTACGAGATCCAGAAAAGACATCCAAAACACAAATCCACTGTTCTAGTCTGCATGAAAATGGCCCCATAGGCCCACATGGAGTGGCACTATAAGGAAGTGTGGCCATGTGGCCAAGTAGGCATGTCCTTGTTGGAGGAAATGTGTCACTGGGGTGAGCTTTGAGGTCTCAGAAGCTCAAGTCAGGCCTAATGGCTCACTGCCTCTTCCTGTTGCCTGTGGCTCCAGATGTAGAACTCCAACACTATGTCTGCCTGCACTTTGCCATGCTTCCTGCCATGATGATAATGGACTAAGCCTCTGACACTATAGGCCAGCCCCAGTTAATGTTTTCCTTTATCAGAGTTGCTGTACTCATGCTGTCTCTCCATAGCAATAAATCCCTAAATAACACACCCACAGTCAGCAGAGATTTAGATTGGACTGGAGAAACAATCCAGTAATTCTTTTATTGTTATGCTGAGTGTCAAACCCAGGACCTTGCACATGCAAGGTAGATGCTCTACCACTGAGCTATCCCAATCTTTCACATAGAGAGATGGAGGGCCAGCAATGGTAACTCTGCTCTACATTACTTACTGTTGATGTTATTCATATGGCCATTGTATTTATAGTTAATATTCCAGTCTTCATATTACAGAGGCAGTATAGAACCATAGAAAATGTTGAGCCAATTGTGTAGCTCTCATTCATGTCTGTTATTTTCAACAAACCCATCTTTATAAGGTAACAAGTCCAAAAATCTCTTTGGGTACTTTCTGGAATGGATAGACAAATGTTCTATAGAAGATTGCAGACACTGATAGCATGGAGACCCTTGTCATAAAGCTGGGGAAACTGCATTGGACCAAACCAAGCCCTCTGAATGTGGGTGCCAGCTAGGAGGCCAAAAGAGTCTATGGGACCTCTAACGGTGGAGCCAGTCATTATCCTAAGAGCACAATGGACTTTGGGAGCCCATTCCCTATGGAGGGATACTATTGTAGCCCAGAAACAGCAAGGAGGGCCTAGGCCCTCCCCCAAATGATTTGACAGACTTTGAAGGTCCCAGGTGGGAGGCCTCACTCTCCCTGGGGAAGAGTCTGGGGTGGGTTGGGGGAGGGTTGGTGGGGAACATGGGAGGATGGAAGGGCGAGGGAATGGGGGGATGGATATGTAAATATGCATAGTAATTAAAGAATAAAAAATCCTAAAAAAAAAAACAAAAAAAGAAAGAAAATTGCAGACAGTATCCAAGTCATGGGGGAGTGAATGAGGAAACATCATATCTACATTTAACCTGGCCATTTACGTGGCTTACTCCACAGGGGTCTGAAGTAGGTAACCTCTCATCCAGCCACACGGAAAACACCAGTGGCTACAGTCGGAAAGAGATTTAGTGACTAATGCCATCTTTCCCCACCCAGAGGAAGGTGAAGAGAAGCTACAGCCATGCTCCTGATCTGCTGCACAGCTAGGGTCCTCAGATGCTTCAGGAGAGCTCCTTGGGGAGCCTGGAGACCTCATCAGCCAAGATGTCCTTTACCTGGATCATGCTGAAGCCAGGGCCCAGTGACAGCCCTGAATGGGAGATAGCTTGAAGAGTGAACAGCCCGCAGTAGATAGTGCCAAGGTTTTCTTTATTGAGATACACCAATCAAGCAGGAGAGAGTGAGCTGGAACCAGCGCAGGTAGCCGGGGGAGCAGAAGAGAGAAGGCCGGGGTCTCGGGGTCTCCACATGTAGCCCTTAAGAATCTACTTTACGTCACCCCCCTCCCCTGACGTCCCTTCACCCCGCCCTCATGAGCGTGTCCCGGTACACCTGGCATCTGTCTGGGTTGCCTGGGGAGGGGCTAGGGTGTCTCCCTACAATTCCCCTTTTAGTCTAAAAGAGGATTAAAACTTAATAGTGTAAAACGTCTAAAATTAGCAATCATAAAGGTGAAATATAAGAAGATACAATAATTTGCTATTGTACATCCTAGGTCTATTCGAGCTAAGTCTTAAAGTTATGTGGAAAGGGTGTCTAACTTGAACACCTCCTTCCAATCCCAACTCCAAACAATAAGAAGGTCATTCTTAACTAGGCTTACACTACCTTAATAAACAATAATGGGGAATGGGGGCATAGCATCTTCTAAGTTACTTCCTGCTGAAATGGGACAATGATAGCCATGTGGGGTCCTGTGGGGAAAAAAAATGCTAGTATAGGGAAAGTCTCTAATGAGTTATGTCTAGTCCATGTTAGATGAGATTTGCTTGATTGAAGGTCTAGGTTGAAATCCTCAACTTGATTGTAGTCATTACTCGAGGTTCTGGTTGGAGTGTCAGTCAAAACGGAGTGAGTTGAATCCAGTGCAATTGGGGAGGTGTAGTCCAATTCTTTTTCTGGAGCATGCAGGGATTGTTGTCAGGCTGGTTCTCATTGGCTGTATGGGACTCAAACATAAGTGTCATCAGAGAAATGTTCACTTGTTCATGTATGTGTACTGGGAAAGGCAATCCTTGAAAAACAACAATTATGAGAGGGTGTAGGCCTTGAAAGAAAGAGCCAATAAAAGACAAAGATAGTCTTCTTATTCTTTATTTATTCTGTATTACAGCAATTGGCTTCTTGATATAACACAGAAACTTTAAAATTTTGTTAAATAACATGCTTGGATTTTAGGGTAGGAAAGCCAAATCCAACTCTAAATCCAGCATCAATTTAATTGAATAGGGACTAGGAAATGAAGAGAAATAGAGTTATTTGAGAGACAGCTGTAAATTTTACCGTATGGCACGTTCCTTTTGTTTGATGGTTATAGCTATGTTCTTTCCTTAAGTATCTACACATGTAGTGTCCTTTGATTTCCGGAGGTGGGTTTTCCTGTGAGGATAAAAACAAAGCACTTCCCATCCTTTGGGAGGCTTTTATTTAGTTCATAAGATATACCTCAGTAAATACCTGTCAGTCATCCTTGTTGAGAGGGCTGTCTTTTTCAACTGGAATCTTGATCAATTTTGATGGTATCTAAAGATTTTCTTCTCCTGTGGAAACAAAATGAGGGGAGAGAGTAGGAGAAAGACAGCCAGAGTTGATTATGATGTTGCCTTTTTTACTCATAATTATTCTGCATATTATTAAACAATCGTATAACTGCAAAAGAGAAACAAAACCACAAATAATACTTGATCTCTGAAAGAGCAGCCAAAACCATCAGGGCAGTTCACTGCTGTCTGCTATTATACATCCCCTACCTGGGGCTAAGCAACTCTCTGATGCCTCTCCCAGCCATCACCAACCACCCTGGCATCAGACTTTTGATCTCATGTCTTCCTTCTCAAAATGTAGTTTGGTTTGACTGCCCTGTTACCTCCCTCCCTAACATCATGTCTCTCTCGTGTGTTGTACTTGTCCTCGCTGCAAACTTTCACATAGTTTGTGTGACATCTGCCTTCACCATCTGATGATAACTTCATCATGGCAGGGAGAAGACCTGCTTTAGACTACTGTATCTCTGATGCCTTATACAAACCTTGTTTCCTTGGTTTACTCTAAACCTTTCCCATATAAAAGTTGAACTTAATTCCATTCCTTTGTCAACATTCTCCCTCACATTTTTTTCTTCATT